>NW_027555847.1:110187009-110787009 GCF_003287225.1 Phascolarctos cinereus
TCTTCATTGAGGATATACCAAATTTTGTCCATGACTATATTGGCAAAGTAACTGGAGTGTATGTATCTTGGTTACCTGGGCAATTGGATGAATCTGGAAAGGCAATATGGATAATTAGCCTCAAGCTTCTTTACACTCAATTACATGGTGGGATTTTATTTCTTCCTGGAATTCACGAGAGCCTTTTAAAGGGATGAGCCTTTTCTAAAGCCAGACGAGTTTAGTTCTCCTGTCTGTTTTTATTGCATCTTCAGAGCCTACATGTTATCTATGGCAGTCCCAAGATCACATAGGGAGGATGCTATGCTTCATTTTAAACAGGCTGTTTCTTTTCCTTCATCTCTTTTTAAAACCCTTGGGATCGCCTAGTTCATCCAAGTTATTTCTTGGCATTTCCTGGCAAGGAAAAAGTAGAAAATAGATCAAGCTTTCAACTTTTTGAGATAAGGAGAATGGAAATGAATAAGGACAATGAGGCATTTGTTTTAATAATTTTAGTGATTGCCTCTAATTACTGACCCCTTGTTGTTGAAGTGATTGAATTTAGGAAACCTATCACCAATTTCCTCAAGTAAATAACATAATTACACATGCATCAGTATGAGGAAGAAGTTAAAAGTTTTTGAGAAAATGCTATCTAGTCCACTTTATGAAAATAACAGCATTCTTCATATTGTTGTATTATAATCTTTAAGATTTAAGGTTTTTCTCAAAGCAGTTTTGTGAAGTAAGATAGTATAGATATGTTCATTTTACAGATGAAGAAACTGGTACTCAGAGAGGTCAAGTAATTTTCCCAGTGTTACAGAGCTCCTAAGTTTGGAGATAGAATCTAAACCTAATTTCTGTCTCCAAAGGGGTCTTTTCCCTATCCCATGTTGCCCCTCATCATTTACTCTCTTATTCTATGCTTTTATCTGACACTTAGCCAGGTCCCAAGGTGCTACCAATTATATAGCAGACCCAGGAAGGGCCAAGGATAGAAACAAACAAATGAGAACATACATGCATGTATGAGTGTAACTACAGCTATAATTTCAGTTGGTAAGTATGTGTCTATTGTATTACAAAGCCAAATACAAGTGTCTAAGCATTATTGCTTGATTGCTATGAACCCTACTTGTATGTCTGTGGGATAACTGAGAAATGACTGTCAAACTAAGCGGTAGAAGAAGAATGATGGGCTTGGTCCAGTTGTGATACTTTAGAAATAATACATTCAGGATTCTGAGAATCCCCTCCCAAACTCTGACTTCTTAACCTCTGTGTTCTAAGTATTTTTCAAACTCTAGTTTGGTAGAGAGTAAGCTCCTGGAGGGCAAGAACTATTTGCCTTTTTATTTCTGTTTTACTGATACTTTGTTCATTGTACAGTCATTCTGCTATAATGCTTGCTTTTTAAAATGTAAATTTCTTTTAATGCAATTAACTAATTAAGGAATAATTTGATCATTATATGAATTTCAAATTTGCTTATTGTGATTTCATCCCTGCAAAACAGAAAAAAGGCAGAAAACTTCACCCAGCTGAATTGAGCCACAATAGAATCTACAAAATGCATACCTCGAACATTTATCAGCTACCTCAGTTCACTGCATGTGTTATCTTATGAGGTTGCATTTTACATTTCTATATTTAAAAAAGACACTCATTCAATATTCTAAACATGTCTAAGTGTCATTATTTATTCTATACTTTCTGATGCAGTAGGATCTGTGGTCTGAGGAGAGCTGGTGGACCCCCAAGCACTCAACCCTCCCTCTCACCCTTACCTTCTGCTGTGGCCATGGTCCCTAGCTCCTGTATCCTGGAGTTATGGCCCAGGTGCTATCACTACTGTAGTAGTTATGTATATCCCAACCATTTAACATGTATAAAAATCTACTACCATATTTTCTAGGTTCCTATCCTTTTTACGTATCACTGATGACATTTTTGAACATTATGTCCTTAACCCCACTTTCCCATAAGCCCTGTGGCTTTTATTGCTTGATTGTGAACAGTGTTTCCTTTAAGCAGAACTGACTGTAAGCACTTACTATCCATTGAGTTGAATTTTCTATTAATGTAAGAGGGTTCTCTTGGTGCTTAATAAATATTTGTTAAATTGAATTTAAAAGTCAATGAGAATAAAAGCTAGCATTTTTATCTAGTTTTAAGGCTTGAAAAAGCAAATATTATTCTCACAAGAACCTTGGGACCTAGGTGCTATTTTTTCATCATTTTACAGATGAAGTAACTGAAGCAGACAGAAGTTAAGTAGAAATTAAAAGGAATTGTTCACAGTAGTGGATAGTATGTGTCTGCAGCTATATTTGAACTCTGAACTTCCTGCCTCTAGGTTTATTGCTCTGTTCAATGTACCACTGTAGTGTTACAGAATCTGGGAGCTGGAATAGGTTGCAGAAGATAGTTAGTAACACTGGACATGAGTTGGAAGAATTGTAATTTTGTACTGATTAAGCCACTATTAACTATGTAATTATGCATGTCACTTAGCTTCTGAGTCAGTCAACAAGCATTTATTAAGCATTAACTATGTGCTAGTCAATCTACAAATATTTATTAAGGACCTACTATGTGCCAGGAACTCTTTTAAGTATAGGGTATATAAAGAAAGGCAAAAACTATCCCTGCCCTAAAGGAGCTCACAGCCTAATGGAGGAGAGCACATGCAGGGTGAATTGCAGCTAATCTCAGAGGGAAAGCTCTAGCATTAAGGAGGACCAAACAAGGCTTCTTGTAGAATATCTTGGTTTACTCATCTGTAATATGGGAGAGATACCAATCCTGTCTACCTCACAGAATTATTGTAAAGATCAAATATAATTGGTCACATGAGACCTTTTTAAAATAAAAAATAGCATGCATGTAAATGAAAGAAATAACCTGGTGAAGTAGATAGAGTACAGGGCTTAGAATCAGAAGGACCTGATTCCACCTCTGAAGATTACAAATTTACCTCTGAAATTTGTCTATGTCACAGATTAGTCTCTTTAATTCTTTGAGCCTCAGTTTCCTCATCTCTATAATGGGAATAGTAATACCTGTACTATCTACCTCATAGGATCAGTGAGAGAATCAATCAATAACCATTAATTAAGTACCTACTATGTGCCAGGCACTGTGCTAAGCACCAGAATCAAATGGAAAAAAATGTACACAAAGTGCTTTGTAAACTTTAAAGCAGTATAAAAATTATTATAATACCTGGCATTTACATAGAATATTTCCAAAGTAATTTATCATTATTGTTGCTTCTGTTGACCATGGCTGATGTGAATCTTCGCAGCATTGCTCTTGTCTCTTCCTGGGGACTCATATTGAAATCCGTATTTGTGCTTAGTCCTAGCCTTTCTCTCATTATTGGGGCAGGTTAGTGTTACTTGGCCAGAAAAGGCTGAGAAAAATCTCTATGAGACTTCATTAAGCTGAGTTTCCAGAGGCAGCAGATCACTGTTGCTTGATTCCCCTTCTCTCTTCCCAGATAAAAACAAATGTCAGCTTTCAGGTTCCCTCTTAAAGCCACCAGACAAATGCTTGATGATTTTAACCCTCTGAATCACTTCTGGATAGTCTCCTCATACTACTTTGCTTTTGCCTTACATTCTAGTTCCTTCATGGAAATCCCTTTTCTTCTTAGCAAGAAGTAGAAGTGACTCTGGCTACATTATAATAGATGCCAAGCTCTGGTGGGCACTACCAAGGATATAACATGGCCTGGACAATGGAGTGGGTCTGCTATGAGAAAGCCAAACTATTCATCACCAAACTGGTCTCTGGGTGCTGAGTACGTCAACCAGGGGAGATCACTAAGACAGGCAGACAATACGTTAGGTGCTAAGAACACTGCTAGCCCTTGAGATACAAATATAAGTCTGGCAGTCCCTGTCCTCAAGGTCTTACATTCCAATGGGAGAGAACAATGCTTAAAACAAGCTGCAAAGTGGGACTGGCAGTGGGGGAGGAAGGGAAATGAAGTGTCTCACTTATGGCATGAAGATGAAGGGTGAGTGATAATAGATTTCCAGGTTCCTATAAGATAAGGTGAAAGTTCACCTATCGGAGCCCAAGTTTGAAACCCAAGGTTCGTGTTTGGGTAGAAGTAGGGATAAAGGCCAGAGTGTAAACAGTCTGGTTTACCAGTTTTAATATAAACAGTCTTCCTAAAGCATTGTACTTGCAACCTGTATAGGTGAGCATCCTTATGGAATCCCAAAGCATTACAGTTACTTGTCTTCTATCATAATCTTCTATTAAGCCGTAAGTTCCCTGAAGGCAGACACAGTTTTGCTCATCTTTAACTGCTCCCATCCCCCTCTCCTACTGCTTTGTACATATATACACATTGATTAGGGTAGTAAGGTATTAGGATGCTCGGGCATAGAGATTTGGGTATACCTGTTAAATCTCCCATCACTTCTTGGCCCTCTTTCTCCTGTTCCCAGATAATGTCACACAAACAACTTGTATTGAAAAGGGGACTATTTTTGAAATAGGACATGAAAAATACACATCAGCAGGTGTTGAGGTAGGGTGGTAAGTAATAAAGGATGAAGATTTTATACACTGCCAGGCTCTCATGGATTAGTCCTTATGATAAGCAGCCAAGATAACAGTAGCACTTTAAGCTTTACAAAGAGATTTATGTATATTATATCATTTGAACCTTACAGTAGCTTTGTAGTTCCCTTCTAATATTATGATGTAGTTCATATACAGATGAGGAAATTAAAAATCACTGAGGTAAAATGATTTGCCTAAGGTAAGTATCAAATGAAGGATTTGAACCTAGGTTTCCTGATTGCAAGATCTGGTCATTTTCTGACCCCAACTCTTTACTTCTCATCAAAACAAAGCAAAACAAACAAACATACAAACAAACAAAAACCAAACCACTTCACATAATAATGTAAAGATGATTTCTGAGATAATTCCAACTTTCTCTTTCAGTTCTAGCTTTGTATATATTTTGTCTTTTGACTGAAAACTGAAGTCCAGGGAAAACTTTGGAGTCATCTTTCATAAAAATTTCCAAGTAAAGGAGGCACAGAAAACAATTGGAATTCTTCCTGCATGTAGGAACATACTCTTTTTAAACTAGTGACCCCAGCGTATATCTGTGAGGATCAGGTGTAGTTGAAAGGTGAAGCTCTGTTATGGGAAAACTTTCCCGGGACTCAATGAGGTACAATATACTGTGATGGTTATTATTGGGAACAATCCTTCACTGAGTCGGAGTGGGGTGACAGCCTGAATACAGCGCCTGGGTCATTGGGTCAAATTTCTCCAAGATGTTGAAAAGGAATTGGGAATAGAGGGGAAAATGAGAGGGGGAAAGAGTAGTTTTAAAATGAGTGATTGATGTAATTAAGTTGTTGAGGGTTATCAGGTTAAATGACTCAGTTAAATGAGCTCAATTTTCAAGGGTTAAATGAGCCAGCAGTAATGGGTTTCATTGCTCCATGGATTGTGTCTTTAATTCTGGCCTATTTGGAGACAAGGAGATACTCAACTCACAGGACACCTTAAATTGGTAATAGCCTAGTAAATGGAGGAAGGAGTACTTATCACCCTAAATTTCTAAAAGAAAAGTGAAATATATCATTGCAAATATTGGCATCTTAATGGAGAAATCTGAGTAATGGTAATAAGAAAAATGGTAAATTTGCCATTCAATGCCACTCCCCTCCAGGAATATACGCATTGCTGGTGTTTACTTAGCAATACTAAGATCAATCTTCACATCTGTCAAAGACTATCTGACACCTTTGGTAAGATTATCTTCAAATATTAGAAAATATATCCCAGATTTTCTTAAGGCAAATTGTATTTTTAAGAAAAAAAATATTCAAGGCATTCAACTGATAGCTGGGCAGCCTCAACCAAGGTAGGAAACTTAAGTGTATTTATTTCATGGCTAACCCATGAATTGTTTTCAGACCCTTCTTTTAACAAACCCAGTTGATCGTCACGGCCTTCTCTGTAAGTCACTTTTTCCAGTTGTGAAATAGGAGTTATAGTGCTCATCAAATACTTTCCTCATGACAATGATGTGAGAATTAATGAACTAAACTACCTTGTGATGTTTGGATAAAGAGTGCTGAAAAAAATCCACAGAAGCTATTATTAAATGTTATTCATAGCCTGTTCAACTCTTCAAGTAAGCATTAACCTTCAAAAATACATTTTATGCAGGCATTTTCTTGGCCTCACCATATTTTCACTCTTTTTTTTTTTGCTCCTTTTACTTGTATTGATATCTTTGCCATCTTCTATTCTTGTTACATTCAATAATACTGTTCGTGTATGATGCAGTCCAAACTCAGCAATGCCAACAATAGCCAGTGAATAACATTATCCAGAGAAGTCTGATGGATACTAAGCTAAGTCTTGCAAAGAACAAAGAGAGACTGCAGATTGCCTTTAGACACATCACCTTTCTGTCTGAAGTGGCAATCACTGCTGATTATGGATTAATTTAATGATAACAAAATCTCAGGTCTTTGTGTTTTTCTTTTGAAAATTAACATTAGCCAGCCCTTTCTGAGTCATGCTCAGGTTAGCCTCCTAAAGTCAATATTAATTGTAACATGCACAGCAACAACAGACTTTAGCTCTAGAGTTAATTTAATTCATGCATTCAAGTTTGGATAGCATTAACATGTTAAAATGATTTTTGCGTAGATTAGGGAAACTCTCAGGTTTATGTTTGGTCATGGTTGTTAGGATAAAAACTGAAAATAACCAATCAATCATTCAATAAACATTTATGAAGCACCTACTGTGTGCTGGGAACTGTGCTAACCTTTTACCACTGTTATATCCATATAATACAATAACTAAGTACTTAGGAATGTTGGAATCAGGCACTATTAATATACATTTTATTAAATTTTAAATATTCAAACTAGTATTATTAAATGTGTTATTATTATTGGTATCCTACTATCTATTAATAGTTGCTCAATATCATTAGGCTGTGTCTAATAGCTGGAAATTATCCTTTCAGCTCAGACATGGAGATGGCTGATCATTATAATTCATCGACCCCATTCACCTTGGGGTCTACTAATTCATTCACACATGTAGTCTAAACCAGCCTCTGGATATTATAGCTACCCACTCCTCTACTTGGGCAACAAAGCAAGTGCTCCAAATAGTTTTTGAAGCATGCTATAAAAATATTACCCTGGGAAGTCAAACAAAATAAGATCTTCTTCTTTTATCTTTCACTGGGTATTATCATTCATCCTGTGGCAGTCCTTTATCTGCAAGTTGACTGACATTCCTAAACTTTCTTAACTGTATCTGAAGTTCCAAACAGTTTCTTCTAGACCCCCTGCTTTCAGAAATATTTTTATTTTATTTTATCAATTTATCTATTTATCTTTTTGTTCACTTACCTATCTATTTGCTGGCATCCCTCATTCTACTTGATCCATACTGATAGCAGGGGAGTCTCTGAGAGAGCATTTTTTGCTGTTTTGTGGTCCTTATATCTAGTATCTCTGTGCCAAAGATAGCTGCTATGATACAGTTTCTGAGCTTCTGATACTTTTAAAATGCTCAGTGTTCCAGTTCATTGCTTCCTTATCCTGTAAGGTTTCCTTATCTAGATCTGTCATGATTTTGTGATCCCACTTTATCATCGATGTCCGACCATAGAGTTGGCTTTGAATACTAGAAAAAGTGTGAGTCTTCTTCCTTTAAGACTACTCTAACCATCATTATATGGCTTAAATTCTTGGGAGCTTTCTATGGTACAAGTGGGAGAGTGACTGAAATGAACTATTCTTTTATTGAAACTGTCGCCTGGCAACTCTTTATTCTGCTTTGTGCCCTTTGCCATATTTTCCCTAAGATATAACATAAATTAGGAAATATGCTAAGTAGTAAGGAAGTATTATGGCAGCTCCAGTCATGGAGTTGTGATTTCATCGTTGTATGGCTACTCCCTCTACCAAAGCAGATCATAACCTCCTGTAGCTACACTTTGTGTCTTCCTCCCTTCCTTGGGTAAGGCTCTACCCAATATCCCAGAGGACTTTTTATGCTTTTCTGGATCATGGTACAACACTCATGCTCTGCTCCTTTCTTCTGTTTTGCTCGCTACATGACTGACCCACTTCCTCTAGGCAGCATGTTGTAGTGGATAGGGCACTGGGTTTGGGGTCAAGAAGAACTTAGTTCAAATCCCATCTCAGATATTTACTATCTGTGTGACCCTGGGCAAATTGCTTGACCATTCTGTGACTCATTTTCATCATCTGTAAAATGAGCGGGTTATACTAGGTGGCTTTTAAGGTCCTTTTCACCTCTAAATTTATGATCCTTTTCTCGGTATGGTGTCTTTTCCTTTGTGATGTCTTTTAAGCCATCCTCCTGTATCTCAACTTCTATTCTGTCTGCATTTTGGTGATTCTCTATGTTATCCTATTTTTTTTTATAGATTTTGTAGTCATTTCCTCCTTCCTTTAAACTGAAAAGGTCTCCTATAAGGTTTGTAAGACTACAGGTTCTTATTAGGTGAAATGTTAGGTATATAGTAGGCACTTAATAAATGCTTGTTCCTCCCCCTGCACCCCAGATGTGTGAGCACACAACACGTTTGCAATCAAGTCTACTCCCTTTTGACCAGAAAGAAAAGGGACAAGAAAAATCTGAAGTCTATTGAAACTAATAAAATGTGATTGTTCATTTTAAATTACTTAGATGCATATTACCACTGATGTTATCATTAGCATTGGCCTGAACTTGATTAAAGATTTCCTCCATTCCTAGAACTTTTATTTATTGACTTTTTTACATAGAATGTATTCAGCTGATAAGAATTGTCATGTCTGATCTGCCTCTTTTTGTATACCCAGCACTTAGCACAGTGAGTGGCTGGCACACAGTAGGAACTTAACAAATGTTTATTGATTGATTGACTTCAAAAGTTCAGGAGAGGAAAAATCAAGCAAACTTAAATTTTTAATACTTTTTTTTTCTTTTAGTAAGATGGAATACAACATGGAAAGTTATGGGAAACCATGGAAGTATATCATCTTCGTGCATTAAGGCTGCCCCAGTAGTTTTACTCTTGCAGGGCTTTATGCACTGGAAACCAGTGTGTTTCCTCAGTGGGTGGTGAGCAAGTTCAGAAGAAGGCAGGGCTTTGGGGAAGAGATAACAAGTTCTATTTTAGACATGTTGAGTTTGAGATGTCTTTGGGATATCACTTGGAAATGTTTATAAGGTAATGGTGACATGGGTCCAGATTTCAGGAGAGAGAATAGGGTCTACTATATAGATCAAAGAGTCATTTGCATAGAGATGAGAGTTAAGCCTATGAAAGTTGATATCACCAAGCTGATAGCATAGGGGGAAAAGAGAAGAGTGCCCAGAACAGAGCCTTCTGAGTCACCTATACCATTACCCTAGCTGAAGATCCAGTGTAGGAGACAGAGATAGGTATGAGGAGAACCAGGAGATCATTAAAACCTAGAGAGGGGAGAATCTTTTGGAGGAGGTACTCAAGAGTCAAAAGCCACAAAGAGATAAAAAAAATGATCAGGAATGAGAAAAGACCAATAGATTAGACCAGAGATCAGTGGTAACTTTGGAAGGGCACTGTCAGTTGAATGATATGGTTAGAAGCCAAATTGTATACAGTTTAGAAATGAATGAAGCAAGGGAAAGTGGGCAAATCAAGTGCAGACAGTTTTCTTAAGGAATTTAACCATGAAGGGAAGGAGAGATATAGGACAATGTAGATGGTAGGAGTAAGTGAGGGAGTTTTTTAGGCATGAGGAAGTCACAGGCATATTTATAGTTGGCAGGAAGGATCCAGTAGATGAGGATACATTAAAGATGAGAGATAGTGGGAATGCTAATAGGGGCAATTTGCTAGAGATGTAGGGAGGAGACGAGATCAAGGGTTTATATGGAGAAATTGCAAGGAAAAGGACCTCTTCTTGATTGGGGAGGACAAACAGGAGGAGAAGAGAGAGTATCCTACAGGAAAAGTGCAAATAAATAGAACCAGAGCTTGAACCCAAACCCAGCATTCCTTCCACTAAGCAATCCTGCTTAAGGCATCTTTACAAGTCTGTTTTTTGAACCATTTCATTTCTGTGTTGTGGCATTGCTGTTTGGCCATGGAGAAGTACTAATAGTTGCATTACCAACCTCACAAGGCTTTTGTTCAGAAATATTCACCTATTACTGTTACTTACTAATCCACCAATTAATCCTCTCCTCTGGGAGATCATTTCTTATCTGACTACTCTCTTGGATTTGATGATCTCTAGAAACTCATCATTCTGTGAAATGAAATCAGTTCTGAAACTCTTACTCCCTCATGTCCTTTCCCACACTGGCTGCAGGACTTCATCATTCCCCTGTGGCTGGGTAACCTCCCTTCATTCCCCAGCTTTTTAGCTTCATTTTCTGCGTTGTCTTCCCCTAATCTAAAACTTGTGAGCTTCATGAGGGCAGGAACTGTCTTTTGCCTTTCTTTAGATCCCTAGAGCTTAGCATAGTGCCTGGCACATAATGGAACTTAATACATATTTATTGACTCTAACAATAATTGTATAATATTACCCCTTATAGCTGTGTATATTGACACTGTACCTCCTTACTGTAAGTTTCTTGATGTCTGGGTTCATGTCTTTTTAAATTTTTTTCAATAATAAATTTATTTGTTTATTTTTAGTTTTCAACATTCACTTCCGCAAGATTTTGAGTTCCAAATTTTCTCCCCATCTCTTCCCTCCCCTCACCCCAAGACAGAGTGCAATCTGGTATAGGCTCTACATATCCATTCATATTAAACCTATTTTCCGTTAGTCACATTGTAAAGAAGAATTAAAACCAATGGGAGAAACCACAAGAAATAAGAAACAAAAGAAAAAAGAGACAGCAAATAATATGCTTCCATCTGCATTCAGATTCCATAGTTCTTTCTCTGGATGGGGGCAGCACTTTCCATCATGAGCCTTTTGGAATTGTCTTAGATCCTTGCATTGCTAAGAAGAGATAAGTCTATCAAAGTTAGTCATCACACAATGTGGCTGTTACTGTGTACAATGTTCTCCTCGTTGCTTCACTCAGCGTCAGTTTGTATAAGTCTTTCCAGATTTTTCTGAAGTCCACCTGCTCATCATTTCTTGTAGTACAATAGTATTCCATTACATTCATATACCACAACTTGTTCAGCCATTCACCAACTGATGTGTATCCCCTCAATTTCCATTTCTTTGCCACCACAATGGGTCCATGTCTTAATAAATATTTTGTACGTCCCTTGCTCTTTCTCTCTATACAATGCATGTTCAATAAGCATTTGGTTTAATTGTCACCAATTCCATAAACATGTAACACTATATTCAAATTTTAATCTACTGGCAAATTTTAGCATCTTGCTCTCCCGTGATCTAGCACTGGGGCTCCATGTCCTCTCCCTTCCCCCCATGTTTTCTTATCTTACCTGAGATGTCCTTGAGCCTCTCTAGCCCCAAGGCATCTTGGGTCTTAAAATATTGTGGCTGTGGAAATGATGGGCAGTGAAGCTACGAAGAGCCTGAAGATGAGAGGGGTGAATTATAGATTGGATGCCATGCTGCTGAGGTGGGGTAAGGGAAACAGGTCAGGTGGAGGATGGCACAAAGGAAAGAAGAGGACATGGCATGGAGTAATGGAAAGAAGACTAGATTTCAAGATAAGAGACCTGAGTTCAAATTCTGGTACTTACCAACTATGTGTCCTCGCACAAATAATTTCATTATTCCAGAGCCTCAGTTTCCTTCCTTTTAAAATGAGGTCAAGGAGATGTCAGATTCTTTCTAATACTATATGATTCTAAGTACCCAGCATTTAAGAATGTTGGGGCAGAGGAAGAGGATCTTAGATCTAGAGCTGAAAGGGACTTTAGTGGTCACTTAGTCCAAATTCCTAAGTATACAAAGGGAGCAACTGAGGCTTAAAGAGGTTGAATGACTTGCCCATGGTCACACAAATGTTAAGTGGTAGAACCAAGAACATGAAAGCCAAACTCCTCTGAGTCCACAAGGAAGCCTGAGACTCTCAGACAGGGAAGGGAGAGTAACTGCCTGGCTATCCTGAATTTCAGAGAAGTCAGTCTACAAGTCCGGGGACAATAGGATGATAGTAGCTATTTTTATCTTGTGCAGCCATGTAAACACTCAGCTTAGCAGAAACAGTGCCTGCAACTCATCCATATACCTGGCAGGCAGTCTGCTGAACCTGGTGAAAGGGAACAATATGAAAAGATCAAAAGGCCTTGCTGGATTGATCCAGCTGCTCAAGCCAAGCAATTTGCCTGGGTGGGAGAGTCCATTTTGAAAAATATTCAGATATCCATCCGGTTTCAGCACAAAGGGAGACCAAACCCTAGTTAAGAGACAAAGGTGACTCACAACACAAAATACTTCATACCAGATATGGGACAACGTAGACATCAAATCCCAAGTGCTCCCATTCCATTTGGATACGTGCCATAAAAAGAAAACTTGGAGTAATTCTCAGGAACTGTCAATAAATCATCTATTTAGCCTGACAGCACTAATTTATTTCTACTGAGAATAGTGCTCTTCAAAAATAGGCAACTTGAGAGGCATCATTTAAAGCTTTCCCTCATGTGAGCATGCACCATTTTCAGACAACAGGTAGAGAGGAGCCGACCCAACTTGTGCTGAATTGACTTATTTCAATCGACTTATCCAATCAACCTTGACCTAATACAATTTTGGGCTGGACTCAATTATTATTCTCTGACAGACACCAGTGCTGGTGACATTCTATTTCATCCCTACCCTAAAAATAACAAGTGATAATCAGATAGTGTGTCATTACAAAGTACTTTCATTGATTCATTAATTCATTCGTTCTTTCATCCACTCTCATTACAACAAACCTATGTTATGAGCTCCTTTCTCAAAGGGACAGTCCCCTCAAAATCCTTTCTTCTGCTCAAAGATCCTTAATGTTGGAAGATCAGAGTCAGTTCTGGAATAGTTCACAGGATTTGGAGTTAGAAGGGACCTTAACAGTTATAATTTAACTCCCTCATTTTGCAGATGAGAAATCTGAGAACCTGAGATGGTAAATTGACTTGCCCAAGGGTACACAGCTAGGAATTAGTAAGGCAAATATTTGGACTCAGGTTTCTGGACTCTGGACTCTTTCAACTAAATATACCATACCATGTCTTCTTCCTTCCTCTTTAACATCTCTCCTCAGCTCTCTAAGTAGCTTTTCCCATTCTACCGTACCCATCCATTCTGCAGCCCTCCCTGCAACCCTTCCCTTCTAGCTGGCCATACTCAACCTCAAAGCCCAAAGTTTTCTCTGTCTCAAAATCTTGTTTCAGGATCCCTGCTGAAAGCAGCAGGGAGCAGGAAGTAAGGAGTGGGTGGACGTGCAGTTTGCAGTGCAGGAACAGTGAGAACACATGGAAAGTGGGGTTACAGTTGCCTCAGCTCTAAGTAAGGAATGGAAGTAAGGCAGTAAGTTAGCATACAAGAGAGGAAACTAAAATCTGCCAGCATATTAGATCTTGACATATTCATACAAAGGTTCATGGAAGAGACAACCACTACCTTTCTCAAAAGACTCTCATTTGATCCATCCATCCCTGCTAGCCATTGTCCTATATCTCTCCTCCCTTTTGTGGCTAAACTCTGTAAGAAGGCCATCTGCAATAGATGTCTGCAGTTCCTTTCTCCTCACTCTCTCCGAACTCATTGCATTCTGGCTTCTGACTTCATCATTCAACTGGAACTGCTCTCTCTAAGGAAACAAATGATCCCTTATTGCCAGATCTAATAGTGTTTAAAAAACAAACAAACAAACTCCTTCTCACCTCCTTTTCCTTCATACTCTCTTCTGTCTAGGTTTTTTATGACGTTGTTATCTCCTTGTTCTCCTTCTGCTTGTCTGAACACTCCTTTCTCACCTTTGATGGATCCTCTTCCGGGTCACTCCCACTAGCCATGGTTTTCCCACAAGGCTCTGTCCTGGGTCCTCTTCTTTTCTCTTCTCTTTCCTTACTGTTTCAACTGGTGATCTCATCAGCTGCCATGGTCGTGATGATCATCTCTGTGTAGATGACTCTCAGACCTACTTTTCCAGCATTAACTTCTTTTTGGACCTCCAGTTTCCCATTTTTCAATTTCTAATTGTATATCTCAAATTGAATGTTCCATAGATATCTTAAACTCAACATGTCTAAAAGTGAACTCATTATCTTTCTACCAAATCTTCCCTTCTTCCTAACTTCTCTATTACTATAGAGGGTATCATCTCCTCCCAATTACCAAGACTCATAAATTAGGTCTCATCTTGAACTCCTTACTGTCTCTCATCTTTTCCCATCCAATTCAATCAGTTATTGAGTTCTTCCAGTTTTACCTTTGTAACATCTCTTATATATGCCTCCTTTTCTCCTCTTGACATGGCCACCATTCCAGTATAGCTCCTCATCACCTCATGCCTGAACTGTTGCAAGAGCCTGCTGATTGGTGTCCCTGCCACAAGTCTCTCCCCACTGCCATCCATCTTCTACTCAGTTGTCAAAGTGATCTTCCTAAAGCAAGTCTGACTATCTCAACCCCCCATTAAATAAATTCCAGTGCTCTGTATTGCCTCCAGGATCAAATATAAAATCCTTTGCTTGGCTTTTAAAGTTCTTCATAATCTGGCTCCTTCATACTACCATATTTCTTAGATCCAAAGATATTGGCATCCTTGTTACACTTCAAAAAAAAAAAAGAAAGAAAGAAAAGATACTCCTTTGACTGTGCAATTACACAGAAATGAGGAAAGAGAATGTTCAGGGCCTGGGGAAAATCGCCCCGTTCTCTTTCCTCATCTTTGCCTCCTACTTTTGCTGGCTTCCTTCAAGTCTTAGCTCATTGTTTCCCACCTTCTGTAAAAGGCCTTTCACAGTCCTCTGTTACTGCTCTCTTCTGATACCTCATCCTGATATGGAAGTGACCTTGCTTTCTTTGAGACTATGCCATTGGAGCTCATATTCTAGAAGAGCCAAACAAATTGGAAAAGTTCTCAGTATGGATGAGTGCGTCTGTTGCCAAAAGACCAACCTAGTTAAATTCAGAGGTACCCCTTCTTCACATTAATAATGATAGCATATTGGTACCTAGCACTTATATAACTCTTTAAGATTTGTACAGTGCTTTGTAAAGTTAATTCATTAGATCCTTATGATAACCCGAGAGATGGGTGCTATTATTATTTCCATCTTACAGATGAGGAAAATGAGACACAGATTGGGTAAGTGATTTTTCTGAGGGTCACACAGCTAGTAAATTTCTGAGAAAGGATTTGAACTCAGGCTGTCTTGACGCTGTCGTGCGCTCTATCCACCATATCACCTAGCTTCCCTTCAAAAGGCTGCCCACGTAATGATGATGTTTTGGAAACAGAAACTCATTAACTATCCACTGAGGCATGGACAATTTTTGCTTTGTCCAAATGGAGGGAATACCCATATAAATGAAATCACATTACACCCTGATATAATAATCATTTCTTAAATGTGTTGTAAACACTGTGCTTAGTGCTGGATAATAGTTAGGTAAGCCATTAGTCTTGCCTTCAAGGAGTTCACAATCCAATAAGAGGCAGGGAGGAGTGATGGGAGTGGAATAAGAAACCAATACAGATAGCCTTAACATGTATTATTACAGCTTGAGATTATATCTTACTTTACCTAGGAGGCTGAGGGGCTAAGTGATTTGCCCAGGATCACTCACCTAGCCTGTATATCTCAGAAGAAGGATTTGAACCCAGGTTATCAGGTCATCCTGATTTGTACTCTACTACGTTCTGCAACAACATGAACTATATATGAATGTATGCGTATGTATGTATTTATGTATGTACATATATATATGATATATACTAACATATATAAATATGATATACACTAACATACACAAAGTGTAAATTAAGTTTAGATTTAAGTTTATTATCCCAAGTAACTTCTCTCTCTCATTCTTTCTCCCTTTCTCTCATTCTCTTTCCATCTTTCTCTCTCTCATTCTTTCTTTCATTCATTATTTTTCTCTCTATTACTCTCTATTTCTCTCCCTCTCCCTCTCTCCCTCCCCCCCTTTCAACTTCTAGATGCCGATCCATTTAGCACTGATAGGAAGCTAACATGAGCAGACAAAATGTAGGCTCCTATTAAAGCTGACTTAAGATGCTTAAGATTAGGCCACCTTAGCTTGGTGGTTTAATCCTTAACCTGATTGCTCTTCTTCTTATAGAACTATTTCTTGGGAGCTGGGGTTATTTTAAAAATAAATGCTTCACTACCCTAGGGAATGGCGAGACAAGTGACCAGTTCTGTTGTTCAAATGACACAGTGCCAAAAATCCTCCATTTTTCTGAGACTAGGATCCATTTATCATTCTAGCTCTCTGGCATAGTATTTTCATATCCAAAATAGAGTAATTTTAAAAAAAATCTCCCAGGCTTCCAAATAAACATCTTAAAGAGAAACTTGGACATGATATTGTTTTCAGGACCTTTAGACCCATGTGTCATGCTCTTGGCTTGGTTTTAGCTGCAGTGGAGAAAGAACAGTGAGTGAGTGCAGGCTGGGTTACTTACTGCAGATTGCTTGTCTATCCTACCTTGGTCATATGATAAATTTAGAGACTGAAACGACAAAGATAAAAGTGTCACCCCAGTGACTGTTCAGACTGTAACAAGTCTATTGGGACAAGTCTATTGCTGACCTGTTTGAAGAAGTTAAAACAAAACAAAACAAAACATAAATTGAGCTTTCTAAATACTAAATAAAGTAAATAGGGCCTTTGCCATCCACTAAGGACGTATTTTTGTCCTTAATGGGATCAGCTCCAAGGATGAAAGGAATCATACAGCTATTAGATTATAGGAATTAGCTGGAAGAGACCCCAGGGGTCTTCTAGTCTAACCTCCTAGTATAGATGAAGAAACTGAGGCACCCAGAGATTAAATAATGCATCCACAATCACACAGGCATTGTAGTTACTTCTGGCTGCCTCTAATTCTAGATCCTATGCTTCAACTTCACATGATGAAAGGAGGCCTCTTTGCATTTAATGCTGAATATAACATGTACATTTCAACAAATATCTATTATTGCCTTACAAGAAAAAAAAGGGCAAGGGACAAAATAAGGATGGCTTGCTTAAAGCCATATTGGTGGTGAGAGGAAAATTAAAGAAGGGATATATAATCACTGTTTGCGGTGGATAGGATGATGATGAGGTAATTGTGGGAGGGAAGAAGAGAAGGGAGAACTATTGTACTTGACTCCCTTTTTTGCATCTGTTTACTATACAGAGTGATCTTTGGCTGTAAAAGAATAGAAGAAAATGGGTTAATAGGGAGGTGAAACACAAGATGAACAAGGAGATGGCAAAACAGCAACTAGCTACCCTCAGTGAGTTCAGGTCACAAGGCATATTCTGAAAGACCCGATAGATGTGACTCTTGATCTGCTCTCAGTTTTCTGAAAAATCATGGAGAACAGGAGAGGTACCATAATGCTAGAGAATGGCACCATTCTAAATTTGTTAAAAAGTAGGGAGATCCTGTAAACTGTAAGTCTGTGAGCCTGATTTCAATTCTAACAAAATTCTTGAAAGTATTATTAAAGGGATAGGTTGTAAGCATTTAGAAGGGGAGCAATAAGGCCCAAGAACTTGCATGGCTTCATCAAAAACAGATAATGCCTTGGGGGAGCCAGATGGTGCAGTAGATAGAGCACCAGCCTGTAGTCAGGAGGACCTGAGTTCAAATCCAGCCCCCCACACTTACTAGATGTGTGACCTTAGGCAAGTCACTTAATCCTGATTGCCTCCAAAAACAAACAGATGATGTCAGACTAACCTCAATGCCCTTCTTGACACAGTTATAAGACTGCCATGCCACCGCTAAAGCACATACAGATTTCAACAAAGCATTTGACAAAATCATATCAGCTAGGTAGATTTGGAACTGGTTAATGAGTTGGTTCCAAGATCAGTAATTAATAGGTCAATGTCTTCAACTTGGATTCTGTGCTGGACTTTGTCCATGGCAGTGGCAAAAATCTTTCATGAGCACATGTTTACCTGTTCTATGTTTCACTTGATATTCATGATTAAAGAGTTAGTGAACAGATTTACCTTTGCTATTATGCCTTCCAAGGAATCTTGTGTGATTTTACCTTGTTCATGGGAAATACCTTATTGGAGAACATTCTTTACTGTATCAAATGCATTTTTATAGTCAACTAACAATCATTATAGCATTATGTATTCTGTATACCTTTCCATCACTTGTGTCAAGACAAATCAGCAAGTTGACAAGCACTTAGTGAGTGCATTATATTGTGCCTAGCCATGCTAGAACATGTACTAAGTGCTGAAGTTATAAAAAAAGACAAAAGTACTGTCTTTGCCCTCGAGGGGTTTACATTATAATGGGGGAGACAACATGTAAACAACTAAGTTTGTACAAAATATATACACAGTTGACGGAAGGCAATCTTTTTGTTAAAATTTATTTTTTTTTCAACTTGGGGAACAAAATGAGCATTTCCATAGCATAGTGCAATAAAAAGAAAGATGATTGCACAAGAAACTGCAAATCTACTATGTACAACCTGCTATTCCTTCCAAATATACAACAGTTATCATGTAAATTTTTCCTCTCTCCCACCCCTAGAGAAGGCTACCATCTCTCTCTCTCTCTCTCTCTCTCTCTCTCTCTCTCTCTCTCTCTCTCTCTCTCTCTCTCTCTTCTCTCTCTCTCTCTCTCTCTTTTTCTCTCTCTTTCTCTCTCTCATTACATACACAAACACACATACACATACATGTGCATGTGTATAAAATTATTTTATACATCTATTTATCAGTTCTTTCTCTGGATGCAGATAGCATCTTTCTTTATATGTCTTCTATTTTTAATTTGTGTATTCATAATAGTCAAAATGACTTAGTCGTTCTTAAAAGCATATTGCTGTTACTGTACACAATGATTTCTTGGTTCTGCTCACTTTGCTCTTTTTCATTTCTTATATGATTGTAAAGATGAATTCTGCTGTTAAATATTATTTGAAAAAGCCTCTGTGGTCTCTCATCATCTATTTATTAAGTATTCTCTCAATATTTTGTAGATTATTTTCATAAAAAGACACATAAACTCTAATACAAAATAAAGTATAATCAATGCATAAAAGAAGTGTAAGTGTTATAAGAATTCTCAGTAAGAAATATCACTTCAGTCTTGGGGAGATCAGGAAGGGCTTCATAGAGGAGGTAACATTTGAGCCCTTTTTAAGCCTGGAAAGAACAGGAACCGTGAATAATCCAATCTGGTGAGTACATCGGACACAGGAAGGAAGATGGCATGAGAGAAGTCTGAAAAGGTTGCATAGATTCACAGCTGAGGAGTTAAGACTTTGTTAGGGAATGGGGAGCCATTGAAGAGTATTGAACAGGGGAGTGAAGTGCATAAGAATTAATTATTAATTAATACTGTGCTTAAGAATAATTAATCAGGATACAGTTTAAAAGATAGAGTATGGAGGTAGTAAGGCCTTTAAAATAACAGGTAAGATAATGGTGATAATGACATTGCTAATGACATTAGTAAAAAGCAATGATTTAATTAGGTCTTTGAAAGTGGAAGAGCCTTAGTTTTTAAGATGTTCTAACCTCTTCTTCCTCTTCTTTTTCCTCCTCCTCCTCCTCCTCCTCCTTTTTACTTCTGATTTATTGAAATGTGTCACTACTTAGGCCTGAGATTGTCTATTCTGTTTCCGGAACTGTAGAGAGGGAGAACTCTGAATGAATGGCTAGGTAGGTACCCTGGAAACAAGCAAGAAAATTCCTGTTTGCTAAAGGCATAGTCTGCTGAGTGGTAGGCTTGGAGTCAGGAGGACTTGAGTTTAAATCTAGCCTGAGACATTTACCATATTAACAAATCAATTGAACACTCTCTGCCTCAGTTTCCTCAACTATAAGAAGGGGACAATAATAACATCTACCTCACAGGGTTTTTGTAAGGATCAAATGAAATAATATTTATTAAATGCTTAGCATGGTGCCTGCATATAGTAGGCATTACATTAATGCTTATTCCATTCCTTTCTTTTTTCAAATGATGTTATTTTTTCTTTCCATGTTTGCAGTCCTCATGGCCTCTTGTTCTGACATCAGCATAATGGGAAGTATGAATTTAGAAATCACTGGATCTTGAATCCTAAAATTCCTTTTTATATGTGTGGTTTTTGTTTTCTTTCAACACATTTACTTAGAATAAAAAAAAATTACAGGTTCCAATGTCACATTGGGAGTGGTGGTGGATGGTACAGTTAGGTGACCCAATGGATAGAGTGCTAGGCCTGAACTCAAGAAGATTTAACTTCCTGAGTTCAAATCTGGCCTCAGACACTTACTAGCTGTGTGACCCTGGGCAAGTCACTTAACCCTGTTTGCCTAGTTTCCTCACCTATAAAATGAACTGGAGAAGGAAATGGCAAACCACTCCAGTATCTTTGCCAAGAAAACCCCAAATGGGGTCACAAAGAGTAGGACGCAACTGAAAACAACTGAACAACAACGTCACATAGGTAGTAGATGGCAGAAGTGAGATTCGAACCTATTTTCCTTGATTCTAAATCCTTTGCTCTTTCTATTACATCAGATTACAGATGACCATTTATTTAAGGATCCTCTATATGAACTCCTTGGGGTCAGGAAACTTTAGCATAGTTCTGAGCATTTGTTCTACCCCAATCCCCAGTTCTTCACACAGCCTCTCAATAAACTACTTATTGATTAACTGATGATACCTTTGGTATAGTACTGCCTAAAAGCAAGAGGTTGAGCTTTCAAAGTGTTTTCTAGACCAATCATTTTTACAATCTTGTTTTTTGGTTATCTTTTTCTACATCATCTTCATTTCCAAGTATATCCCTCTTCTACCTCCTTTAGCAAGCAAACTCTCCCATGTAATAAATAACCAAAAAGAAAGGGAAAAAAGCAGTTCAGCAAAGGCAATCAGTACATCAACCATTTTTGACAATGCTTGCAATATCCAAGACTCCTACCCCCACCCCTTTGCAATATAGCGAGTAAAGTGCATTTTTCTTTTTTTTTTTAATAATTTAAAATTTTTTTTTCCATATGCTTTTGAGTTGAAAATTTGTCTCCCTTTTCCTCCCCCCCACCCTCCCCAAGATGGCGCACAATCTGATACAGGCTTTACATTTACATACCCATTAAATATATTTTCACATTAGTGAAGTTGTAAGTAAAAATTAAAACCAATAGGAAGAACCATCAGAAAGATGAAACAAAACTCAACAGAAGGTAAAAATAAGTGATAGTGATTTGACTTCCATAGCTCTTTCTTTGGATGTGGACAGCATTTTCCATCCTAAGGCCTCTGGAGATGTCTTAGATCCTCATAATGCTGAGAAGGGTTCAGTTTAACAATATTAGTCATTGCATAACTTGGCTGTTATTGTGTACAAAGTCCTCTTGGTTCTGCTCACTTTGCTCAGCATCAGACCATACAAGTCTTTCCAGGTTTTTCTGAAGTCAGCCTGTTCATCATTTCTTATAGCACAGTAGTTAGTATTCCATTACATTCATATACCACAACTTGCTCAGCCATTCCCCAATCGATGGGCATCCTCTCAATTTCCAATTCTTTGCCACCACAAAAAAGTAAAGTGCATTTTTCAACTCTTCTATGGGACCTAACTTTCTCATTAAATAAGACTGTTCAGGATTGTTGCTGTGTGGCTGTGGTGGTGGTTGACTTGCATTGTTTCCATTTCCATTGTATTATTGTAGTCGTTGTGCATAGTATTTTCCTGGTTCTGCTTACTTTACTTTGGTGGCCCCATCCTTTAATTCCTCCTCCTCACCAGTAAAATGGGCAGGGACATCCTAGGATTATGGATTTAGATCTGGAAGGAATCATTGGTGCTATCGAGTTCAGCCCTCTTATTTTACAGATGAAGAAGCTGAGGTCTTGAGGGGTTAAGGGACCTGCCCAGAGTCACACAGTTAGCAGGTGTCTGAGGCAAGACTCAAACCCAGTTTTTCCTGATTCCAAATCCAGAACTCTTATCTACGCTATATTTTGATGTGGGTAATAATACCCACTACTTTTTTTTTATCTTGTTGGGAAAGCTATGAAGAGTCACTTAATGATGTTCAGTAATTGCTTTGAGTCACTTAGAAAGGAGTCCTAGGCCAATGAAAACATATCACTTCATGTTACATTTGTTCCTGATTCTCTGATAGTTTCTAGTCTGTTGTTCAGTTGCGTCTGACTCTGTGATCTCATTTGGGTTTTCATGACAAAGATATTGGAGTGGTTTGCCATTTTCTTCTCCAACTCACTTTACAGATGAGGAACTGAGGTATACAGACTTGCCCAGGGTCACTCAGCTAGTAAATGTCTGAGGGTGGATTTGAACTTGAAAAGATGAGTTTTCCAGATGCCAGGCCTGGCAGTCTATTCACTGTATAACCTACCTGCCCTTTTAATCTGTAATCAAAAAATAAAATAACCCCTTAAAAATTAAAAAATCATTTAAAAAAAGTTATCAAGACCATTTCAAGCTCTAGGGAAAAAAAGAAAAAGTTTGTTTCTAAATTTATATATTTGGGTTCAGGGATGGAGGGAGGAATAATTGAAATCCTTCCTCAGCCTCAGTTTCCTTATTTGTAAAAAGGAAGGAGTTGGGCCATATGATCTCTAAGTTTCCTTCCAGGTTTTAAGAAAGAGAATAAGCATTTATATAGTACCTGCTATGCACCAGCCACTTTGCTAAGCACTTAAAAATGTTAACTTTACAAATATTTGTTGCTCACAAAAATCATATGAAGTGAGTGCTTTTATTGTCTCCATTTTACAGTTGAGGAAACTGAGGCAAGTGGAGGTGAAGTGACTGGCCCAGTGTCACATAGCTAGTAACTGACTTAGGCTGGCTTTGGATTCAGGAAGAAGAATTCAGGCCCCAGGTGCTGTCTGTTGTGCCACTGAGCTGCCTAGACTTTTACATTCTATAATCCTATGAGATGATATTTAATATTACTGGATACATGTGGTACCATCTCCTTTGATTTTGTCTGGGAGTGAAAAAAAGGCCAGAGCCAAATAATTTGAACTCTGCATCTGTTCCTATGCTCTTTTATAATGAGTAGTGATTTCTTTAATGGTGTTTGCTCCATTTTAACAGGGCAACCATGAACTGGTAAATGTTTAACAACAGGCTCTCTGAAAAAAAAAAGCACATATGGCACACTTTGAAGTTTAATCTGTACTATTAATATTTTCTACATCACTTTCCTAAGTCTAGACAATCAACAAAACAATAAGTCAAGCTCTGATTTGTGGTGTCTGCTGATTTTTGAGGTAAAGATGTTCACAGTGAAAATTACACAATTAGCTCACAATTGATCTAAACCCAGCACACTTCTGGTCCGAGACAAAGTTGCTTGGTATGGTTTCAGGGCTTCTTCCTTTCCCAAACAACTCCCCTATTACTCTTAATGTTAGACATTGTTTTATCTAGGGAAAAAAACAAAACAAAAAACTTTCATTGTACAATTAAGGATTTTTATTTTCTTCATTTATATTGTGGTCACTGTGTCTATTGTTTTCCTGGTTTTTCTTACTTTACTTGACTAGTCCTATAATTTTTTTCATCTTTGTCAATAAAATGGACTTGAGGGTAAAGCTCATCACAGAAATCAACCAATCAAAAATTATTTAGTAAGTACCTAAGTGCCAAACTCAGTTTTCTTTTTCCTTATATTTTAAATAGTAGATCTCTCTCTCTCCCTGTCCTCCCCAGGCTAGAAGTACATCAGCCACACTATGGCACCATCCTACTACTGATCGGTATAAGAGCTTTGACCAGCTGTTTCCCACTTGGTGAGGATGACCCATAGGCACCCCACTACACCTCCTTTGTTCCCCACTCCTAGGGACTTTCCATATTAGTGCCAGAATTAATGCAGATACCTGATTGGTTTAGCTCTGCTTCAGCTCAGAATTCCTGAGCTGAAACAGTCCATGAGCTTCAACCAGAATTGCAGATGTGGGCCTGGCTAAGGCATTAATCTCATGCAAGTAATTCATAATTAAGTACAAATATTCAAAGGATCTATAATTCTGTTATTGTAGGAAATTCTAGTGTTGGAATTCTCTCTGCCAAGATAGATTGTAGTCTATCTCTCACTTTGCAGCTAAGATCTTAAGGACCCAGAAGAACATAGAAGTTAAGTGACCCACTCAGGGTCTCACAGCTAGTAAATGTCAGAGACAAGATCTGTAACCAAATCTTACTGATTCAAAGGCCAATAGTCTATCTAAGTATGCCATGCTACCACTAAAGTTTATAATTATCCAACAGTTTGAAAGGCTTGCAAAGCACTTTCCTCATAACAATCCTATGTGGTGCATTATAATAATTGTGAACATTTAAATGCTTTAAAATTTATAAAATGTTTCAAATCTTTAAAAATCATCTCATTTGATAGTTCAAATATTATTCTCCTCTTAAAAATGAAGAAACTGAGGGATACAAAGGCAAAATGACCTGAGCAGGTTCATATAGTTAGTAAGTGTCAGATCTCTGGGCCAAACTCAGATCCTTTCACTAACACTCTTTCCATTCCATTCCACATAGCTGCAACTCAGAGAGGTAAAATATTGAATTTGTCTCTTTCGCACTATAGTGTATTTAACCAATATCAGATTCTTGATTGAAAGCAGATTTTGATAGAGAAGAGAAGGCAGATAGATTAGGAGCATTATAATGGTCCTTAAAAGGGGTAACTTTAAGTGACTAAGTAATTCTGACTATTATAAACACCCAAATTAACTACAGGGGACACATGAAGGAAGATGTTATCTGCATCTAGAGAAAGAACTGATAAACTGAAGTATGTATAGAATGGTTTTACATACATATAAATATATATATATATATGCGTGTGTGTGTGTGTGGGTATATATATATATATATGTGTGTGTATTCATACACACATATTTGTGTCTAATGGTAGTCATCTCTAGGGTGGGAGGGAGAGAGGGGAAAAAAAGGAAAAAAAGTTACAGGATAACTTTATTATATATTTGAAAATGAATAGCAAGCTGTACATAATAGAATTGCAGTTTCATATACAATCATCTTTTTTTTTCCTATTCTACTATGTTACAGAAATGCTTGCTTTATTTCCTAAGTTTAGAATAAAATAAAAAAAATTAACAGGGGGTCAACAAAAGTGGAAGGGAAAGAGTGAAAAATAAGGCAGAAACCAAAAATAAACCTCAAACTCTTAACACTTTTTTCAAGGGAACCCAGTTCCCATGGACAACCTAACTCTGAGTATGCCAGAAACAAAGCCTTGATAGGTCAGGCAAGGTTTTTTCAGGACAGATGAAGAATTGAAGGCTGCTGTTTTCGAAGTAACACCTGGGGATAGGGTGATCCTCATGAGTTAATATTCCATTGTTGTTCTTTGGATTTCTTTGTAAGTATCCTGTTTAAAGAATGAAGGGAGATGTTAGGCAGGGAAAAAATCCTGGCAAATCCTAGTACTTGCTACTCCAATTAGGGAAGAAGACACGTTACAGCATGAAGCATTGGGTAATAGTTCATACTTGCTGTATGTTAGTGCTAAGCATGAGCCTGAAGGCTTGGTGCTCTTACTTTGGTAGGAATTCTTCTTACATAATAGCTCAAGGCCTTAAATGTTTAATTGCATTTGTTGCAATTAAAAAAATAATACATGCGAGGAAAGGGCAAAAAAGAATCTCTCCTTCCCACCAAGGTTATCGTTTATCTTATGAAAACCAAATCTGTGTAAATTCGGTTATGGTCTATTTCAGTTTAAAAACTCTGCCTCTTATGTTCTCTCCTCTCAACAACAACAAAGAACCCACCCCAACTTCATGATATCAAAGGGTTTGGGGGGGAAAAGGACTTTGCACATCATCTAGTTCCACCCCTTCATTTTACAGATGAGGAAACTGAGGCCCAGAGAGAAGAGAGTTTCCCAATGTGACAATAATAAATCCAACTCTTTTCAACAGGACTTCACAGTCAACTAAACATTTGAAGAGCAGTTCTTATGCTCATCTGAGAATTTTACACTACAAATAAATTGTTCTATGCTCCACTACATTGCTCAAGTCAATAATGATACTTTTTTATATTACAATGAAACTTCATAGAGATTTCCCACTATATTTTTAGCCTGATGTCCATCAATTGAGGAACCATTATTAATGAACTAGCTCTTTGGAAATATTTTTCCTCATTATTTGTAAATTTTCTGGATTCCTTGAGAGCAGGGACTTTTTTTTCTTTTGCCATTGTATCCTTAGGACTTAAAATAGTACCTGGCACCATAGTAGGTCAAATGCTACTTGATTAAATGATTAAAAAAAAACCAAACTAAATCTCTAGAGTAGAAGTTCTTAACATTTTTGTTTGCTTCATGGATACCCTTTTGGTAGTCTGGTGAAGCTTGTAGACCTTTTCTTAGAATAGTGGTTTGTTATTTACATTCCTAATTGAAAAAAAAAGTTCTGGATTTTAATTAAAGGTTAGTGAAAATAAAAATGTTATTTTTTCCCATCCAAATTCATGGACCCTCTGGAATCTAATCTTATAAATCACACATTAAAAACCTCTGCTTTAAAAAAGAACAATACTTCTTAAAACTTTTCTTGAATTTTTTCTTTTTAATCAGTTTAAGAAATAGGAATCTTAGTCAGATTGTACATAAGGAGAATGTCCCGAATGACACGTTAAAATGAAGTAGCCTTTCAGATACTTCATGAGTCTGACGTCTGTCAGAATTCTTAAGTCATTCCCATAAGCCTACCGACATGAATTCGCCATCAGATTTCCTGGAACTTCAAAAGTTAAAGGAAGACCAAGAGGCCTTTCTAGAAATGATTACTCTTTGCAAGAAAATGTCTCCATTTTTCAGATCCCTTCTTTCATATCAATCAGTCAGTTAGCAAGCATTTGTTAAATGCTTACTATGTGCCAGGCAATGTGGTGAGCACTGAAAATACAAAGAAATCTTCTACAGAGACTATCCTACATACCCTGACATTACATGGATAAGAATGGAGCACAGCCCATTCATCAGATAGTGGTCAGTGGAACTATGTGGTGGTCTACATCCTTTTGTGATCAGACAATTCTCTGGTGATATCCTTTATGCTGCTTTTTCTGTGAGTTTTTTTTTATTGTTAATGCCTAATTATGGCCACCATGGTCTTTCGGTTGACCCACAACTTCAATCCTTAACAAGTCTGTAGTATTTCATGTAGTGTTCTGTAGTATTCACATCTGTATATAATCATTAGAAGAATATTAATCTTAAAAAAAGATAGAATTTTATTTCAAAGAGAATGGAGTCATTAAAAAAGTATTGAACAACTTATTTTTCTCCCATTCCATTCTGACTCAGTTTCTTGTCCACGTATAGTCTCTGTCCAAGATACATATACTAATAAACTAGGTCTTTGACTTGTCCATTGCCCAGCATATCCTAATGGGTATAATAGACATTCTTCATCCAATTGGTTTTTCTCATGTGGATTCTCAGGCAACATTATTCTGAGTTCAACATAGTCTTTTGAAGGTTACTGGCAGTAGTTCAGCAGTCACATCTGCAAACTTTTTGGTACCCAATATAGTTTAACTGAGCTTGACAACCTGAACTCATGGAAGGTAACTAGATGCTTTCCTGTCTCCTAAGAGAAGACTTAGGAGAGATGTAATAATTTACCTGTTATCTTTAACACATTTATCTTTTTTTATTATTTCTTTTTTTACCCAGGTATTATTTTATGGACTATTTTTAAATGGTTACAGGACTTGCCATTTTTCTTCATTATTTCATTATTTATCACTAATTTTATTGAACTCTCATCTGTAAATGTATCGGCTTTTCTATATGGACTTAGGGAGCTTATTCTAGTAGGGGAATGCTACCAGTCACATACTCTTTCTTTTTTCTTTTTATTTTGTTCTCTAGGCAAGTGGGGTTAAGTGACTTGCCCAGGGTCACACAGCTAGTAAGTATCAAGTGTTTGGTCTGAGGTCAGATTTGAACTCAGGTCCTCCTGACTTCAGGGCTGGTGCTCTATCCACTGTGCCACCTAGCTGCCCCAGTCATATACTCATATTCCTCTACTAGGGAAGATAGTCTTCCTTGACCAAGCATATAGCTTAAGGAGGGATGCACCTAAGATGGTGAGGGAGAAAGGGGATGCTCACCTAGAGATCAGCTGAATCAGCCCTGGTGATCAATGTAGTGAAACATGTTGTAGACAGATATTTGTGGCCTAGCAGGTCACCTGTTTTCTTCTGAGTTTTGTGAATGCTGGAAGTAAAGATATATTAATATCTATGTCTATATTATCTATGTGGCGCTACTCATATGGAGGTAGCACAAAATAAATGTCACTGGACTCTAAGAAAACACCTGATTTCAAATGTTAGTTCTTCTATTTACTACCAGAGAGACTTGGGCCTTATCTATCTCTCAGTTTCCTCATCTGGAAAATGAATTTATACTAGATGACCTTGAAAGTCTTTTGTGGTTCTCAATATGTAACCCTGTGCGATATATTCAAGTATATGATGAACTATTGAAGAGGGATTAGCCTTGCTTTCTTGCAGCTGGACGGCTGCATTATGAACGTTGGCTAGACATTGCAACAATGGAAGAATGATGTGAGGAAAAATGTTCTAACAATGTTTTGTTGTTATTGTGTGATTTCCTTTTCTTCTTTTTGTTTTTTTTTCAGTCTAGATCTGTGGTTTTACCGGTCAGGTACTCCCAATGTGGAGACTCTATCCACACAAATAGATGGACAATTCTATGTAATTTTATAGTCTTAGAAAGTTGCCCAACAAGCTAAGAGAATGAGGTTACACAGCCAACATGTCTAAGAGGCAGGACTTGACCCCAGATCTTCATAATTCCAAGACCAGTCCTCTATCCACTACACTAGAGGTGTTTTGAGGGACCACTAACCCATACGTAAGGATTCCTGAGAGCTGCATGTTGAGTTAGTTTCTAAGTGGAATATTATCTGTTTCATTGGATTTTTATTTATTTTGTTAATATTTCTCAATTACATTTTAATCAAGTTCTGCTATAGTATTGTGGACCAAATGTAGCCTTCCAACCAAGGGTTTTACACCTCTGCATTACGCTGTACTGTTTCTGGATTAACAGAAATATCCAAAAGTATAACAAGTTGCCAGGGAGAGGTGACAGATGTTTCCTCAGTTCAAGTCTTCAAGGAAAGGTTGAATAACCACAATTATAGAGGGGATTCTTGTTCATAAACAGGACTATGTATCTAGATGTTGAAGGTCCTTCCAACTCAGAGATTTTCCCCACAGCCTCAAAGCTAATAGGTGCTCTCCTTTGTATTTGTAGGAAGTATGCTGACTCTATGTAGCATGCTCTTCTGACTAAACTACCACAGTTTTGCTAATTTTTTAACCTCTAGAGTTTGATGATCAAGGTCAACCTTATACCTGTGTGGAGAAGGCTACCATCTCCAATGGTGTATTCTGAGGAGTGAATTGAGGAGCCTGGGAAAGGCAGATCCCTATCCAAAATTATCTCAGTCCCCACACCCTAAAAGTCACCTTTAGCAATTCACTCCTTTGTGCTAAACTGTGTCCTCTTTTGGCACCTGCTTTTAAAATGCAAATACCTCTGGGAGGATTATATGCAGAAATCCCTAACACCTAAGTGTGAATGTGCTCTTTGGATCACTTTCCTCCCAGGACAAAGAAGAAAGGAAAACCACAGTTCTGTTCTTTGTAAAGACAACACCCTGTATTCATATTACTATGGTCTGAGCAGGAAGCTACAGTCTTGGATTCACTTTGTTGTCCTAGGTTTTTTTTCAGCAGGGAATTATCCATTTTTACAACTGTGCATATATTTGGGGTAGTTTTTTTTTATGCCCCTTTTCTCTCTCCTCTCATATCTCATTAGTTACTTGGCCCTGTGGATCCTCAGCTCTATCGCCTCTTCTCACTGACACCCCACTAAGAAAAGTCCTTAATACCTAGTGGGATAGTTGCAATTGCTTCATAACATGTTTTCATGCCACCGCTTTCTCTTTACTCCAATCCACTTTACTACTACAAGAATAAATTTTCTTAGATAGGAACCCAAATAAGCAATATTATCCCCGAGAGTGTTAAAGAAAACTACTGGAAGAACAATAAACAGAGGAAAAATGGAAAAGATACTGTCAAATCTTTTCTGTAGCTGAGTAATGAATTGTACTCAGAATTAGTTTAGGAGAAAGACAGACTGGGTTGTATTTGAAACATTGCTCAATGCTTTTTCAATGGCCTTAGAATTTTTCCCTAAAACAAAGGCAAATCTATATCTATAACTTTCTCCCAATTACATGCTAAAGCAATTTTTAATAGTTGTCTTTTTTTCAGTTTTGAGTTCCAAATTCTAGGCCTCCCTCCCTCTCCCCACTTAGTAAGCAATCAGATATAGGTTATAAATGTACAATCATGTCAAACATTTCCATATCAGTCACTTTGTACAAGAAGACTTGAATAAAAGAAAAAAAAGAAAGTGAAAAATAGCATGCTTCAGTCTGTATTCAAACAATATCAGTTTTTTTTTTTCTGAAGGCCCATAGTGTGCTTCACCATTGGTCCTCTGGGATTGTCTTGGATCTATGTATTGCTGAGAATACCAAAGTCATTCACAATTCTTCATTGTACAATATTGCTGTTACCGTGTACACTGTTTTCCTGGTTCTCCTCACTTCACTTTGCATCAGTTCATGTAACCCTTTCCAGGTTTTCTTCTGAAATCTTCCTGCTTGTCATTTCTTACAAAGGCATTTCTTTTTAACTTTGGTATTCTTCAGGTGATCTCATATAGCTGTGAATCATGGAACGCAGTAGTCTGAATAATTATAGTTAGAAGTCACCTGAAGGATAAGTGGATAGATGATTGTTAGGCATGACTAGTTAGCATCATATTACCAAAGTGGAATTGTGCAGAAGTTGTATGACCACACAATTGAGGTGGGCTAGTCATGTAATGAAAGCAAGGGATAGCTGATGGGGAATATTTGTTCTATTGGTATCCAGGAGATATCACCGTGTGATATCACAGGTCTATGTCAAAAACAAAGGATAAACAACGTCCACGTGATGCCAAGAGCTAGATGAAAATTCTTAGCACATTGAGTGGGCTCCTTGCTGGGAACTTAAGAGAGGACATAGTCAAGAAATATAGTAAGAAGACATGAGTGGGCTGCAATCTCAACCATTGTGTACTTACCTTGATGAGATCACACATCTGTTAAAGTACCAAAGATATAGAAATCTGCTATGCCATTCCTCTTCTTAAAAATATTCCGTGACTGTATGATGAATACCTACAGAGCACAATTTTTATTCCTGACATTCAAGGTCCTCCACCACCTGGCATTCCCCTTCCTGCAAGCCTCTTGTCATAAAACTCCCCTTTATGGTCTTAAACTCCAGCCCAACTGAACTGCGTTGTCTTGTGAACATAACATTTACTTTCCCAACTCCATGCTTTTGTTTGCCCTCCTTCCCCCCAATTATATCATAAGGACAGGGACGCTATAATTTTTTACCTTTATATTTCAAAAGCAAATAGTCTTGCACAAAGTAGGTGCTTATTAAATGTTTGTGAAATTTAATAATATTTTCCCTCTGGACCAGCATAATAAAAAAAATTACACAATGCTAGTCCTCTTGGAAATATGATTCAGCAGACACAAAAAAAAACTTGAATAATAAATGAAGTGAAGAATTGAGACACCTTTCTAGGTGATTTAGACCACAAACATTTTCACCTGAAATGTCCAGATAAATGAAGAGGAAATTTATTTCATCTGGATTAATAGGGTAATAATTATAATTGCTGTTATGATAATCTTAATAAGTTACATTTAAAGTTTACAAAGTACTTTCAGATGCATTGTCAGACTCTGATTCTTGAAACACCCCTACAAGGAAGACAGAATAGGTATTATTAGCAGACCCATTTTATATATGAAGAAATTGAGTCTCAGACAGGGTCAGTGACTTGCCTGATTGACTCTATTGTGCCCTTTACTTAGATACAGCCTCATGTTACAGCTTCGATTGTTAAGGGACTTGAGCCTACCAATAGGTGACTTGTCCAGTCTTCTTAAACTAGACAAGCTGATACAATGCAGAGGGTTTGAATATATTTGCATTCATTGGTCCAGCAGAGTTTCTTGCTGATGTATGTTGTACCACATTATCTCATCATTGCTTTATAACTGACATGTGCCCAATTGCTTTATAGACTTTAGATGTAGCTGTCATTTTATCTTGAAGAACAATTAAGTCTCCTGAAGGCTAAATGTTTCCAAGGAAGAAAAAAAGTTATTTATAATTTAGTACTCACTGTCCTGACAATGCCCGTCCCCTTGGAAATATGATTCAGATGCCCTGAACTGAAAAAAAAAAACATTTTCCTTTTTCCTGTGTAAAATATGAAACAAAAGACACTGAAAAACACCTCATTATAACAGTTCCTTTGTCCTTCTTTTGACAATGAAATTTGTAAAGAGACATGCCAGTTTGACTATGTAGGTGGTCCTTTCTAGGCTAACCTCAAAATGACCTCACCAAATCACTGAAAGTGATTTGATAAGTTCTAGAGATTTTTGTAATATGTGTTGAAAATCAACAGTATCCTCCACTAAGGGATTTTCAGATACACTATTTATTAAAGATGAAGTTTCAAGTGCTGAAGGATGGACCCCAGAATGTTTGTTCCTCTGGGTTATGGTCACACCCAGGGCTCTGAGTGTTTTAACACCTGGACATACCTTTATGGAGTCAGGTCATGCTACTGGGTCGTTCCAATCCACCATTTCAGGATTTCCACAGGCAGCTTTTTGCCATCAGCTGCATGTAATTGGTTTAAGTCAATGTATGTATGATATGTATCAAATGAACTTAAAGTATGTTCCCCACGGGAATATCTCTGACATTTCTTTTGGGTTCAGTAATTCTAGAACATTCCTTTTTCCTTCATAATGTTCTGAACTTCTTCAGTGTTAGGCAAAAAGTGGGATTTTTGTTGTGTGTTTTTTTTTCCTGATGAAAATTAGATACTATGTTCTTTTGCTTTCTTTCTTTTGTTCTTTCTTCCTCTCTTGTTTTCTTTTCTACATCTTTTACTGTATTTTGAGTTGGTTTTCATTTCCATGGATTGTCTGAGAAAACTCAGTTTAGTTACTAAGAAAATCCACTTCTCAATGACTTTTTTTTTAAGCCAGGCAGACCATTGTGTATAAATAATTTTGAGCAGTGAGAAATGGAACTTTTGTTTGAAGCCCTTTGATTAATGAACTTGGTTTGTTTTTTTTTTTTCTCTCTGGAAAATTAAGTAAGATATTTTCCCCACCTGAATCCTTTTAACCAGTGCTTCCCCAAACTATTGCCAGTGTTACAAACCAATCAGCTTTGACATGATCTAGTGAGTCACTTGACCTCTTGGGGCCTCAGTCTCCTCATTAGTAAAATAAGGGTAATGAATGTTGCATGCATTCCAATGCATTCCACTGATAAAAATGATGTCAGTTTCTGGTGTAGAACCGTTTGACAATGCTGAGGACTTCTATGACAAGATTATTATTTTTTTAACAAAAAATACTACCAAAAACCAACTTTCTTTCTAATGACATCATTATCAGAAAATCCTAGAACAGGAAAATAAACAAAAACCTCAAGAGATCATTTATTCCAACCCTCACATTTTAGAAACAAGGAAACCAAAGCTGAGACAGGAAGTAAGTTGTACAAGTTCACACTAGAAGTTAGTAGCAGACCTGGGGCTAGAACCTAATCTCCTGATTACTAGTGATGGCTGTTGTGCCCAACCACATTGTTTCCCCTGAAATTCCTCCCTCTGTCTTTTGAGTCTTAAGGAGGTGAACTGACTTGTCCAATATCACACAGCAAATTAGTGAGAGAGCTAGAATTAGAGCTCCTGCCTCATAGCCCAATCTTTCTCTGGAGATGGATAGCATTTTTCCTCCTAAGTTCCTTGGAATTGTCTTGCATCATTGTATTGCTGAGAATGGGAAGTCTTTCTCAGTTGATCACCATACAATATTGCTGTTACTATGTTCAGTGTTCTGGTTCTGATTACTTCATTTTGTATTGGTTCATATTAAGCCTTACCAGATTTTTCTGAAAGCATCCTGTTCATTATTTCTTATAGCACAATAAATACCATCACAATCATATACTGAAACTCGTTCAGCCATTCCTCAATTGATGAGCATTCCTTTAATTTCCAATTCTTTGCCACCACAAAAAGAGTTGCTATAATTTTTTTTTGTACATACAGGTTTTTTTTCTTCATTTTTAAAAAATCTCTTTGGGATACAGACCTAGTAGTGGTATTGCTGGGTCAAAGGGTGGAGACAGTTCCTTTGGGCATAGTTCCAAATTGCTCTCCAAAATGGTTGGATCAATTCACAAACTCTACTAATGATACAATTTGTGTACCTATTTTCCCATATCCCCTCCAACATTTGTAATTTTCCTTTTCTATCATATTACCGAATCTGATAGCCATGAAGTGGTACCTCAGAGCTGTTTTTATTTTCATTTCACTAATAAATAGTGAGGGCAGCTAGGTGGCACAGTAGATATAGTGCTGAGCCTGGAGTCAGGAAAACTCATCTTTGTGAGATCAAATCTGGCTTGAGACACTAGCTGTATGACCCTGGACAAGTCATTTGACTCTGTTTGCCTCAGTTTCCTCATCTGTAAAATGAGCTAGAGAAGGAAATAGCAAACTATTCCAGTATCTTTGCCAATAAAACCCCAAATGAGGTCATGGAGAGTTGGACATGACCGAAATGAGCAATACCAAAAAATTAGTAGTAATTTAGAACATTTTTTCATACGACTACAGATAGCTTTGATTTCTTTATTTGAAACTGCCTGTTCATTTCTTGTGACCATTGATCAATTGGGGAATGACTTGTATTCTTATAAATTTCCCCCCAATTTTCTTCTTTCCTCCTAATCTTGACTGCATTAGTTTTGTTTGTGTAAAACCTTTTTAATTTAATTAATTTGGATGTTATACCATTTGGTGCATATGTATTTAGTATTGTTAATACTTTATTGTCTATGATACCTTTTAGCAAAATGTGGTTTTCCTGCTTATCTCTTTTAATTAGATCTATTTTTGCTTTTCTTTATCTGAGATAATCATTGTTAACACATGCTTATTGAATGGAGTTAGTAAGAAAGGAAAACAGGCATTTCCTAAGCATAGATCGAACTACAAGATCATTCAAAATCAGGCTCACATTTTGGCCCTGGAAACTGATGATGCCTGCCTTTGTTCCAGAATCCTGTCTCTCAAGTAAGACCACCTAGAGGCTCACGTTGAAGACCTATTTTTCCTCTTCCATTTCTGCAAATAAGAACAATATATGATTTTAGCAGGATGGGGGACTTCTAGGGTGAAAATTTTGTTCACAGCCCCAGGCTGCACATAGAGTTTAAGTAACTTGCCCAGGGCCACACAATGAAATAACAGAGGTAGATTTGAACCCAGATCTCTCTGCCTCTAAGTTCCATACTCTATCCACTATACCATGCTGCCTCATTCTGGCTCATTTACAAGAGTAAAAATGCATTTGATCATACTTAATTAAGGTTTGCTGTCAGAGTGTATCCTTTCAATTTCAAGGTTGAGACTATAAGCTGCTCAGCTCCCCAGAGCATATTAAAAGCCACGTTTGCTAAGCTAGAACACAACCCTTCATTTAGTTTCCATAAGAGAGTTATTGTATGTTAAATAATTATCAAAATGCTTATGAAAACCTACTTGAAGGATAACAAGTAATATCAATTGCATAGCTGCTAACCCTCAGTAATTATGTCTTTTGTAATCAATTGGCATTATTCATTAGTCATACTGTTATATATTAAAGCTGGTTTCTGTCACATAATTGTTTGTCCTTAATAGATATGTTTTAATAAGTACTTGTATTTATACATCATACAATAACAGTTTTAATTAATCTAAGTTTAATGCTCATTTGGGAACTGGAACGCAAAGTGCTGCCAGACATTTGAGATGAATGATTCATGGCAGGGTGATCAACAGCAGGTCCCCACTGCAGCAGGTAGACCCATTCTATGGGTTTCTATTACTCTATTTGGTGGAGTTTCATATATAAAGGTATGTTTCCCAAGATTTTATGAGCCTATCCCTCATAATCCTGTGGCATGATTGAATGAGCTCTAGAGTCACAGAATCTCAGCTCAGATCCCCATTTGCTTCTTCCAACCTGAAGTATAGTTATAGTTCTCCTTCAGGCAACAGTGAACCATCGTAGCTTCTCAAGCAAGGGAATGACACGCTGAGATCTAGTCTTTAGGAATATAACTTTGGGCTCTGACTGGTGGATGGATTGGAGAAGGGAAAGCCTGGATGCATGGAAATCAATGAAAAGTCTGTTGTAATAGTTCAGGTATGAGGCAATGAGGAACTAGAGTAATGTGGTAGTTGCATGAGTAGAGAGAATGGAACAGAGATGTCTCGTAGGCAGAACTGACAAGATTTGTCTGCTAACTGAATATGTGCCTGGCACATAGTAAGTGCTATATAAATGTTTATTATTATTATTAGAGGAAAGAGAGTGAGGAATTAAGGATGAAGCCAAGATTTGAACTTGGGAAAATGCAAGAATGATAATGACCTTAACAGAAAAAGGAAGAGCAGTTTTGATTTATTTTTATCTCTGACGTTACAATAAATCTTTTTTTTCCTTCTGACTTCTTTATGCTTCAGAAATCTCCACTGTTACACAATTACTCAGTAGTATGAAGAAAGGGGTAAGAATGAAAAGGTCGTACACAGATATTTATATGGAAAGTGTATTAAGTCTAAGACTGCTCTCCTTAGAGAAAGAGGTGGTATAGCAGAAAGCTTGCTCCCAAGGTATCAGGGAAAACCGTTTTACTTCTATTCTCGCTGTATCTTCAAAGTATGTATCCTTTGGTAAAAGGTTAAATCGAGCTAGAACATTGCTAATTGGCAGCTAACAGTGGGGGTAACACACTGGAATGAGAACTGATGATGATAGCAGTAAGGAAAAATGCCCCAACCCCTCAGGAGTTTGCGTCTCCCCATGAAGGTTCTAGAGGAACCCCTGAGGGGTTGGGATATTTTTCTGACTCTAAGATAGTAAGTTCAGAGAACAGTACTCACCATATTTATCCAGTATCTTCAAGGAGACATATTGAACTGGAAGGAGAAGGTATTCTAAATGGATGGAAGGTCTATTCAAGAAAGTCTATTCTGCTTGGTGTATCAAAACCCAATCTGAAATTTTCTGGATTCAAATGCCATTTTGTGGAACAAGACAATTTGCTCCTCTGAGCAAAATTTCCTTTCTGCTTTCAAAATCTGTGCTAGGTACATTGTCCAACCTCTGGAATTCTGGAACATTTCCAAAGCAGAGGATTCTTTTTCCTCCCTTAAATATTTTTTGGTGATCTCATGTTTCTTCAGAAAATAAAGGCATGATTGGATTGTTTCTAGTGACAGAGGGAAAATATACACACCTGCCACGTTTATAGAGACATTTTCAATATATTAAGCACAGCAATTAATTTCAAGGATTGCCACTGACTTGATGTATAACCTTAGGTACCCCATGTAACTTCTATGAACCTCACAGCTTCTTCATCTGTGAAATACAGAAAATTAGACTAGATTATTGCTTGAAAAGAAGTCCCTTCTAATTCTAACAATTGGTAAGTCGATAGGCTAAAGGACGACTAGTCTCTACTGGAATTAGACTTGGGTTTGATTAGATAACCTATGATAATTCTGGACCTCCTGAGCAACTGAGACTCAGACCTCAAGGGCCAACCCTGAGCCACTGGAACCCATTACTTGGTAGTATCCCACAATTCAGCTATCTTATGCCTCAGCACCTTAGGGTGCTGATAGGTGACAGATCTATTTGGAGCTGCCCTTAAAGTATAGTGAATTACAGTGATCACCATCAGTCCCGCACTTTGGGTGGTCCCAGTGTGATACAGTGGACTAGTGGGAAAGGATGACAATATAATACCTATACCAAGCATTTTTCAAATATTGGCTTATTTGATTCTCACAAAAACCTTGTGCGGTACATGCCATTATTGTCTCCATTTTACAATTGAGGAAATTAAGATTAAATGGTTGTTCAGCATCACACAGCTAGTAAGCATCTGAGGCTGGATTTGAATTCAGTTCTTTCCGACTCAAGGCCCAGTGCTCTATTCACTGAAACACCTAGGTGCTTACTTTGGGCAGAGAGTTAGAGAGGCAGTCACTGGAGAAGGTTGTGCTAAAAGTTTAGAAGTTCTCTCTCTTGAACCATCACTAAGGTCTTTTAACTTGATTTCACTAGAATTTCCACATCTTAGGTGGGGAAAGAGAGGAAAGAACCACTAGTGGAAAGGAAAGAATTTTGAACTTGATACTAGAAGACTTGGGTTCAAATCTAAGTTCTGCCAATGGGACCTTAGGCAGATCACTTCACTTTTTTTAAAATGTTTTTTCCTCCTCGTAGGTTGATAGTGAAGAAAACCCTTTCTAAATCTTGCAACTCTATGTAAATGTGCATTATTATTATTATTATTATTATTATTATTATTATCATCATCATCATCATCATCATCATCATCATCATCTTATGCTCTTCCCAGAGATGGCATAGCTATCCTAATTAGCAATAAAGTGCTAATGGTTGGCAATAGTTTACTTAATAATATATTAATTTTTATTAATTAATATTATTTAATTAATAATGAATTAAATAGTTTAATGCTAACTCATCCTAGAAAGAGATTTCATTCATTCAGCAAACATTTCTTATATGATTTTGTACTGTGCACCATACCAGGTGCTGGGTATACAGAGACAAAAATGAAATTGTCCTTGTCCTCAAGGAGCTTACAGGTTACTAGGACAATATAACAGGATCAGCAATCTATGCCCAATAACACCCTGTAGTGATCACTAGCAGCTGTGGGCTTCTAGCACTGTGCTATTTGCATTATAATTATTATCTCATTTGATCCTCACAACAGTCCTGGGTGCTATTATTATCATCCTCATTTTACAGAAGAGGAAACTGAGGCAAACAGAAGTTAAGCAACTTGCCCAAGGTCACACAGTAAGTATATGAGGTTGGATTTGAACTCAGGTCTTCCTGATGCCAGGCTCAGTGCTCTATCCACTGCACCACCTAGTTTGTAGAGTGAAGCAGTAAAATTAAGCTTTGAAGGGAGCTAGAGATTATACAATGGAGAGGTAAGGAGGCAGGGGATTCTAGGCGTGGGGGTCAGCCAGTGCACAGGTGATAGATGGGAAATAATAGGTTGTATACCAGGAACAGCAAGCTGGCCTCTTTGACTGGAATTTAGAGTTCCTGGAGTGGGGTTAATTCGAAATGAATTTGGAAAAGCAGGCCAGAGCACATTACAGAGGGCTTCAAAAGTCAAACAGAGCGTTTCGTGCTAGTGGCAAGAGTTTTCTTCTGGACCAGAGGAGTGCCATGATCAGAGCTGTGCTTAGCACATTTGCTGTTGTTCAGTCATGTCTGACTCTTCTTGACCCCATGGACAAGTCCATGCAGTTTTCTTGTCAAAGATACTAGAATGGTTTGCCATTTTCTTCTCTGGTCTATCCCCATTTTACAGGTATGAAATTGAGGCAAATGGGGGTCAAGTGACTTGCCCAGGGTCACACAGCTAGTAGGTATAAGACTGGATTTGAACTCAGATCTTTTGGACTCCAGGCCACTGCTCTACCTACTACGTCACCTAGCTGCCTGTGCTGAGGACATAGAAGGTATTCAATAAATGGTTTATTGAATGAACGAAATATTCTGCCAGGATATTAGCTTATTAAGCTATTGAGGGTTATTAATACTCTATTGCTAATTAGTATATCCAGTAGGGTCATCTCTGGGAGGAGAGAGGGCAGAGCATATCACTTTGGTAGTTGGATGGAGGATGGATTGGAGAGGGGAGGGATCTGAAGCAAGGAGGTGAATAAGGAAATTATTGCATGGTCCAAGTGAGAGGTGATGAGGGCCTGAGCCAGAGTGATGAGTGATCATGTGAAGAGAGAGAAAGGGTCAAATGTAAGACATATTATGAAAGTAGAATCAACAACACTGGACAAATAATTGCATTTCCATTTTGATAGAAATCTTAATTTAAAGAAGTGAGTAATGGTGAGGATTTTAGGCACTTTGGGCAAAAAGATGGGGGATATTTTGGAATAAAAATAGTGTGTTAAGGTTTGCAAAGTGATACACACACACACACATTTGATCCTCAACACAACCCTTTGAGGTTTTTGTCCCCATCTTACAGATGAGATAACTGAGGCTGGGAGAGATTAAATGATGAACCCCGAGGACATACAGCTAGTAAGTGTCTGAGGCAGGATTTGAATCCAAGTCTTCTTGATCCCCAAGCCCAGCACTCTATCTACTGGGCCATGTGGTCCTTCTAAATATAACACAAATGTTGTTCTCTACTCCCCCTAGGGGCAGAGTAAACCATGCTCCTTTAGATGTCCAATAGCAGGACAGAACCTTCTTGACCAAGGCCACAGGCCACACTCTTTTGGATTGCTTGAGATGGCATGGAACACAGGACAATGTGTAGGATTGAGTTCCTGCTGTGGTTGCTGTCATCATCAGCTCTGCTGCTGCTGTTGGCAGAATTATTCTTTTTCATATCTACTTTGCAGCAACAAAATTGTGCCTTACTCCTTAGGGACTCTTAAACTCACTGAACTGTTGCAAGCATAGAAAGTAGGAAGGAAGCAACCATTTTCACTTCTGACTCTCTTTTAAAGAGTCTGAGAAGTCTGACTCATAAATACTGAGAGTATTTATACTCCCTAGTGAAAACATTGCTATTCAACTGTGGAATAACCTGGGCTGAAAGGGCATGTCATGCAAGGAGGTCTTGGAACTGAAAATATATGGATCTACTACCTTTGGTGGCTGGACCCTGGAAATGATAGGGTGTGAGATTTTCAACCAAGGACTAAGGAGGAAAGATACTTCCAAACTCTTATATAAGGGAAATTATATCACGTAGAAGTCAACTACTTGAGGTATAAAGGCTGGGTAGATGGCAGACCAGCTTGGCATAGAGCTGGTCTAGACTTTTGTGGTCCATTTTTCTCTGGGTCACCTGTGAAAAAGTGCATTGCATAACAAAAATATTGATCTACTTGTAGAAAGAAAAATTGCTTTTATAAGGCTTTAACATACAATACATATTTAAAGCAACAATAATAAAAACAACTCATTTACATAGTGCTCCAGTGTTTACATAGTATACATTCATTATAATACTGTAAAATAAGGATCAATAATTATTAAAAATTTCACCACAAAGAATTTTTTTTTCTTAACTTGTGATTTTATTGGAAGAGCCCACTTCTAGAATGGAAACTATGCCTCTTAATGGAGATGAATGACATTTATTCCACAGTGTTGTCATGAATAATATGCTTTGTAAACACTGGAACACTATATAAATGTGTTATCATTGTTATTATTGTTGGTTTAAGTATGTGTCACAAATTACCTTAGAGAGTTTCCTGGGGGCACTGAGATATAAAATGACTTGCCTGTGATCGCGTAGATAATATGCGTCAGGGGCTGCACTTGAACCCAGCTCTTTTTTCTTTCTTTTTTTTTTATTAATTTTTTAATTTTGATTTATTAACAATCACTTCCATAAGCTTTTAAGTTTTAAATTTTTCTCCCTCTCCCTTCCCACCTCCCTCCCAAAGATGGCACACAATCTGATATAGGCTATACATACACATTCCTATTAAACATATTTTCACATTAGTGATGTTGTAAGGAAGAATTAGAACCAATAGGAGGAACCACCAGAAAGAGGAAACAAAACAAAACAGAAGAAAAAAATAGCAAATAGTATGCTTCAATCTGCATTCAAACTCCATGGTTCTTTCTTTGGATGTGGATAGCATTTTCCATCATGAGACCTTTGAAGATGTCTTAGATCCTTGCATTGCTGAGAAGGGCTGAGTCTATCAACATTAGTCATCGCACAACATGGCTGTTATTGTATACAACATTCTCCTGGTTCTACTCATTTCACTCAGCATCAGTCCATACAAGTCTTTCCAGGTTTTTCTGAAGTCTGCCTGCTCATCATTTCTTATTGGGCAATAGTATTCCATTGCATTCATATACCACAACCTGTTCCCAGCTCTTCTAATTTCTAAGGCTAACCCACTGTCCTTGAGGGCATGTTGCCTCTCATGAAGCAAAACAATAAATAACTGCCTGTTGTATTGTCCTTGTTGTAGGAAATACTTTTTTTTTTTCATGTATTTCACTTGGGCTGCTGGTCATCAACTTAGACAAACAGAACAGAACATGTTTTAAATTTTTCCAGGTTATCAAATATATAGACTTGCTTTACCAAGGCTTGTTGTACCAAAAATATTGAGTAAATAGTAGGGGAGAGGAACTATGTGAAGAAATGGAGGTAGTATTTGGAGACCCCTAGAATTTCCACCCCAGGTACAAGGCACTCTATGGATCCTTATATCTTCAAAAATCCTATTTCAAGAGCCCCCACCAGTGTGCTTTCTTCTTCTCAAGTCAGCCAGAAGACATAATTAACACCAAAAAAAGATACTTAATGAATAACATCGTAAGAACAATTGCAAGAGAATGTTCTTGTCAGAAATTTAAAGTACATCCTTCTACAAATACCTACCCTCGATGGAGAAGATAGGCAAACATGAGGATAATAGTGGCACATATTTAGGGCACATATGTGGCCAGGTCACATACGTGAAGGGCTCTTTCACACTGTGAAAACTGTAGATGTCTTCTGGTAATGTCATTGTGCTCACTAAGCTTTTTCCTCATTAGATATTGCATCTCCACTAGACTCTTTGCTCTGCTGGTCCTCTAGTCTCAGTTGCACATGGTCCTATTGGTCTTAGATGGTTCTACCAGTCCTATGGTGCCTAGAGGCTAGTCTCTGCTGGGTGTTGCTCCTTCCTCTTGTTCCTGGGATCTCTTCAGGGTCACCTGTTTGCCACCTCAGTTCTACTGTGCTAGATGCTAGTGGATAATAAATAGAGCCTCTCTCTGATAATATTTGGCTAATAGCTCTTTAATCCCAACCACTACAACCAGTTAAAAAAATCCAATTAGAATGCTCCCAGAATGAGATAAAATTATATCTTTTATTTGTAACTTCTATGTTTTGAGGGGCTGTTATGGACCTGCTTTTGAGCTATTCAACTTAAGGATAGACATTCCCAAGACATGCTTTGGCTTAACATGTAAATAAATTTGAGCTACAACAAAACTTAAACAAAAAAAAGGCAAGGTAATTGTTTCCCATGTACTTGGCCCGCATTCCTGCTTTTATTGTGCATATCTGTCAGTGATGAAGCCCGGTTGCTTTAGTGTTTCAATCTGACCCTAGGAAAACATCACTGTCTCCCTACTTGTAGTTCTGAAGAGCATTGAGTACATTAATGGGGAATTGGAAGGGATTGGACAACCCAAGTATTTGATTTCTATTGGTGGAGTGTTGTTTTAGGTTTGAGGGAACCACTGTTGAGAGGAAAGGAGTCTTCATTCGGACGTACAGAGGAGGCTTAAGGCCTCAGTTTTCCCATTCAGTCAAAGGATGGGATGACAACATGTGATCTCTATAGTCCCATCTAACTCTGACCTTCTGGGATAAGGGATCTATTTTCTGAGACTGGTTAGAGAGCATTCAGTTTAAACCTGGAGTTAGAGAGAGGTTGTATGATTCAGAATCTCCTGGAAGTAGGGAATTACCTTAAACAGATGGCATTGGCTAATGGCATTAATTTGAAGATAGCATGGTTTTCTTTCTTTTTTAAATTTACTGTGACCTTGTTCTGAAGAAGCTAGGAAAAAGTTAATTAGTAAGGCACAAACTGTGATTGCAGTGGCCAGGATTCTCTATCTACTCCTCTCCACCCCCATCCCTGCTAATCACAAAGTTCTGTGTCTCCTCAAGGACAATCTTCCCTTCTCTTCCCTTCCCCTCCCTTCCCTTTCCTCCATTTTTTTCTTTTTTCATTTTCCTCTTCCTAGAGGGTTGCCTGGGGTTCTGAGAGGTTGAGGTACTTAGTTGAGGTCACATAGCCAATTTGTATCAGAGGCAGGACCTGAACAATTTTCTAAGCTTGGAAGTTACAGAGAAGGTAACAACCTGCATTGGTAGAGAGAGTTTCCTCATCTGGGCATTCCCTATACCAATGAAATCATAAGTGCAGTCCATTTCACTATCTCCTTTCTAATTGTCTTGCTTCAGCCCCATGTTCTCTCCGTGGATGTTTTCTGATGGGATGGAGTTAGAAGAGTGTTTATTATTGAAAGTCCTTAGTACGGCACTCTGAGGTCTTTGGAGACAACATGTTCCATTGGGTAAAAAAAGCAACTTAAATGTTCTTGGGTCGCAGTCTATTTTAATTTCTTTTATTTCACTGGGTATGTTTGGAGGGTGAGTGAATTTCTCTGCCTGCTCCACTTCTATGGGGGTAAATGATTATTCTTTTGAGGAAGCTGGAGATCAAGTATCCTCCTCTTGGAATGTGAAATTAAGAATGTGACCCTTGGAATGCTTAGGACGAAATATCCAAAGTGGCATTCTATCACTTCTCCCCTGCTAGCTCCTTCATGTAGTTCCCACTGGTTTCTCTGTAAAACTTTTGCCCCTGGATTCAAAGTGGTTTAGTTCTAATTTCACTCAGCCATCAAAATATGATATATAAAATGAGTAGTATTCACAGTAACAGCAACAGTGTGTGATGACTAATTTTGATAGCTTTCTTCCTCTTAGCAATGCAAGGATCTAAGACAACTCCAAAAGACTCATGATGGAAAATGCTATCCACATCCAGAAAAAGAACTACTGAGTCTGAATGCAGATCAAAGCATACTATTTTCTCTCTCTTTTTTTTGTTTCTTTCTTGTGGTTCATCCCATTGGTTTTAATTCTTCTTTACTACATGACTAATGTGAAAATATGTTTAATATGAAAGTATATGTAGAGCCTATATCAGATTGCATGCTGTCTTGGGGTAGAGGGAGGGGAGGGAAGGGGAGAAAATTTGGAACTAAAATCTTATGGAAGTGAATGTTGAAAACTAAAAATAATTAATAATAAAAAAGAAAGTAAAATGAGTAGTATTCTACATCTGGTTTTACAATGAGTATAAATTAATTAATCAGTGAAGGAAGAGATTGACAAACCTTAAAGAACCTCATTTCTGTACCAAGATTTCAAAGAAGTTGTCCTGGACAATATTAATTGTGGAAGTTGCTGTCAGAACTGGTTAGATGACCTTCAAAAATCAGGTCTTACAAAGCCTTGCTACAAGATAAAATTTCTAAACAAACATTCAGGCACTGTGCAAAGTAGAAAGGATACAAAGAAAGGCAAAAATACAGTCCTCCTCTTAACAAGCTCATATCCTAATGGGAGAGAAAAACACACAAACAATGATGTGCATACATGATATACACTTATTAAGCCCTCGCTATTTTTATTCCTTCCTTCTGATAGTACAAAAACAAACAGACAGATCAAGCTTAGCTAAGGTAGAGAGCCCTAGACTTGGAATTAGGAAGACATGGTTTCAAACCTACTGAGTCATTAAGCATGTGGCCCTGGCCAAATCAATGAACCTCTCCAAGCTGCAGATTCCTTATCTATAAATGGTGACAATAATGCCTATAGTACTTTCCTCACAGAGCTGTTGTGAGAATCAGATAATAAATATATATGTAAAATGCTTCACAAAACTTAAAGTAATACATAAATGTCAGTTATAATTATAGTACTTCAATGAATAAGTATTTAGGTGTCCTCTGAGATAGTTAACAGGTGAGAGTTTGAGCGAAAGGAAAAAAGAAAGGGTATAATTTTTTATGTCAATGTCCAAAAGAAAAAAGATGACAAGACCTAGGAGCCTATCTGAATAAAGCGTTTAGATCTAAGGAATTGTGGAGATCATTCATACAGTGCGCATTTTTTTTTTGTCCAGCATCACATAGCTAGTAAGTGTTTGAAGCTGGATTTGAACTCAGATTCTCCTGACTCCAGGGCCAGAGCTCTATCTCCTGCTCCACCTAGCTGCCCCCAGATTGTAGAGATCTTTCAGTCCAAAATTTTTCTGTTGCCAATGAGGAAACTGGACTCCAGAGAATGGAAGGGGCAATGTTATGTAAGTAATAAGAGGCAGGAATCAATCATAGGTCCTTTGACTCTAAAACCTTTGGTGTTATTCAAGTTTTCTTTATTCAAGATGCATTTAAAAAAAGTTGCTCACTACTTAACTGTAATAGTTATTCATAGCTGTTCCTAAAGTTAGCGAATTAAACAGCACTTGCCTATATAACTGCTTACTAATGCAGTGACTTGACTACATGACATAATACTGGGTACCATCATACTTCAAGCATCGTTTCTTGCAGGAATGAACAAGAGACACAAGACCTGCAGTGGAGAGAACCTTTGTTTAGACACAGGTAACTTTTTAATTTTGCTGTGATATAAAAGGAAAATAACTAAAATGTGACAACAATTTGTCCTTAGGAATTTCTTATATGTAGTAATCCTCTTGTTCTGTTAGAAATCATAGCAATTTGGGAAGTTATTACTATGGATATTTGATTTTTCTACTAAGCACAGAAGCCTACTTCATTGGAAAGGACTTCTCTTATCTAGACTACCTTACAGGGAAGTAAAAAAAAAATTCAATTTGTCTACCTTTGAAGGGCAAAGCATTGATCTTCCTCAGTGAGGATTTATAAATTGGCCTAATGAATAGGTCATAGATCACATAATTTTAGAGCTAAAGCCTTTGGAACTCACCAACAACTTCCCCACCCTCCATTTTAAAGATGTAGAAGCTAAGACTCAGAGAAGTTAGATAAGTCGCCCACACAGCTCGTTAGTGATAGAGCCAAGAGTGTATTCCAAGACTTCTCTTAGTCCAGGACTCTTTTTGTTACACCCTATGGCCTCTTCCATGACCCTGTATTGACTGATGTTAGCTTTGGCTCTTATCACATATGTGAAGCTTCCCTGAATTTTTCTGAAATTTTGTATTTTTCCAAACTGAGATTAGGTAATTACAACTCAGAGAATAGAGATATTAAAAAAAAATTAAAAGGTCTACCTTAGTGCCTCTCTCATTGGAGGTATTCAAGCAAAGGCTGAAGAACAACTTGTTAGCCTGTGGTAGGAGGAATTCTTTTTCAGGTAGCTGGGAAACAGAGTAGATAGTGTGCTAGACTTGAAGCTGGGAAGACCTGAATTCAAATCCTGCCTCAGATACATACTAACTATGAGACTCTGGGCAAATCATTTAACCTCTGTCTGTCTCAGTTTCTTCATTTTAAAGTAGGGAAAATAATGACACCTACCTGACAGAAGAATGAATGAGATAATCAAATGTAATATACTTTTTAAATCTTAAAGCATCATAAATATTTGCTGTTTTTATTATTAGGTATGGGCTGGACTAGATAGATGACCCCTTTAACTATAAAATTCTGTGATTATTTGAAACTAATAATTCAGATTTCCAAAGTTATTGGCAGATAGCAGAACTGTGAAGGAAGTTTTGTGTTTTCCAATCCTATTACTAGTTTGATGTCACTACTTAGCAGGGAAATACTAACTTGCAAGGCTGTCCTGAACTTCCTTTCTGACTGCCAATGCCTGTGTACTCTTGCAGAAATCATGAATCTGTCTTGTTGACTCTGATCTCATCAGAGAAAGACCAGCTCATTATCTCTTAAATGTGAAGCTTCTACAACATTGGCCGTGATAAGGTCTTCCTATTTCAGTCTCCTTTTAGTTGAAATGATAATGTGAAACAAAAAATGTCTCAGAAACAATGTGGCGATTGAAAATGAAGAGTTCCACAAGCATGGTTTCCCCCACCCCCACCCCTTTACATAACCTTTAACTGTATAAAAGAGAAGAAAATGAAATAAGGCTTAAGCACTCAATCTCTTTGGTTGTTTTTCTCTAGAGAAGGCAGGGATCTTCTAGGGCCCTACTCATTCTGCAGTAACACTGGAAGTCTGTCTGTCATGTCGAGAAGCCTTTCCTGTCTTGGCTTGTTCTGGACTTGGTGTGAGAGTTGATATTATTAACCCTATTTAATTGATGTAGTTTAGAAGGCCAGGTTGTCAGGTTCCACATGATGAAGAAACAGGAAGAAAAATGAATGGAGACCAAGACATGTCTAAACCTTCCCCTAACAGCACTGTCACCCTGCTCATCAGGTAGGAAAAAAAACAGATTAAGGCAAGTTCTTTGTTTCCAAATTCCAGGCTTGCAGAGGATGTATTATGATACTCATTTCAAAATATGGTTACATCTTGAAAGCATTTTTGTTAGAAAGGCATATTATCTTTAACAATGAGGAAGGAGAAAAAAATTGGTGCAGTATATACCCTCTTTAAAATACTTTAGCAGTCCTGACTACATACACTTACACACACACATACACACACACACAAGCACATACACATAAAATGAATATACATATGTATACAAATGCTGATGTAAAAATATACACACACATAAAACGAATATACGTATGTATACATTAATGCTAATGTAAAAAACACACATACATGAAACAAATATATGTATGAATGCTAATGTAAAAATATACACACATATGTAAATATAAATATATTTGTATATGTATATATTTCTTTTTACATTAGCATTCAAAAATCCTTGGCAGAAACAATAGGAACAGTTCAAAGTTCAATCCATAATTATAAGCAGACTTTTCTCTCTCTCTCTTTCTTTTTTATTTCTTCTTTTCTTTCGGTGTTTTGGGGGAGAGAGAGAGAAGAGAAGAGATGGGGGCCGGATTTAAACATCCTTTTCCCCTCTCTTTCTCAGGATGAGCTCTAATTTCATAATATGATGGTTTTATCTAGAGTTAACAACTTTGGTTTGGCTTAGAATGGTAATCTTAGAAAATATAAAGTAATGGTTTAAGAGCTCAGGCTATGAAAGGGAAGAATAGTGCAGCTTAGTAAAAGCATATGTGGCTCGTGGGGACCTCACAACCACATTCAAATCGGGCTCTTGCCAAATCACGTTACATATCTAAAGCTCTTTATTTAAATTTCCCAAGTGGGGTTCATATGGCATATTTTGTGTTTTCACTGTACTGTATTAAAGGCAGTTCTTGGAGCTCTCTACCCTTAAGATCCCAATTTTTAAACTAAAAGCCCAAATTCACCTAGTCCAAAGGCTTGGCATATGCTCACACACACACACACACACACACACACACAAACCTTCATTCAATCAACAAGCATTTATTAATGTGCCAGACATTGTATAAGTATCTACACATGTATACATACATGCATAAACAGCCTATACTGTTAAACAAACACTACACACATGTGCATATGGTGTTATTGTTCAGTCTTTTCTGTTGTGTCCAACTCTTCATGACCTCATTTGGGGTTTTCTTGGCAAAGATATTGAGAATGGTTTTACCATTTTCTTCTTCAGCTCATTTTACAGATGAAGAAACTAAGGCAAACAGGGTTAAGTGACTTGCCCAAGGTCACACATCTAGTGAGTGTCTGAGGCCAGACTTGAACTCAGAAAGATGGGTCATCCTGACTCCAGGCCCAGTACTCTATCCACTGCCCCACCTAGCTACACACATATATAAATACATAGGAATAGAGACAGAATCTGTGATTTCATTAATACAGGAAATTCTCTGATGAGGAAACTCCCTCTACCAATATGGTTGTCATCTTCTCTGCAACTTATAGCCTTAATGAGTTGTCTAGAAAACTGAGAGTTTAAGTGATTTGCCCAGGGTCCCACAGTAGGTATGTGTCAAAGTCAGGACTTGAACCCAGATCTTCCCAGTTTCAAGGCCAGAAATCTATCCACTGTACCACATAGTTTTTATACACACACACATATTATATGTACATATATGTATGTGTGTATATATACGTGTGTGTTGCTTTTTGGATGTTGATAATGCCAGATCTCATTATGGAATAGTGGCACATTTAAAGTTGGCATTTGACCACAGTTACATTAAGAATCCTCAGGCTAAAAAGTGGCACTGAGAAGTCATCAAATCTATCTCCCTGTCTGCAAGTAAGACCTCCCTGAAATCAATCGGGGCCTTTGTACTCTTCATCAGAATTTCCCAAGGAGGTGATTCTTTCACAAACTTTTTGGTGCTTTGGAAAATCTGTAGCCCGGAAATTTATCCTACTGCCTAATCTGCTGCAATTTAAGCTCATTCCCTTGTGACTTGTCTGCTGTATAAATGGATAACAGCTGTTCACCGTCATGTGTACATTATTTATTACTGTACCTGAAGACGGCCTCTCTTTAGCCTTCTCTTCTCTGGGTTCAGAAACCTAAATTCCTTTAGCCTTTTTCCTCGGGGTCCATTTTCCCACTTTTTCTCATCATTTTCATTGTTATCCTCTGGAACTACTCGAAAGTTCTGCACATCATAATTTAAATCAGAGGCCCCAGTGCTGGCTCAAACAGTGAACATAATGGGAACATTATCTGAAGATTTCTGAGTAGGGGAGTGAAATGATCAAATTGGTGCTTTAGGAACATCGGCAGCTGTGTTTAAGAAGGAGTAGAGAAGGGGAGAGAATGGAAGGAGGGAGGTCAATAATGAGGATATCAAAATGCCCATGTAAGAGGTGATCGGGGCTAGAACTAGGGTGCAGGATGTGTGAGGGGAAACAAAAGTATATATGCAACAAACATAAGTGGAGTCAATAAGTTGCTAATTTGTTTTCCTGGATCATATTATTTGTTACAAAGCAGGGCATTTAAGAGGGGAGTGTCACACAAGGGATTAGGGTCAGTGATAATGAGATTAAAAAAAGAGAAACAAATCAATAAAAATGTTAAATACATAGAAGAGGAAAGAATGACATTCAGAAGAGGAAACAGACAAGGAGAGCTGAATTGGTACTGTCATATTAAAGCTGATATTTACTTAAAAAGCAAAATATATAGATGGTAGATGCATAATTTCACATGTAGCCCTCTTTTCTGTTTTTCTTTTTTTTTTGATGACCATCAAGTTTATAATTATTCATGATAAACTAATATTTTTTTACAAAAGATTTGGCACCTAATTAAATATGAAAGTGGTGGTGATAAAGGATAAGGAAGAATCAAGGATGTCCAGAGTTATGAACCTGGGTGACTGGAAAGATGCTAGCACCTTGAACAGAAATTGAGAAGTTTGGTGGAGGGATAGGTTTGGGAGTGGGGCTATATCATGAGATCCATCTTGGCACGTTGGATATGACATGCCATCGAGACATTCAGGTGGAGAAGTCCAGCCCATATCTGGTAATGCAGAGCTGGAGTTTAGGAGAGAGATGTAACTTGGATATACAGGATTTGGGAGTCATTCATATACAGATGACAAGAAAACAAAAAGGGCCTAGAACAAAGTCTAAGCATTTGTCACATTTAGGAGTAGGGAGAAGGAAAATGACACAGCAAAGGAGACTGAGAAGGAATGATTGCCCAAGTGCAATGACTACACACCACCACCTAAATGAGTTCTTTGTGAGACAATTCTCAGTGCCTAGCACCTAGCACAGAGCCTGCATGGAGCAAGTACTTAATAAAAACTTGTTGAATTGAAATGAATTTATGCGGATGGCTACCTCCCCATGCCTTCCAATCCTGTGCAATTTTTGTCCAAGTTTTCCCATAAATATACAAAAGAATTAGCATGGTGTTCTGGCAGTCTTCCTTCTCTTCTCATTTCAGGGGGATCAAAGCACTAAAATATTAATCCAAACTGATAACAAATATGTGATAATATTAGGCCCCCAACTAACTGCTTCATAGACTTCTACCTTCATAGACTCTACCATCTTGAAATTGAACAGTTGTCAACTATTTGTTAAGAAGAGCCTCCAGTTTTATAGTGTATTTAAGGTAATCTGATCCAAGGAGCAATTTAAGTCATTGGTAAGTATGAATTGATGAAGTAAAGTATGATTAAAGTCTCCCTCCCTCCCTCCCTCCCTCTCTCTCTCTCTCTCTCTCTCTCTCTTTCTTTCCCTCTCCATATGTGTATGTATAAATCTATCATTTCAATATGTCTATGAAATTTATCAATCTCCTTATCAAGGAAATTAGATTAGTCTGATAGAATTTTTCTCTGCAAGAATTACAGTTGGAAAGACACCTTAGAAACAATATGTGCAATTTGTATCTGAAAGGAACCCACACCAGACAAGTGGTCATCTAGTTTCTGCTACAATAATGAATGACATATTGCCCGGTGGCATCTCAATTCACTTGCAGATATATTTCTATATCACATATACTTTAAAGCAATCATTTTTCATTCCAACAATGATCAAAAGTTAGGAATGACATCTACCCTTCTTGTTATCAAGCACTTCATTATTCAGTCTCGAAAACTGTTGCTAGTGGTTCTTTGCTGACATTAGCCAATTTTTGTCGGATACCGATGTGGGCAGTGGTTAGAACTATCAAATAAGGCAAACGAAGCTGCCAGTGTCTTGGGGGAAGGGGAAAACTCTTCCCTCTTGTAAATAGGACTTTATTTCTGCTCTCTGTTCTCTCAGAGGGAGAATGGTCTTCTTTTCAAACCCAGCCCACCAAAAATGGTGGTTAATGATTCGAAAATGAAAGTATGCTTGCCCATACTTTATTCCTTGAAGCCTGCCCCCCTCACCAATGCATAATTTCAAGGAGTAGCTGAATCTCAGATTCATACTCCAGGCTTTTACAGTTTTATAACATTCTCTCACTTTCTCCTCATAATTCCAAGCCCTCCAGATCAGCTGCTGCTTGACAAACATTTTATATCCCTAGAATGAGGAATGTTTTTCTTCCTCATCTTTTCTCTATAACCATAACATAACATGCACACAAGGCTTAACATTTCTGCTGGTCAAAGTGTTTAATACTAAGTAAATGAAGCTGAAATTGAAAGCCACAAATGCGAAACAAAAGCTAGCATGCCAAGCTAATGGGACAGGGAAAAAAGAGGCTTTACTAGGCCATAGAAGAAGTGTCTGGATAGGTCTGGTTCAGAGTTCTATCAGGCCAGCTCTCACCAGCTTTGAGCTGTGGATCCCTGGTATTGTCTCTCTGGCTCCTGTTGTCTCACTGCCGGTCAGTCTAGATCTTCTGATAGGCTCACTCATAGTTTATCTCTCATCTTACTATTCTCTCCCCTGTTGGCTACTAAGTGCCTTCTTCCTGCTTGCTTAGCTCTCCAATCTCTTCTTACTGCTTTGGCATCAAGGTCAGTCTTTCACCCAATTCTCTCTACCCTAAAGGCAGGCTTTACTAAAGAGCAGGAAAAGGCAATACATTTTTCAAAAATAAGCTTTTATTGATTTTTTTTTCCCCATCACCATAGCTTCTTCCAGTATCCCTCTCCTACCAAGAGAGCCATGCACTTTAACAAATACTACTTTTTAAAGACAATAAAGGAAAAAGGAAAAAGAGGAAAATATCAGCATAACTAATCAATACATCAAAAAAGTCCCCCATTCTAAAGTGACTACGAAAGCTTCCTCATGCTTGGTGCTAAATGAGGCAAGGCTTACATGTGCCAGAAAATAGATGAAGGATAATTCTCACATAAAGACAAGGAGACAGAATCTGAGTTGGGAAAAGAGGAGGCATAAAACTGAAAAGTCAGGCTGGATTCATGCTAGGCTGTCCATAGAGAGTCGGGATCCAAGGGGTTGAAATAAGAGCCCCGCTTTTCTGCAAAACCCATACCCAAAGCCTTTCTAACTCAGTAGCATGTGTCATTCCACTGGCAAAGCCTTCAAGAGCCAAGTACCACCTCCAAGCCGGAATGAGTCATCTTAGGACTTTAGTTTTTAAGTCATAATAACAGTAGCCATTTGCAAGTGTGGAAAGAGCACTACATTTGAATTCAGATGATTTTAGCTGTGTTAATTACTATGTATTCACTTCATTTCTCTGATCCTCAGTTTTTTGATCTATGATATGCGAATAACACTTGCTCTTCTAATTCAAAGGGATATTGTGGGAAAAGTTAGTTCTCAATCAAGAAGAAAAGCAACACGAGAAACGCAGATTTAGAGACATCTCCTTCTCAATTGTTCATCAGGCTATTTGTGCCTGATCTGTAGGTCTCCCATTGAATCCTGGACCATCTCCAGTCACCCTGATGAATATCTGGCAACTGGACCCAGATGGCTCTGGAGGAGAAAGTGAAGCTGGTGACCTTGCACAGCCCTCCATCACTCAAATCAAAGTCAATTGCAAGTCATGTCATCATCTTCCTCACGTCATGGTCCTCTTCGAGAATGAAGGACAAACACGACCTGTGAGTAGTCCGAGCTGCCTGAATAGGGACCCAGCTGGCCAGTTTCAGTTGGGTAATTCAGCTTGTGATCTCCTCTCCCTCTCATTCTTCCTCTTCTTCTTGTCTCTGGAGTTTACTGGCTATATTTCTTTCTCAAAGATAAAGCTTTAAACCCAATTCACTCTGGAGCTCATAGACTGGACAACAATAGGTCTCTGTCCAAGCACCACTTAATGGTTATTTTTGGGGCCCTCCTTGCTCAGAGTGAATGTAAATAGTAACTGTTTTTCTTTTGGCCAACAACCCTGAAGGTCTTCCTCTCCTAGTTTAATTTTTAAAAAATTTTTTTCATTAAAGGGGCCATCACTGGACTCACTTCTTAAAGATGCCTATTCACTGAATGGGTGTTAACTTACTCAAAGTGAGAACCTGAAAAGACCTTAGCTTAAAAGGGCCAGGGTCTCCCCTTGCATCCTGGGCCATCTTGAATCAGCCTGGTGGATATCTGGCCACTGGACCCAGATGGCTCTGGAGGAGAAAGTGAGGCTGGTAGCCTTGCACAGCCCTCCCTCATTCAAATCAAAGTTAATTGTGAGTCATGTCAACATCTCTGTCATGTCATGGTCTTCTTCAAGAATGAAGGACGAACGCAAGCCTGACCTGTGGTGGAGTCTTCAGAGCTCATACGCTTTGTCACAGTCAGACACACTGTCATTTACCTAACATAGTGATGTCATTTTGGTACTCTTAGATAATGAAGGGCAACAATGGACAAATGAGCTCTCAATAATAAAACACTATATAAATGTGAGCTCTTATTATTTTTACCATTAACATTATACTACTAATTACAGTTCACATTTATAAGGTACTTTATGGCTTACCAAAGAGCTTTCATGCATTATCATATTATCTTATTATCTTGTTTAGTCCTTTTAACAACTTTGCAACATAGTTGATGCAAATATTACTTTCCCCATTTTACAGATAAGTAAAGTGAGGCTCACATAGATAATGTGGTTTGTTCATGGTTATGGCACAAGTTATGGCAGAACTGGGACTAGAATGTATGCCTACCAATTCTTAGTTCAGTGTTCCTTTTGTAACATTTTTGCTGTACCCTATTCTTTCTTCCTTGAACCCTTTCTTGACCACCTGCAAAGTCAGAGGTTTTCTTCATCCTCTGAACTTCAGTAACACTTTCCGTCTCCCTTACTATTTTTTTTTATCATTTTAGTTAGTATTGTAGTTCATTTTTATATTTATCTTATCTTTCCTTCCCTCAAGTCCAATTCTTAGCATTATTACAATAAACACTTATATAGCACTTTAAGGTGCTATATACTTTATCTCATTTGATTCTCACAATAATGCTGTGAGGTAGGTGTAATTATCATCCCCATTTACAGATCAGGAAACTGAGGCTCACAGAGGTTAAGCCACTTACCTAGGATCATATAGCTAGTATCTGAAATAGGTTTTGAACCTTGTGTCATGATTGCATGGCAAAATATTTGATATGAAATATTGCCTTCTGTGTTCTGTTTATGTGCCCCAAATGCACTGTATGGGTTGCATATAATAACACAAAATTCAAACATGAATGTCATGCATTAGGTGCCACACATTCCTTGTACAAGATCTGTGTTAAATGTGCTACTTATGTGATCTATGTGAAACACTAATTTTTTAAGTTTTTATTTTGTATCTTCACCCAGACATTGTGATATGCCAGATACGATTTGTAGGGACTACAAATTTTTCACCGAGAGGGAGGATATAAGTTTGAGCTTAAATCTTCTTTATATATGAAAGGCCAAGAATGTATCTAGAAAGGTTAGAAAGACAATGGCCTTTCTTAACTTTCTCGTTCTGCCTTTACCCTACCCGCTTTACAGGAGAGAGCAGCAGGGTTTCGGAGTTGAGAAACCGGGGCACTCTAGGACCTCATAATATGTTGGCAGTTTTGAGGCAAATGGACTTTACATGAATGATGATCAGGCATAGTCTAAATCTTCGTGATTAAAATTAGAAGATACATACAGAATACTCAAGATGCACTAGAGTGAGATGGTCCATGGAGATTCAAATCCAATAACTAGGAGGTCCAGGTTTTAAAAACAAAACAAAACAGATTTGAGCCTGAGGGTACTAGCTACCTAGCCAGGAGTGCCTCTGTTCTTTCAACTAAAGAACCTGGCACCTGGGGTAAAACAATCTCCTGCTGGGCATATAAGGTCTAATAGCCAAGTTTCTTATTGAAACAAGACAGGTCATTCTGTAAAGGAAAAAGCTGAAGGGTATTTTTTCCCCTCCTAGGAATGACTTTTGTTGGTCTTTGCCTGGAGCAACTGCTTTTCTAAAGGAGCTATAAAAAAGCCTCTGGCTTTGAACTAAGAGAGCATGGCAGAGTACACTCCTCTCATGAGGAAGAAAGGAAACTATAGCAAAGGACTTCAGCCAAAACCAGAAGGTGGAAGCTGTGGAAGCACCACAACTTACTCTCAGTCTCTGTCTGTCTGCCTGTCTCCAAATAGGAACTCATAGGCACTCTCACATCACTCAGTCAGTCAAGAAGCATCTATTCAGCTCTTATTATGTGCCAGGAAGTAAGCACCGTGGACACAATGAAAGAAAAAAAAATGGTGTCTTACCTCAATGAGCTCACATTATAATGAAGAAGACAACATGCAAACAACTATGTTCATGCAAAATAGAGGATGACATTGTCAGACCTACACTTGAGGAAAATTATGTTGAGTAACCAGTGGAATTGAATAGGGAGACACCAGAGATAGGACATCAAAGAGGAGCCTATCATAATAGTCTAGGCTGGAGTAAATAAGAGCCTTTATTAGTTTGGTTGATGTATTAGAAGAATGAAGGCGGCATATATGAGAAATACTATGATGGTATAAAAGATGAGATTTAACCGCAGATGGGATAAATGACGTGTGGGGTTTTTTGTTGTTGTTGTGTTTTGTTTTTGTGTATATAAGCCTCTTGGCTCATGTGTGTGTGTGTGTGTGTGTGTGTATACATATGTATACACACACATACATACATATACATATATATGTATGTATGTATGTATATATGCCAAGTGGTAGTCATTGCAAGTCCCCAAAATGCTGATTTTCCTCCATAAGGATCATCACTAGGACTTAGGTCCTACAACTTCTCTAGTAAGCTGCACAGGCAAAGATGGCCTGCTCCTGTCTGGATGCTGAACTCACTCCTCACTCACTCAACGAAGAATTAACTCCTATTGTCTCCATTTGAATGTCCTTTCTCCCTCATTGACTCTGAACCTGGAACTGGCCCTGAGGATCCATACTAGAAACGTTCTGTCTCATTTCCTGGTATTCAACTCCTACTTTGCACAATTCAATAACCAATTCCCATTCCTTGTTCTTTCTCTTTCATACCCCATTCTACCATGCACATTCAACACACTAAATATCGTGCCAAATCACATTCTCACCAGCATCAAAGAACCATATTGATACTCTCCAAAATCCCCTGGGGCCTATAGTAGGGGTAGAAGATGAGAAAGGTGAGCAACATAATGATGAGGGCTCTTTCCCATGCTGCCAACTTCCTTCTCCCGGGGTTCTTAACCTTAATATTCATATGTGGAACCATAAACAGAGTTTATTTCCCCCGGGGCAGTAGAGGGTGTTTTGACATGCAGGATAATTGGAAGGAGGGCCAATAGTACAGAGAATGGTCCCATGGAGGAAAGTGGGGGTTGAGATGTCAACAATGCACAGAGGAAAGTCCAACTGTGGGTTCAATTGTTTTAGGAAAAGGGAAGACCCATTCTGAGAGAAATACATGTGTGTCCTCATGGGGGTTGGGAATAGAAGGTGAATTCCCTGGGAAAAGGGCACTATGGCAATGGTATGCTGGTATTGGCCTGGGTGAAGGGTCAGGGTTACACTACATTGTGCCAGTGGGTGGAGAACTACAAAGTGCCAGGAGAATGGGTTGGGGTATATTAGTCTCCAGATCTACATGAGGAAGTATATCCTTCTAGGAAGTAAGCATGCCCCTTTGTATGTCAGCAGTTGAAAGTAAAGCCCCATTGGCTCCAATCTAGTTAAGGCTCATGCTAGAAGACACAATATTGCATGATAAATATGATAGAATTGTGAAATAAAAGTGTTATATTAGGTCCAAGGGGATGGGCCATTGTTAATATTAGGGATCAGGGAAAATTAATAGTAATTCAATTTTCTATAGTATTTAAAGGTCTGTAAAAGATTCATTCCTCAAAACCACCCTAGCAGGTACCTAGTACGTCCCTATTACCCTTATTTTACAGATACACAAACAGTCTCAGAGGCTTGTACTGTGTCACAGAGCTGGTGAATCTGGAACTGAGATTTGAATTCCTGTCTTCTGCCTCCAGCATAAATTCTCCTTTTCACTATACAATTTTCTGTGAAGGGAATGTTGAGTAGTTATAGACTGTTGGGAGATAGAGTTAGAAAAGGTCTGTTGGCTTTGGCTAATAGACACAAATGGGATGCTAAGTTGGCACTGGGAAATCTGGAGGTAGGGGAAGGGCTCTTAGTAAATGTGTCTTTAGCAACATGTAGAATTTGCCTAGGTTCCTCATATATTTTGTATCCTCCTAATAGATTGTAAACTTCTTGAGGATAGGGGTGGTGCCATTTTTCTTCTTAGAATCCCTAGTACAATGTCTAGCTCAAAGGTGTCAAACTCAAACAGAAACAGAGTTGACTAAATTGTACATTAAGTATCCCTGCAGGTTCATATTGACTTAGAAAAACACATTATTAACATTATCTATGTTTTATCATATTTTTATGTATTTTGTTAAATATTTCCCAATTACATTTTAATCAGTTTCAGGCTGCATTTGGGACTTTTGAAGGCTTCTTGTGTTTCCTGGGCTATACATTTGGCATATTGGGCTTAGTACATGGTAGGTGCTTAATAAATGTTTAATTAAATTGGATTTTTGTTTAATTTCTATGTTGAACCAGGTTTTGACTTTTTCTTTATTCCTTTTTCTTCCCACTCTCTTCATAAATACCCTGGATGCCCAAGAACATTCCGTTTGCTTTCATAAAGTCCCAGACTTACAACCAGCTTTTTTTCTGAAACGTAATCCTAGCTATTTTAAGACCAAGCCAAATACTGCCATCTGAACCACTGGTTTGCTCTTATATCCCAGTATATCTAGCCCAATACAAATGGAGTTGAGAAAAGACATCTCTGGATGTCTTTTGGACATATTTGGAAATTTGGAAATATATATGTATTTGAAAAAGACACACATTCATTTGTCATCTCTTACAGAAACTATGGGCTTTTTTCAGGAAAATTTGCTATTCATATAAAAAAAACCTTTTCACTAAACTTTTCTCTATTTTGAGACATAAACCCTTTGCATGCATCCATGTACAAGTGCGTATACATGTATATACATGAGAGAGAATCTCATGTGTATATACGACAGAGAAAGACAAAACTTTCATGTGTGTAAAACCTATTGGACAATCATAAGAAAAGTAAATCAGAAACAGGAAGCACCCTAAAATATGTTTTTCCTTTTGGCGAAGGAAAATGTAAACCAGTTCCAACATACTACAGTCATAATTTTAAATACTACAGATGAAGAGACAATGATTTGTCCTAATTCCTCTAAGTTCAAAGGAAAATAGGATCTGCTACCTTAAAATTTTCTGGAGTCCTAATTTTTATTTTTTACAGAAATAAACATGTTTAATTCAAATGATTTTCCAGAAGACATTAAGATTTGATTTCTGATAAGTATATTTGTGTTATAGAGGCCTTTCTTGCTAAAATGTTGTTCAGCCAGCCTCCTTCTTTGCCCTGCATTACTCTGCCTCATAAATCTCATTTTCTTAGTTTTGCTTCCCCACAAATCCTGTGCATCAGAGAGCTGTAGCCCCCATACCCTACCATTAAATTTGGGACGGTCCTGCAATTTGAGTTCTCCCCAGCTCCCCAAAGTTATCTGTGCCCAAGATTTTAGGCAGTGAACTTAAAGTATTAGAAAGTAGTCAATAATTAGAGAAACAGATTTGAAGCCAAGCTGTGTAACTGTGGTTTGGTGTTTCATATCGTAGACACCAGTATCACTAATTAATTAACATGAAACTAATGGTCTGTGGGGAGAATGTAGCTTTATAAACTTTTGGCTAGAACTTAAAAAAAATGAACAATACGCACAGGAAAATGTTAAATGGTTGAGAGGGGAGGCATTTTAACAAAGTTTTACTGTATGTGGCTTTAGGTCCTCAGGGCAAACATATGTATTACACATCTAACCCCACACTGAGAAAATAATCCCTAATGTTGGTTGCTCTGTTAGTCCTATTAAAAATCCCCCTAAATGTAAAGGCTGCCAATTTTAGGCTGAGAATAAATGGCTCATGATTCCCTTTGCAACAGAATCCAAGATTCCAGGTCCTGATTCTGTTCTCTAAAAGTTGTGAAGAAGGGCTGTCCCTGGTTTGGGGAGGGGGTTCCAAAATGAGTAAATCGATTTATCCAATTCCATTTATTTCAGAAAGGGCAAGTATTATGCCCTATTGGAGATTTTTGAGTAGCCATTTTGTTTTGCTTGTAGCATAGCGGATAGAGAACTGACCTTAGAATGAGGAAATCCTGGGTTCTAGTTCTTCCACTGATACACTGGCTGTGACACTGTGGACGAATCATGTGACCTCTGAGTGTTCTAGGGCTAAGCAACTCTCTAAGACTGAAAGCTGTAGAGAAGGTGACAACCCATATTGCTTCAGGGAGTTCCTTACCTGAGAGTTCTCTGTACTAACGAAACTATGGATCCTATCTGTATCCCCATTTTGCTTTAAAATAAATTGGTTTCTAGCAATTCAATTTTACCTTTCAGAACAGTTGAGCCAAGCATAGGATTTAAAATAGAGTGAGCAGGGGTCTTTAAACATTATGGGTTAGAAAAGATCTCAAATAGTATTTCATATGTAAGCAGTAACATAAAAGGGTAGGCTTTAGTCAATCAATGTACATGTGCCAGTTATGTAGGTAATAATAATCTCTTTCATTGCCAGAATTCCTGAATGAGTAGTCTATAGTACTGCTTCCATTTCTTTCATTCTCTCTTCTTTTTCAAACCAAGCCATAGAAATCTGACTTTCAAGTCTTCCTCTCTCTCTATACTACTATCTCAAAGCTGCACAATGATTTCTTGACCAAAATCCAATAGCTTTTTTTTTTCAGTCCCCCGTTTTCAATAGGTACATGATTCTTCTCAGAGAGGAGGGAATGGAATACTTTGAAGAGAAGTATTACTGCTTGCTTCTAGTGAATAGAGTTGTACATTCATGGGTATTTTCATCTTAGAGATCCTAAGTACATAACTTCTTACTCATCTGGCTAGAACCACAGAACTAGAGTGCTAAGGGTCCTTAGAGGATATCTATTTCAACTCCCTAATTTTACAGATGAGGAAACTGAAGCACGTGGAGGTTAAGTGACTTGCCCAACAACACATGATAGCAAACATTGGAGGTAGAATTTGAACCCAAGTCCTCTGACTCTAGATTCATCTCTTTTTTCTTTTATGCTTGCATTTTTTTTTAACCTGTTAACAATAATAGAGAGGTCTACCATCTTTTCAAGATACATATTCAAGATAAAGATGGAGAACCTCCCAAGACATAACAGACCAGATAGCTACTAACTACTTCTAGTGATTGGTGTGGATGCAAGTTTCTTCTGGATATTCCCAGAAGAGACCTAGAAGGAGTTGCTAAGGATTTTGAAATATTGGTCAAGAAATTGAAGGTATTAATGGGGATAGGTGGCATTTTCATCATTGTGGCTAACCAAAGGCAAGGTATCCAGGAAAGAAAGACAATTTGAAAAGGGGACAGCTGTTTAAAAGTTAGTTTAAAAGTTATCAATTATGACAATGGGATTTGGATGTCTGAATCTGCCCTTAAAATATAGAAAAAAAACCAGGCTCCTGACCAGGGATAGAGTGTACTTGACAAAGGACAGTAAGACTGTATTTTCCTGGACTCTTAGCAATCTAAGTTAAAATGTTTAAACTCTTTGATGGAGAAAATCGTCTGTGTATGTTAACCAACTTGGGGTACCACTGAGAGAAGTTAAATTCAGGAAGAATAGGAGTAGAGAAACCCAGGTCACAGGGGACAATATCCAAATAAAGAGGCAGTAATAAAATCAGCCCTGGAAAGTTACTGAGTTTAGGTAGGATAAACTATAGAGTCTATTGCAAAAAGGAAAACTAGAACTTTTAGAAAACATTGAGACTTGGCAGATTTAGATTTATACTGGAAAACAGAGCCAAAATGATTTATTTTATTCGAAAGAAATAACAATAATAATAAATAGCATTTACATAGTACTTACTATGTGCCAGGCACCATTCTAAGCCCTTTACCGATACTTTTTTAAACAACAACCAGGAGAGTAAGTAGATCCTATTATTATCATCTCTATTTTACAGTTGAGGAAAGTAAGGGAGACAGAGGTTGAGTAACTTGCTCAGGGTCGCTCAGCTAGCAAGTGTCTGAGGCTAGATTTAAGCTCAGATTTTCTTGCCTGAAGGTTCAGTGCTCTATCCACTGTACCCTCTAGCTATCTCTAAGCAAAGAAACAGGATAGAAGACATAGTAGTGAAGTAGCATTGTAGGAACCAGAAGATTGAAAAGTGTGGAAAGCATTTGGGTGAAGATAAAAGGAGACAGAAAAGAAATTATGTTTTCCTCAGAGTATACTACAAGCCACCTGAATAGAAATAGTTACAAAGCATTAACTTGGCATAGAAGCATAACGTGGTCCTGATGGGGGATGTCAACCACACAGATATCTACTAGAGTTCCCTCTGCCAAAAGAAAAGCATCTAGCAAATTCTTGATTAGCGTTAATGGCAATTTCCTCTTTCAAAAATGTGGGTTGGAGGAGTGAGGGAGGGAATAAGCATTTACACGGCAACTTCACTAAGTGCTTTACAAATATAATCTCCATTTGATTTCAAAAGTGCTTGTATTATGGGAATCTTGGAAGCACGAGGCTACTCCATCTTGGAATCTGTGATAGAGGAGAGGAAAGTCAGAATGACCTGACATGCATACAAGATTTTGATAGAGCAGTTATGTAAGGGTTCAAAGAAAAGATAAGGTGGATCATACAAACTGTGATTCTGTTGAGGAAATCAGCCCAGGAAGGATGACAAGGCCTCAAGAATATAATTATGGAAACAGAAAAAGAATGAGTAAACTTATAAAGATAATTGTGTGTGCATGAGTGTGTGTATGCATGCATGTGTATGCGCATGTGTGTAGTCTCTCCTTAGAGTATTTCCTAGGCCACTGAAAGGTTAAGTGACTTTCTCACATTATTTCCTTCAACTTGAATGCCTTTCCCAGCTCACCATCTCTTCCTGTTGATATCCTGCCCATTTCAAGACCAGTTCAAGTGCCAAGCTAGAAGCAATTTCTCCAACATTTTAAACTCATGACATTTTCTACTGCTCTCATGAACTTATATAGTAATATTTATTATATTTACTTGTGTACATTTCATCTCCTCCTCTCCTTTTATTTGATTCTAGGCTTCTCAAGGGCAGGGACCATGTTTATCTTTGTATTCCTCCTAAAGTATATTACAATGCATTGTACATAGTAGGTCTGTAATACATGGCTGTTGAATTGTTAAGCTGAATTTATGTAGTGCATTATAGCTTTCAGAAGCATTTTTACATCCCTTACCTCATGATCCTTATAACCCTCTGAGGCAGACAGAGAAGAGCAGGAATTACTAGTTCCACTTCCTAAATAATAGAATGGGAGCTCAGAGAGGTTAAGTAATTTGACCAAGGTTGAACAGCTAGTGGTGGCTAACATGGGTTCTTATGAGAACCCAAGCGATCTAATTCCAAGTCTTGTGCTCTTTTTTTACAGCATTCTGCTTGCATCTTTGTTTTTTCTTATTCTGTGCAGGGGAAGAGTAGTACCTCTGGAGTTTTTATCTTCCCTTTGAGTCTACAAGGATAAATATAATTTGCACGTGGCTTTACCTAGTGGACTAATGTATATCTCTGCATGTGTTAATGTATGAAGAGACATGTTATGTGTGTGTGTGTGTAAGCTGAGAGAAAACCAGCCAGAACTGAGGGTTAGACATTCATATCTTCATAGAATACACATAGTACAGTTTCTTTAGAGGGGTTTTTAAGGAGCCACAGTTTTTCAAACACTCCATGGCATTTTCATTGACTCTGGGCTGGTCATTGAAAGTGTCATTGTGTAATGACACTGCTCTAATTCAAGTCCCATAGAACATGACAGTGTCCCTTTTAATTTCCAAGTTCGACCTCATTTCCACCTTTGCCCCCTTTTATGTGTGGCAAAGTAAAGTGTAATTTAGTTGTGTATCATACGATGACAACTTTGACTCCTTGTCCTTGGAATCTCGCCTGGAGAGTGGTTGAGGGAGTGACATTAGATTATACATGCACTTCTGCTACTCTGGTTGCAATGAATGGGAGGGAGGAAAGATCAGGTCAATGAAAAAGCTCTTTTGCAACCAAATTCCCTGATATGGCATTGTCCTAAATGGCCAGAGCCCTGCTCCTCAATAATCAAATTTGCTGTCGCCTGCTATTTAAAATGGAAGATCAAGAACAAATTAATAGGGAAAACCACTTAACTCTCCTGACAAACACAAGACTGAGTACAAAGAGAGGGTCATCTTTTTTTTTTCTCCCTGAGAAGGCTCTTGTTGGAGTCTGCTTTACTTATTCACTTAGCATAATCCTAATTCTCTCTCTCTCTCTCTCTCTCTCTCTCTCTCTCTCTCTCTCTCTCTCTCTCTCTCTCTCTGTCTCTCTCTCTCTGTCTCTCTCTCTGTCTCTCTGTCTCTCTCTCTCTCTCTCTCTCTCTCTCTCTCTCTCTGTCTCTCTCCTATATGTAAATATATATATATATGTATATATATATACACACACACGTGTATATGTGTGTGTGTGTGTGTGTGTATAACATGAAGATACCTGAAACTCCCCCAGTGTTTGGGAATAAGAGTCAGTGAAGAAGCTGAAAAGGCAGTACTATAATTGGCACCATTAGAAGGGGAAGAAGGATGGTGTTGTGGGCTGGGCCTGACTTACGAAAATTTTCCACCAATCCAAGCCTGAGAACAAAACAAAGGGCTTCTAGGTCGTTCAACAACTTATAAAAGGAACTTGACTCAGTCATAGCAGAGGAAGGGCATTCAACCAGGCTATTCAGGGAAGCTACCACCTCAATGAGACAACACAACTTTCCAATGTTAGTCATGTTGTCTGTCCGTGATTACAAGCCTCAGAGAGAGCGCAGGAGCTCCTCATTGTCTTTTCAGCTCAACACTCTGAACAGGTCCCCTGAGTCAATTAAGTCTCAAGAAGAATCTTGATACATCTTAAAGAAAAGACTAATCCTAACCTGCATGGGACAGGGTTTCACGAAAAGCTAGCTCAGCTCACTTGGCAGGGCTCTAGGAAATATTGCTCCTACCACTGATGACATGACCAAGAATGAAGTGTTGGGGGTGAAAGTGGAATGACTCTCTTCTCCTTCTTCATTTAGATACAGGAAGGTGTCCCACCAGTCTTCTTCTCTGGCTGCTTGCTATACTTTTACATGTTAATTCCTATTTCATCAGTTATCTTCTAAGCACGTTGGCATACACAGGCATAAACTGAGTGATTAATAAAGCATTACCTCTATTCAGGCAACCCTAGGGTCATAGGATTTAAAGTTGAAAGGGACCTTAGAGACCACCCAGCTCCTGCGAAAAAAAAAATTATTGATGATTTTTTAAAAATCATGATAGTAATTTCTGTAAATTCTTTCCCCTGTTTCTCCCTTCCTTAAAATGATTTTTTTTAAACAAGGAAAAGCAGTTAAAACCCCGCTAAAAACCATTACAGTGTCTGACCATGTATCCAACATTTTGCCCTAGTAATCCCACCCCACCCTGCCTTGAGAATGGAGGCGTGTTTTCATTATCCTGTACTGTGAACCTTTCAGAATTGTCAACCCCCTTATTTTACAGATGAGGAAACTGAGGCCTATGGAAAGGCATGGCAGAGTAGAGAGCAAAATCCAGGTCCTCTGACTCCAGATCCAGTTTTCTTACTATGCTACCCTGAACGTCAAAATAATAAACTATTATCTCTTTTAGGCCTGGAAACTTGTCTCTTTTCCCCATTGTGGAAAGGCAAATACACACCAATAAATCAATCACCAAGCATTTATTAAGCACCAGATATTGTGCTAAGCTCTGGGGATGTGTGTGTGTGTGTGTGTGTGTGTGTGTGTATGTATGTGTATATATATATGTATATATATATATATATATATATATCTCCATATAAAACACAACACAATATATGTACATAAATATGCATATACATATATACATACATATACACACATATACATATATATACATATATAGATATAGATATAGATATAAAAATACAACACAATGAAACTTTCCCTGCTATCAAGGAGCTTATATTCTACCTTGAGAGACAACATATTTCTATTTCTGTTTCTATCTATCTATCTATCTATCTATCTATCTATCTATCTATCTATCTATCTATCTATCTGTCTATCTGTCTATCTATCTATCTATCTCCATCTCTAGCTCTGTCCTATAGCTACACAAGTCTTCTGGCTTTCCTGGTTCCTCAGTATTCCATAAGACTCCCTCTTTCCTCTGTTGGAGGGAAAGTAGGCTGGGCTCTGGAGAGGGAAGATGCCATGTGATAGGCAGAAGCTGTTGTGGTTGCTGGCTCATTCTCACAAAGAAGGAGGTGGCCAAAAATGAGAGGACACCAAGGACTAGAATGCTATCCTGGTGACTTCATTCATAAGTGTGGTCAAAGTTCAGTTCCTGGGACGTTAGGGAAAATAGGAAGAATAGAAGATCAAGAGGGCTTCTGTTGGTTAGTTGCTTAGCTATCCTGGAAAAGTGGTGCTTACTTTCTTCCTTTGAGCAAAGGCAAGGAGGCCAAGTCATGAATATCAGAGCTGGAACTGCTTTGGAGCAACCCAGGCTTTGGCCCAGGGGCTGACATCTAGAGGTGGGGCTCCTTTGCCCAGGCTCCAATGTGCAACATGTCCCAGAGTCACTTAGTCATTAAATTAAAGCCTATATTTCCTTTACTATGAATCTATTATCCATTCTCTCCACCGTGTACCAAGTAGACTGAAATCAGTGTAGGGATGGGAAGAGTGGGAATCAGTAATAAAAGGGACATGCTAGCCACTGCCTCCTAACCCAGGTAAACACCCTTAGACAGCTCAGGTCCTTGCCTTCTTTGCTTTCTTTCCACTGTGCTCTTCAGAATCTTCTACTGTAAAAAAATCCCCATCTTCTCAGATTTCTTCCTTTCAAGGTCCTCCCATCTTCTGATACTCCCTGAAATCTACCTGTCCTGAAGATACCAACATCTGTCTCTCTCTTTTTTCAGATAGTTGGGGTTAAATGACTTGTGCAGGGTCACACAGCTAATAAATGTCAGTGTTTGGTCTGAGGCCAGACTTGAACTCAGGTCCTCCTGACTTCAGGGCCAGTGCTCTTATCCACTGCGCCACCTGGCTACCCCCCCCCAACATCTCTTGAAACCCTCTCTAGAACTGGCTGCACCTTCTCTCCTACAATAAGATACCCAGGTCAGGAAGAAGAACTGGCATACTTTTTGCTACCTACTGCTACCTTCAGACACACCTTTTGCCACTATCACTCAGCAAACCCCTGTCCTTTGCAACTTATCACCTTCTGCTGTAATTCTTGTGGCTATTCTTCCTGGATCTTCAGATGATTCTCTCTTTCTCTCCAATAAATTCAACTACTCCAAGACCCTTATTTCCAACTTACCTCAACCATATATAGGAATGTCATACCTTAGGCTTCCCCCTTCCTTTCCCTTCTCCCCCATCAACTGAATATGTGATTCATTATGGCTTTGATAGGTATACCTAGATACCAAAAATTCCTGGAACATCTCATCAATCTGAGAGTTCTAAGACTCTGGGTCGCTACCCTCATTCTCAAGGGCTTTTGGGAACTGCTAATTTAGTATTTTATGCAGTCCAGAGAATGGAAAAAAACTGATAGGCCTATGAAATCACCTAAATATATACCATGTGTGTCAGAGGGGAAGGAAGAAGCCCAAGTACTCAAATCCACACATTATACATGTTTAATTGATTTCATAAGCCTGCCCAGTTTCTTCCATTCTTTGGACTAGATGGGATTCTGAGAAAGGCCACTGGCTCTCTGGAGCCCTTCTCCTAAGTAACTGAGCCCTGTGGAGAAGTTGGAAGAACACTGGACTTTAATTCAAGAGACTTCAGTTAGAATCTTGCCTCTAACACTAACTAGCTATGCAATTTTGTGCAAGGCACTATAACCTCTATACTTCTATTTTCTCTTCTATAAAATGAAAGAATTGAGATTAGGGGGCTGCTCAAGTTTTGAAACCATTTGATCCTCAGGCATAACTTTTGAGAGTCAAGAGTCGCCTCTAAGCTAACACGAGTCATCAAAAGTAGGACTTCAGTGGAGTCAAATTTACTAATTTCCAGAAATTTCTTTTTTTTTAAATATTGGGTCAGGATATAAATGCAGTGGTGTGCTGGAGGCAGCTTGAACTGGCTTGTGAGAGCTGCTGGTTAAATGTTCAGTGTGAACATCTATACTTCTGAAGTCAGTAAATAATGCAAATAGGTACTTGATTTGCTGTTTTGTTGATTGTCTAGACTTAAGAAAGTGGTAGAGAAAATGTTGAGAGTGCAGATTAAACTAAAAATTTAAATTAAACTTCAATTAAATTAAAATCAAATTAATATTTATATTAAATAAATTAAATTGAGCATTTAAATTTAAATTAAAAATTAAACACATTTAAAAATGAATTAAAATTAAATTAAACTTTAAAAATTAAACTTACATTTTTTTGAGATTTGATTATAAAATATTTACTAGCATACCCTTAGATAAATGGCACATCATAGTGATAAGGAAGGACTAGATGTGGGGATGAAAGTAGGAGAGAGCAGAGGAAGCAGCTGGCTTATCTCTACCTTGTGACACTGTATTTGGCTTGGCATCAAGAGAGTTTGATCAGCATGTTACAGGGAGCAAATCTAATCTGGGTTTCAAATTGGAAGCTGTTTTTGCATGTGCAATATTCAGTGTTATTCTTCCCTGATCATGGAGCATATAATATTTTCACAGTATGAATTATTTTATAAAAGCCTTGAGACTACATAGAAGAAGGACAAAGCAGTAAATCTTAAGTCTAAATCTAACAACAGGAAGCCAGGAGCAATCCTACAAATAACCACATCCTTTGGTCCTGGCATGCTCTGAAAAACCAAGTTTGAAAACCATATTTTTCCCTATGAACTGTCAAAGAGAGTACAAATTCTACCATGAAACCCTTTCATCATTTGTTCCTGTCCAGCATGACTACACAGTGTTCTTCTTCTCAGGTCAGTGTAGAAAAGAAGTTGCTCTGTGGCATTATAAGATGATTTCAATTTAATTCACCTACTCTTAACCTACAATACACAAGCACTGAACTTGGTGCTGGGGATACAATTGAAAAAAATATTAATGATAACTAGCATTTATATGGTGTTTTGTTGTTTTTTCTCCTTGTTCTTGAAGAGGACCGTGACATCAGGAAGAGGATGCCATTACATGCAAGTGAATTGGATTTAAGTGAGGGAGGGCTATGCAAGCTCACCAGCCACACTTTCTCCCCGGAGCCATCTGAGTCCAGTGACAAAATACATATCAGGACAACTGGAGATGGCCCCAATGCACTGGGGAACCTTGGGCTTTTCGAGCTAACATCTTTCCCAAGTCTCAGTTTGTCTGAGGCACCTCCCATTCAGTGATCAAGGCTAGGTAAGAAATGAAGTAAAAAATAGCCTCTTTTACCTAGTCAAAAATAAATTAATAAGTAAATCTGGGAGGGGAAGACCCTCAGGGTTTCTGACCAAAACAGAAACGATTAGTATTTATATTAATACTGAGCCATCAAATCCCAAACAATGACTTTTCTTCCTTCCTTCCTTCCTTCCTTCCTTCCTTCCTTCCTTCCTTCCTTCCTTCCTTCCTTCCTTCCTTCCTTCCTTCCTTCCTTCCTTCCTTCCCTCCTTCCTATCATCTTTATTTACCTCTGTCCACATAGGGTATCACATCCTTACCTGTGGGTACTTGTCCAAAGGAATGTAAATTTTGATTGTTGAAACTTCAAAAAGATATCTTGGGGTTAATGGGCTATATTTTTCTTAATGACCTTGCCTTAAGCCCAAATCACTCTGGCTCTCATTGATTGGCCAACAATAGGTCCCAGGCTAAGCCCCACTTGGTCATCGTGGGCCTGGATTGGCTCAGAGAGAATGTAAATGGCACTTTAAAGTTTGCTAAGTGTTTATATTATCTCTGGATCCTCACAACAACTCTGTAGCATGCTACTATTGCCTCCATTTTACAGATGAGAACATAGAGGAAAGTAAAACAATTCTTGCCCTCATTGAGCTTACATTCTACTGGGGCAATACAGCATGCTCACAGATAAGTAAACATAAAATATATATGTTGATAAAGTATTTATGTTGACATATTAACAACTAGGTAATCAGTAACAGCTTCCCTCTACTAGACAGTGGTACTTTAGGTGAGTCTTAAAGGAAGATGGGTGCTCTATGAGGTGGAGGAAAGGTTATTGCTGATCCCCTCTGTGATTCTGATGTTAAAGAAGGAAAGCAGTGGTCCTTAAGAATGCTTATCAAAGTTCATGCACTCAGTGAACTTTCACCTGGAATGGGGGAGTGATGATGCCTTTGGCAGACATCCTTGATAGTAACACATTGGTTATCTAGTGCCTACTGGAAGTAAACTGGGAAGTAAGAGTTACTTGCAGCTTTCTGGGAAGAAACCAGAGCTATGGACATGATTGTAGCCTTTCTCCCACAAAGGATGCCAGTTCACAGGAGTCCATCCTCACTGGACCAACTATGTTCTTGTTCAGTCATTTTTTTCAGTCATGTCCAACTCTCTGTGACCCTTATTTGGGGTTTTCTAGGCAAAGATGCTAGCATAGTTTGACATTTCCTTCTCCAGCTCATTTTATAGATGAGGGAACTGAAGCAAACAGGGTTACATGACTTGCCCAGGGTCACACAGCAAGCAAGTGTCTCAGGCTGGATTTGAACCCATGAAGAGGAGTCTTCCTGACTCCAGGCCTGGCACTCCCTCCACTGCACCACCTAGCTGCCCAACTATACCAGCCCAGGATTAAGGATCACAAGATTGTAACTCTAGAGCTGGGAAGGGACCTTGGGGCCATCTATTCTAACCCCCTAATTTTACCAATGGGGAAAATATGACTTTCCTAAGGTTATTCAGGTAGTGTAAGAGGTCAGTCAGTTAGCATTTTTAAGTGCTTACTATATGTGTCAAGCACTGTGCTTAAGAGCTGGAGATACAAAGAGAGGCAAAATCACAGTCCCTGACTCTGAGGAGCTCACATTGTAATGATGAGACAACATGCAAATTGGTATGTTCATACAAAGTATATACAGTGTAAATGAAAGATGGTCTCAAAGGAAAGGACTTAGCAGCTGGAGGGACCAGGAGAAGCCTCCTACAGAAGCAGAGATTTGAGCCGAGAAGAAAGGCAGTGAAGCTAAGAACTAGAGGTGAGGCAAGAGAGTATTCGTAAGGCAAAGAAAATGAGGGGGAATTTGAACTCAGGCCCTCTGATTCCAAAGCCAGTGGGTTTTTGCTTGTTTATTTTGTTTTTTGTTCATAATACTGTGGAGTATGTTGATCTCTAGGTGAACTAAAATTTCCTCTTGGAATGTCAGAAAAACTAAGAAATGCTTCCCCCTCCCCCTTATTGTAAAATATAATGGCATTTTGAATTTGATTTTTGTATAAAACTTAATGTCTTTACTTAAGTGGAGCCATGATTTCACTGATTCAGGTATTTCTTTCAACAGGTCATTTCAGACTCATCTATACTCGTTCTTCTTCTACAGCTCTTATCTATGTCTTAGTAAATTTGCTACAGAGATTAACCCAAAATGCTAGGGGCCTTTCTACTGTTTTACTAACATTGTGTGGATACCAAACGAACATGTGGTCTGTCCAATGGTTATCTCTCACTTTGTGATCATGCCATGATTTTTCTAGTCATACATTTCTCTGATAGCAATCCTTTTAGGCCTCTCCTCCTCCATCATTCTTGGGAACAAGTTACATCTGCTCACACCCACCATATTCCTCCTCTTCACTGGCCTCAACTTCAATTCTTCAGAGACTTTAGTATTTCATGACTCATAGGCATATAGCATTGCTCTAAGAATGTTGGTGTTGAAAAAAAGATTTAGCATATGCATTTTCATATATTTGTTAAAATAAATCTCTTTTTGTACATCAGAGTCACGAGCTTGCAAGTCGAGGAAGTTAGTGCCAATTTATTGAAATGTCTAATGTTCAGTGATAATTCCAGGTTTTTCAGTGGGAATGGAATACAACAGTAGAATTCTTTTGAAAGGCAACCTTAGGCCCTTGGTAAACCTTAAAACACCATAGAAATGTAAGCTATTAGTATTTATTAATGTCCATGCTTCAGGAATCTGTGATTTCAGTAAAGTGGACACTCTCTCCCTTAAGATAGATTGAGGCCTTTCCATGCCTTAGGAGATAATGCTCATGAGTCGCTATAACTGGAAGCCTCATTGTTACATAACCAACCTAGTCATGATCATCTCCAAACTGCAGCTATGTTGGTCCTTGGCTGTACTCAAAGATTTGCATCTTGGGAAGATCTGTAAAAGTTTGCTATTAAGCTGACATAGCTCTTGAGAATTTAAGGTTATGCCTAGTGGAGTGCCTGGCACATAGTAAATGCTTTTTAATAAATCTGTTTTTCTTTCTTTTTCATTCATTCAGCTAGGTATCAGAAGACTTTAGTATTGTTTCACCTTTAAGTCATCGCTACCAAGAGCACCATTACCATCCTCCTTGAGAGCAGGGATTGTTTCATTTGTAGAGAGCTGTCTCTGACCAACTGCCCAGCCCAGAAAGACTGGGCTCTAATCACAGAAAGTAAGGGGCTGATAATAAGGTGTTAAATTAACTGTAAAAATGCAGTCATGCCCAGTGATCCCTTTATAAAGTGTGAACAAGTTCTTTGATTAAATTCGAGATGAAGCCTGGCCATTGGCTGAGTAATGATCGGCCACATCCTTGGGTGGTCCATGAAAGAGTCAGGAGCCAGCAAATGAGGAGGAACCCAGCTCCCAGTGGAGCGAGAAGAATGGAAGATCTAAGGAGCCACTTGAAACTTTAAAAAAAGGACCAGCAGGAGCAGCTACCATGAACAGTAGATGCATAGACTCTATGGGAGAAGCTGTGCTGGCCAGTTAGCCATAAGGCATGTTGAGACTGTTCCGCTTTAGATTCCTCCCACAGTGGTAATTCTGTATGATTATGCCCTTCTGCACATTTAGGTTTTAATTCTCCTCATCTAGCATAGTGACCAGCACATAGTAGCTACTTAATCATTGCCTGTTGATTTTTGATCGATCTATAGTATCAAAAACATTATTGTTGATGCTGGGTTTATCTCTGACACAAGAATAACCAAACACAAAAATTATCCTGGAGAGCAAGAAAAAAACACCATGTGGTGTTTTTGAAAACACAAACGTGAGGAGAGCCCACATTATCAAAAAGAGGCATGACTTTCTCATATAGTGGAAGATAGAAATATTGTTCATTACAAGTAGTATCATTTAAGGTTTTGATAGCTTCAGAAAAAAACTTGGGAAGACTTGTAATACCTGATGTTAAGTAAAATGAACAGAACCAGGACAGCAGTTCCCATAATAATAATAATAATAATAATAATAATAACAATAATAATAAGATTTTCTTTGAACTTTGAAGAATTTGAGAACTCTGATCAAAGCAGAGAACAGCAATAACTTCTAAAGACGATGATGTGTATATATATGTGTGTATATACATATATATGTATGTATGAATGTATGTATATATGTATGTGTGTATATGGGCCCTGAAAAAATTGAGGACATTGAGTTCCAGAGCAATTTGGTTTATCTCATGGAGTATATATATAAATATATACATATGTGTGTATATACTATATATATATACATATATATATACATATATTATATATATATATATATATATATACATGTATTTGTGTGTGTGTTTGCTATAAGGCAGGGCTCTTCTGCGTGGGGGGAAGAGGAGTGAAGTGTTAGGTGGGAAAAAAAAAGGAGGAGGAGGAAGACGAATGCTTCTATCTGTAGTCTAACCTCCCTAGGCTGGGTATTGACTTTAAAAAAAGATTACAGGTGATTCTCCTCCAACAAACACCCTATAGTTTCATGGCGGGATCCTACACGACTGTGTTTCATAATTTGTTGGCCCTTTCTTCAGAAGAATGTGGAGCCGCAGGAATCAGCAGTTTTTCCATAGAGCCATTGGTGAAAATGGCCTCCCAGTTCCTTGGACCTCTTTCCAGACTGGCAAGGAGCCTTGGCTTTTGCCTGCTTATTTTCCTTAATAACCTCTTTACTCTCTGGGCACTGCCTATGGAAAGTCAGACAGTGAATCCAAATCGGATGGGGAGGAATAATGGAGAGCCTTCTGTTGACATCTTAAGTTGTGTGCTGGGAAAGAAAGGCGACACGACTGTGCCTTGCTGCTCCCTCCCTTGCTCACTAGCTGCCCCCCCTTTTATTTTTTTTCCCAATGAGGCCCACTCATTATCTTCTTGTTTCCTATCATTTTTGGCTTTTACCACTTTGCTGTTGACAAGAGCATCTGAACAATTATTTGTATGTTAATGATCTCCTGAACCATGACACCTTAAGAGGGTTGTCTGGTGAAAAGATCTGTGAATAATACTGTCCTGTAGTGTATCTTACCTGTCCTCTGTTTTTCTGGTTTTAAGTCAACTGATTAGCCCTGGAGTTCAAGATTAGATGAGCTTGTGGGAAATGGAGGTCATTATTTGGCAGAGTTTCTCTCTAAAGAAAATTTTCTCTGTTTTTTCTTCCCTATAAGAGGGAACCCTCATCCTATGGGAGTTAGGCATTCCCTTGATGGGAAGGAGGCCTAGGAGTGGTCCCAATGTCAGTCCAAGACAATCCTTTTCTATTCTCTGAGAGGGACCCTCCCTATCTACTGTTTTTTTTCTTTTTTCCCTAGTGACATTATTGTAATGCAATATGTTAGTGCTTCCCTATTTGCTTGTCCTGATTTGTATAAGTTTTGCAAAATGCACACCAACACATAAGCTTTGAATTTTTTTTTTTTTGGCTAAGCGGTGGGGTTAAGTGACTTGTCCAGGATCATACAGCTAGTGAGTGTCAGGTGTCTGAGGCAGGATTTGAACTCAGGTCCTCCTGACTCCAGAGCCAGTGCGCAATCCACTGTGCCACCTAACTGCCCCATGACATTCCTTATAAAAGTTAGTATAATGCAGTAAGAAGTTGGCAGATATGATAGTTACCTCTTTACATTTCATATCAAAGGCCTGTGTCCCTTTTTGCCTTAGAGAGCACTAGACCTGAGATCCCATGAGCCCCTTTGCAGCATCCAATGTCCTACAGCACATTGGTCCCAAAGAATGGAGAAACTACTCCATGAGATAAACCAAACTGCTCTGAACTCAATGTGCTGGATTTTTTCAGGGCCCAAGCCATGCCCTGGGTGTGTTTTGGGATCCTACTGTCACTCACATTAATTCTTTCAGGCCAGTAGGGTCTAATTCGGGGGTGGGATACCTGCAGCCTTGAGGCCACATGTGGCCTTCTAGGTCCTTGGGTTCAGCCTTTTGACTGAGTCCAAGTTTTACAGAACAAATCTTTTTATTAAGGGGATTTGTTCTATGAAGATTAGATTCAGTCAAAGGGCCACACCTGAGGACCTAGAAAGCCACATGTGACCTCAAAGGTGTAGGTTCCCTACACCAGTCTAATTCTTCAAATTAGAAAGTCAATAATATAAATCAGGCTTATGGCAACCAAAAAGGGAAATATACCTTCTAAATATTACTGTGCTTACGATAAGAAGACAGCTGTGTGATTTAGTTCAATTCAGAAATATTGATTAAGTACTTACAGTGGACAAATCTCTGTTCTAGGTGCTGAGGATACAAAGTGGAAAATGACACAGCTCTTGCCCGGGGAGCTTGCACTGTAGTGTCATACTGTAATAGTGTCAAATGAGAGACTAAGCTCTTGGCCTCGAACATTTCCATTTGGCTGAAACAGCATATGTAAAACAGCAATGTGAACCATCAGCAACAATAGCAACAATAACATTAGCATTCATAGTACTTTAATAATAATAATAACAATAACTTTTAGAGTACTTTAAGGTTTGCAAAATACTTTGCAAATATTAACTCTTTTGATCTTCAGATAACCCTGAGAAGTAGGTGCTATTATTATTCCCATTCTACAGATGAGGAAATTGAGACAAAGGTTAAATAAGTTGCCTGGGCTCACATAGCTAGTAAGTGTCCGAAGCTGAGTTTGAACTCAGATCTTCCTGACTCTTAAGTCCATTGCTCTATGGATGACACCTCTGGTAGCCTAAGTAAGGCTAGAGAGATAGTTAGAAGCCTGAATATAGAAAGTCTTAATCAGTGAGTTTTCCAGTACACAACAGGGAGCCAATGAAGGTTTATGAGTAAGGGAGAATCTTATGAAATCTTACAATCCTGTAATTCACTGGGGTATTTCTCTAAAATGGAAAAGGTATAGTACGAATGACAGTTGACTGGTCATTAGCACAGTCCGAATTAGTGAAAGCAGTAATGATGTTTGTAAAAGCAAAAACAGTCTTGCAACAGTATGAGGAGAGGCAGAGAACAGCTAGAGAGTTATGAAATTTAATTTAAAAATAATCTCTGGTAAAAACTGACTGCCAAAAAATGACTCTCACAGTGTACTGCATGTGACTATTGGCAGAAGTTTTATGTCATGCTGTGCAGAACAATTAGGCCTGTATTTCTCCAAGAACACAAATGTAATTCTAGCATTAACGTCTCACTGAACTCTGCGTACCCAGGCCAGTCACCATAAATATTTAGATTACCTATACAGTATTTCCATTCCAATGCACTTTTTTTTTTTGATGCAGGTAAAATAGACAGCTTGGACCTCCACTGACCTCCCAAGGAAACTGCCAAAAGAAAGTAATCAGAGGATCATAGAATCATAGATTTAAAGATGGAATGGGCCTAAGAGGTCATTTAATCCAACCACTCATTTTACAGATGAGGAAACTGAGACAGAGAATGAAATGACTTGCCCAAAATCTCATCGGTCCTAAATTCAAATCATTCAATCTAAGACTCCCCAGAGTTTATAGAGGTGAAAACTTGAGTGAGAAGCATCAAACCTGAGGGAAAAGTCAGTAAGGGACCGGTTATGGCCCTTAGTGTCTCTGTTTACACTGAGAAGAAAAAAAAAAGCATTTGCATGCTATCTGGGATAATTTTATACTGAGTGTTGCAACACGTGCTTATTACAATACTATTTATTACTGCCTCTCTTTCTTTTAGGTCAAAATAGTGCGTGTGTGTGTGTGTGTGTGTGTGTGTGTGTGTCCTTGTCCTTCAAGGAGCCTCAGCTCTTTCGTGCAGGTTGCTTAGGAGCAACTCCTGAGGATGAGACAAAAATAAGGATGCTAATTAGGGCACCTGGGAGAGTGTAAAGCAATTGTCTGAGAATGTTACCCAACCCCAAGCTCATCACTGAGCGTTGGTGTCTGAAAGGTTGGGAGAAGGTCAACAAGATCATTCTGATCAAGAAAGTAGGACCCCAGGAGAGTTTAGGCAATCCTTGCCATAGACCTTGAGGTGAAAACAGAACTTTGCTTTTGAGAGATGCTTGGAACCTTACTTATCAAGCATATAGAAGGGTTTATGGGATCTGGGCAAATGTACCCTGGAGGTGAGAATAAACCCCCAGTCCCCTCAGAGATAGATTAGTGAAGTCTTTGAGGAATTATTTGTATGGGGGGCTGCTATCTTTTAAGGGTGAGGAGCACTGGATTGGGAGATAGAGGCTATGTGTTCAAACCCTGGCTCTGCCATTTCTCACCTGGAGTAAGTCACTGCTCTGAACCTCAGTTTTCTGTTCTCTAAAATGGGGTTTAACTAAAGACCTGAGAATGGCTTGGAGTCGATCTCTAAACCTACTGATTTTCCTCTTTCTGATGAGCCCTTTCCAAAAGTCACACCTTTGAGACATGCCATGACAGAGTAGATGTCAGTTTCATCGGCAGCTTTCCCTGCTGAAAACAGGGCATGCTTCCTTGGGATGGACAGCATTAGATATAGCTGTGACGTTCAGAAAGCACTTTGCATACTTCCAGGGTAGGGTGTAGCTAAATGGGCATGTCGGGGATTTGTAATGTGACAGATGGATACTGTTGCCGAGCCTGGTACTTGTGTATTTCCCAGACAGTATTATTTGACCCGTGAGGCTGATTCTCTGGATGTTTTTATGTTAGAGGCAGCTGGGTGTCACAGTGGCTAGTGCTGGACCTGGAATTAGAAAGACTTGAGTCTGAATTTGACTTCAGATCCTGTGTGTGTGTGTGTGTGTGTGTGTGAGAGAGAGAGAGAGAGAGAGAGAGAGAGAGAGAGAGAGAGAGAGAGTTGATCGCTGCCTGCCTCAGTTTCCACAACTGTTAAATGGGGATAAAAATAATACCTACTTCCCAGGGTTGTTGTGAGGATCAAATGAGATAGCATTTATAAAACATTTTGCAAAGCTTAAAACATTATATAAATGCTAGTTGTTGTTGTTGTTACTATATGACAATATGTCTGAATTTTCCATTTGATGGTTTAGGGTTTTATATGGATAAGCTGGTATCTGTTGTTTGGGGCACCAGGGATGTGCACAAGGTTATTTGCTGTAGTGAGTAGGAAGGACTACAAGCTAATGGCAGGTTTCGAATACCTTGGCTAGACAGAGGAGGAGGGAAAGGACCACGGTATGTCTTCAATGCATTGTGCCAAGGCTAAAGTGAAGTCATATCTTACTTCTCTATGCTAATTTTCTCTTCTATGCCTGCAGCTCAGATCTCTAAAGGGCCTGGAAGTTAGGTATGTAGAGACTAAATCAAGTGTACCCTGAGGCTTCTCTCTTATCTCCTTCTGCTAAAGAAGCTTTATAATCCTTGGGTTTATATGGTCGGCCACATGTGCTCACTGAAACAAAGGGCTACCTCCCTTTCCAAAAGGCCACATGAAGAGAGGTTTGAATTCTTGTAACAGTGAATGAACCAGATATTTTTAGTTGAGGAACTGGAGGTCTTTTGAAAGGCCACAAATATGTATAGAGTTCCTGTAATATTGACTCGAGTCCAAGCATAATTTCACATTTCTTGTTATTTGTTTTTCTATTTTGTTTTATAGTGTAGGGTTTTGATCCAGGGAGTTCTTTAGTAAGTAGATGAGTTTGCATGGAAGTGAGCCTTCATTTGGGGTTTAGTACCTTCCAATGAGGTAGTAATGAACCGAAGGGTACTTCTTGGAGAATATGTTTCACCGGTAGAAGTTATCTCCATGACAAATTGGTTGCCTTTTATGACAGAAAAAGACTCTGGGACCTTGGGGGCATGGACTTATGGGAAATATAGTTTTGACCAATTGAATTCTGCCCCCCCCATACACACCCCTTTCCTTGAGAGGGTAGGGCCATGTGCCTGGCATGTGGGGTAGAGCCAAGGTGGCTGAGCTTAAGATTCCTTTTTGGTTTTAGAGAGGCAGGCAGCCCCAATGGCAAGCAGGAGGCAAGCAGCACACCAGCAGTCTGAGGAAGAAGCCCTTTAAGGTACTATGCATGCAATGAAAGTCCAGAGATTAGAGTCTAATCATTGGAGGTGTGGCTCCTGAAGCCAAGACCTCCACATAATAGGGGAAAAACAAGCAAAAAAGCCCAACTTCTGATGGGGTAGCTGAATAAACGAAATCTTCTGACTCTTTGAGATTAGCAAAAGGACAATGAAGACCTAATTATTCTCTCCCTTCTTTTCTGCCTGCTGGTAGAACACATTTCCCACATGATTTCTCTTTCTTAAATTGTTCTTAATTCTTGATGTTTTCATATAAAATTATAACTCAACTTATATGTGATTCATGTCTGTTAGTAATTGTGCGTGTGTGGGGGGACTGCAATGGAGGGAGTCAGAGAACAGGCTGTAATACACAGAAAGAACTAAACAGGACAGAAGTTTGAAACTTGGTCTAAAAATACTAGCACTTTCTCCCTCACCTCCAAACCTTGCCCTAGTTGGAGGCTGAGCTGAATGAGAGTGAATCTTATTTTATGAATAATTCTCATCATCTCTTTAATAGCAGAGAAAGATGAACTATGTGACTCAGACTATAAATACTGAGTCATGAGTATCTAGACTTAGGTGGTATAGCAGACCTAGTAAAAGGCAAGACACTTTTTTTTTCATAGACAACCCACAGAAAGAGTTCATCCCCTTCTTTGGCATTTTCTTTTGAAACTGGTCTGTTTCTTGTCCTTAATGAGCAGAAGAGTAGAGACACTGATTAAGGGAGAATTAGGACCCAGTTCATCTAAGAGATGGGTTTGAGAAAGACCTTGACTTGCCCATACAGTTCCAAAGGTAGGAATGAATGGGAGGATTCCTCTTACTTTCATTTTTATTTTCTACCTACTATACACTTCCAACCTTTCTGACAATGCCACATGATTGAGACTCTACCTTCTCCACTAAAGGGCCTCTTGGCTTTGGATCTAAGCAGAAGGTCCAGCTAAGTTCAATCCTGAAGGATTGTGGCCCCTAATAAGGGAGGCATTAGGATAGCCTTTCTCACACTGTTTGACTCATTAAGTCCTCACCTTAGTGTCCCAGGAACAAATTCAGATTTAGGCTGATGTCTAAGGTTTTCCTGAAAGGAGGATTAGGAAGGTAGTTAATGTGCAATGTGAATTAGTTGTGGGTTAGGCATTTATACAAAATATATGATAAAATACGAAAGACTCTCGTAAGTGTGAATCGACAGTAAGAAACCAAGCAAGTGGCCCTGTTATGTGGCTGAGAGGTTGACAGTTCAAGCCAAGCTAAGGATTAGCAGTTTGCAAGATTGCTTATCAAACACTTTACCTTTGACTTTGGTTTTGCACTTTCTCCCTCCAAAGTCCATGTCTTCTGGCAAGTCAGGTCAGGAGTATGTGGGCTCTTCCTCATGTTGGTAGTTGGCTGCTCTGATGCATGTATTTTCCTTGCCATCAGCAAAACCCCATCATTGGAGCTAGGAATTTTGGATCTCTTGAATTCACAGTTATCTCCAAACTCAGCCATGACCACCTTGAGAATAGTGCTTGACGATTTACTCAAGAAAGGAAACACCAAGGAGAAAGATTTCGTGCTTCTCTTGGGAGAGGTAGCTGGGTGGGGTATAAAGACTGAGGCCCATTCACTCATGTTATTCATAGAGGGATCTAGAAATTGAGCATTCTGTTATCACAAGAGAAAGTTGAAATAAGATTGAAAGCTGGAAGCTGTCTCTCCTTTTAACCAATGCAACACCCTTAAGTCCCTGCTGCTGTCCCTTGGATGTATGGGGAGGGAGGGCTAAGAGACCACCTAGGATTTTCCATTGCATACCAAAATGCCAAGTTATCTCAGAGTTAGGTAACCATTTGGCTGGGAGAAGTTAGGTATTTGTTTATCTATAATATGCCGTAAGCACTGAGTTAGTACCAGTGGTTGGCCTGAACCAGGAAAAGCAACTCTAAGCATGCTCCATTGATGGCCATTTTACTCAAATTCTGTGCAGCCTATTTTGAGGAAGGAGCTATTCACTTTGTGCTTGTAATGAATAGATTGGTCTTATCATGTAGTTTATGAATTGGTTGGCTCAGACTAGCTGGTGAGTAGTATATTATGGGAGGAGCCATGTCTTTGTTTTGGACTATAGAAAAGACCTCTTTTGCCCCCTCTCCCACCTCTCTTAGTCATTTTGCCTTTCTGTAGAACTAAGATCAGACTGAGATCCTTGGGGGTCCCCCTGCTACCTTTAATGTTTGCCTTAGGGAAAGTCATCTGGCACCATATGTTATTAACCTCATTGAACTGGGGAAGTAGGGAATCTTAAGTCAAAGTGCTGTAGAGCTGGCAGTAACTGAGTAATGATGGTAGTAGCAGGAAAGCATTGACTCTTCCTTGGAGAGTCAGTGGTAGAAACACACCTGATCTCAACTATGTGGTAGTCAGAGAGAGGAGGGACTATGTTGTGTGGTGAGCCAGAGTTCCTAAAGCCCAGTTCCTGGTGATGTGCTTATCTTTCCTTGGGAAACAACAATGCCAAATTCAAGAGGTCCAGAATTCAGCCTACTATCAGAAAACAGGACATTCCAGAGAAGTGCTAGCCTCTTGGGGGAGAAGAGGATTGCACATATGGCCTCCCCAAAGATGAAAGAGTGACAAGCAACTAAATATGGAGGGGAGGAAGAGGAACTGATCAAGGGAGTTCCCTGATCAACTGGATGAGGTTATGGGTGGTAAGCCTTTCTTTAGGACATTGCATCTGCCTAGAGGGGAGGCTATGGGGATGCCCCTTCTAGAGAAAAAGCTTCTATAGAGTTAGCAATGGTAAGCAAGCACTGACCTTCAGATTCAAGATCCCTTCATGTAGATGTTGACTATGAACCCAACTTCTAATGATTGAGTGAAGTCATTACCTCTTTTCCATATTAATACTGTGCAAAATCTCTCATGAAATTACCATTGGAAATAGTGATTTTAATTATTAAATGTGACACAAAAGACAAGCAATTGAGATCAGTTTTAAGGTGAATGAAAAACGAAATTTTTCTCTAGGGAATTCAACTGTCCACCTACTGAGGGAAATTAACTTTGTCAAGGAGTGACGTAACACTGAAAAGACTGCTTCTTCCAAGATGCTTCCATTGGTAGCTAAACAATCAGGAAAAGTTCCTTGCCTCTTCTACTTTCTGAGACTAGTTTGCTTTCTTTGGCAGGATAAGAATATGAAGGACCATGTGCTTGGAGAAGATATAAAAATGCTTGTGAAGAGTGGGCATCCCGACTGCAGCCCCCCAAACAGTTTCCTGTTCCTGCTTCTCATGGACATCTTTCTTTTCTTTTCTTTTTTTAAAATTTATTTTATTAATTTATTTTGATTTATCAACAATCACTTCCATATGCTTTTGAGTTTAAAATTTTTCTCCCCCTTCCTCCCTACCATCCTCCCCAAGACAGCACACAATCTGATATAGGCTATATATTTACATTCCTATTAAACATATTTTCACATTAGTGATGTTGTAAGTAAAAATTAAAACCAATAGGAGGAACCATCAGAAAGAGGAAACAAAACTCAACAGAAGAGAAAAAAATACCAGTTCAACTTCCATAGTTCTTTCTTTGGATGTGGATAGCATTTTCCATCATGAGGCCTCTGGAGGTGTCTTAGATCCTTGCATTTCTGGGAAGGGTTGTTTATCAATATTAGTCATCACACAACGTGGCTGTTATTGTGTACACGTTCTCTTGGGTCTGCTCGCTTCGCTCAGCATCAGACCATACAAGTCTTTCCAAGTTTTTCTGAAGTCAGCCTGTTCATCATTTCTTATAGCACAATAGTATTCCATTACATTCATATACCACAACTTGCTCAGCCATTCCCCAATTGATGGGCATCCTCTCAATTTCCAATTCTTTGCCACCACAAAAAGAGCTGCTATGAATGTTTTGAACATGTGGGTCCTTTTCCCATTTGTATGATCTCTTTGGGATATAGTTCATGGACATCTTTCTGCTGCCACCTTCCAGCCCTCAGAGGATCATAGGTGGGGTAGAAGGTTTTTGTCATTACTAGGATTCATTGTCTGGCTCCTTTCACTTTTCTGATGTTACCCTTCCCCCACCTTTTCCTCAGCAGTATGGGCTCAGGCATAGGCAGTTTAAGTACATGGCTATTTTAAATACAATGTGATAGTGTCTTGGGTTAGGAGCTGCACAGAGATGAGATAAGTTACAGGTATACAATCTCACTGTTACTTATTTGGCTTGGCACAGTTTAAAAGAATTTTTTAGTGTGTTCCAAGTTCTCCTTGTTTCTTACTCCCTTTCTACTCTCTGATACCTTATCTAATCCTGACTATCCTTACTTCATGATTCTATGGAGGAATTCCTGGAGGAAAAGTTTTTCTTCCCCCCATTAAGACTTGGAATTTGCCTCTTTGAGAAACTGAGTTGTAGTAGATAGAGTAATGGGTCTAGAGTCAGGAAGACCTGGGATTTCACTATGTGACCACAAATGGCTAAGTCATTTAATGTTTTCTGGCTCTCAGGTTTATTACTACTAAAATGGGGATTTCAATAATTGCAGTGTCTATCTCATGGGATTATTATGAAGATCAAATTAGATACAGAAATAAAATACTTCACAAATTTAAAAATACAATATACGTGTCAGACATCCTCTGTTTTTTTGTTTTGTTTTGTTTTGTTTTTATAAAAAAAATCTGGCCCTAGCCTACCTTTCCAGGTTTATTCACATTAGAATTCTTCAAGTACTGTTCTTTCTATTTCAGCCAAACTGGTCTGCCTGCTGTTCCTTATACATTATCCTACATCTCCCACCTTTGCATGTACAAATGTCCCCTATGCTTAGAATACACTGTTCCTTAACCTCACATCAAGGAATCCCTAGCTTCTTTCCAGAATCAGCTCAAGCAGCACATCCTTTATGAAACCTATTCTGGTTCCCCCTTCCCCACTCTGGGGGAGAACACCAACATCTCTGTTACAAGGACACACTTTGTTACTAGGACATTAGTTAACAGAGTTACTAACATCCTCTCCCAGACATTATTTTATCTATATATTTTGTATTTTATTTTCTGTGTACATATAATTTTGCCTCCTCAGTAGAATGTAAGGTCCTCGAGGGCGGTTAATATTTTGTTTCTTTTTTTGTTGGTTTTATTTTTGTAGCTCCAGCAACTAGTACAGGGCCCTCCACACAAAAGGCTCTTAAAAATGCTAAATGATTGAATGTTTGTTGTTATTGACCTTAGCCTGATGCCTAAATTCCAAAGACATCCCTAGACACATTTTTTGTTTTAGCAATCATGTTCTGCTTAATGTGAAGATCCTGAAAATATCTGGGTCCAACAGCTGGGGCCATTTAAGTCTAAGTAACAGATTTAATATCACCTTCTCACCTTTTTGTGGTTCTCACAGGGGTTCTTAATCTGGGGTCTATGAACTTGTTTTAAAAAAATATTATGATAACTGTATTTCAATATAATTGGCTTCTTTTGTAATCCTATGTATTTAATGTTATGTATTTACAGTATTATTTGAACAAGGGGTTCAGAGGGTTCATCAGACTGTTAAAGCATAGACAACCAGCCAGCCAGATAGATAGATAGATAGATAGATAGACAGACAGATGATAGATGAGAAAAGAACTTTAATGGAGAAACAGAATGTGGACTTTTAATAGGAAATAAGAGAAACAGTCTAATAGCCAACCACCCAGGCTGGAAAATGGAGATAGAAGTGAGTGGACAGGTATCAGAGACAGGAAAACTGCAGATATAATTATCTGGGAGGAGGCAGTCTGACCCTCCATCCCAAAGGAGATTTAGGAGGAGATGCTTACAAGATACCATGATAACTAGAGAGGTAGCCTGGGGGCAGCAGCTGTATCATTGTGTCATTGTAGCCATAAAAGGTATGAGGAAAAACAAGGGGACATGGAGTCAACATGAAGCATTGTCTAGAGGGCTGGATTTGGATTGGGAAGACCTGAGTTCAAATTTGAGCTCATATGCTTACTTACTCATATATGACCTATTACATGTCTTTTAATTTCTCCATGCCTCAGTTTCCTCATCTGTAAAATGAAAGTGCTTAACTTGATGGCATCTAAAGTCCTTTTTCCTCCTAACTCTATGCTCCTATGATCCTATAGATAGGAAACATCTCTTGCCCAAGATGTCAGTGCCCTGAAGCAAAGTTCCAGTATCTCTGTGTTAGTTACAGCTCTGCTCAGTACATTTCCTTCTAAACAGATACTAACCAATTCTCATTATACTCAGAGGGAAGACTGAATCATCCATTAACTTTCACTTTTCAAGCCCTGATTTCAGTGTGATCTCTATTATGCTAGACCCTCTTTCTTTGAGCACTAAGCTAACAAATAAGACCAGAATTGAGCTCCTTTTTTGAGCCATCATATTTGAACTGATGAATAGGAAGCAGAATATTTTTTCTTGAAAATCTATATCTGAGAGCCAACTGGTCCCTTTTGATCCAGAAAGACTGAGCGTCTTGACAGGTATGAGGGCTATTTCATTCACATGTTAAGAAAAGAAAGATTTAAATTCTTTTCTTGAAAATTTATCAATTAGTCATTTATAATCAATTTGCAACAAAGTTTTAATCACTTAGAATAAAGGTCCCTGAGATAGTCCAGATGCAAATACAGAACATATGAGTGAATGAATACTTATTTTTTCCCCCTGGACAGTCTTTTGTCAGGTGACTACACATATATTTCTCATGTTTTTGTAAGTAGCAAATCAGAGTTGACATTCATATACACATGTGCTTATGAGTATATGTGTGAATATTTCTATGTATGCATATGTATATTTCAAAACAAAAAAAATTAGAGTAATTAATTCTTAAACTTTGCAAAATCAGTCATTTCACAGAATATTGACAGAAATACCAAATGTGATGTTTGAGACAAGTTGTCAGGAAAACCATATGTTAACTTGCTTTTTACTTTCTGGTTTTCTGCCTTCAAGAGTTATTTAAGAGCATTGACTTTAGGATGTAGACTTTCTTAAAATTTGATTTTGTACATTATTGATCTTGTATTATGTAGCTCTTTCAGAGATTCCTTTGACTTGATAAAGCATATTTTATTTTAGTAGAAGGACATACTATATCATATACTTCTGTAATCTCAGTTGATATAATTAAACCTTCAAAAAGCAAGCTTATATGAGAGAAAATTGTCGTCATTTCTTCTTAAGTATCATAATGTTTTCTTCTTTGGTCCTCTTTCCTACCTTCACTCTGACCATGTTGGGTTTATACCAGCAATGTGGGGTTGGGTCAGCACTAAGAAAATTATAAATATAATAAAGCATATAAATAATATAAATGATTAAAACCAATATAACATAATTATAAATGCAAAATGAAAATAATATAAATAACTACAATTTATCCTTAGATACCAAATAGCCTTTTGACAAACTCCAACACTCATTTCTATTAAACTTTTAGAAATTAAAAGACTAAATGGATCTTTCTTTAATACAACAAATGGTATTTATCTAAATCCAAGAGTAAGCATTATATGTAATGGGGAAAAGTTAGAAGCCTTTCTAATAAGATCAGAGGTAAAGCAAGAATGCCTATTATTACCACTACTATTTAAGATAGAGCTAGAAATACTGTCCTTAGTAATAAGGGAAGAAAAAGAAATTGAGGGCATAACCATAGGCAGAGATAAAGTAAATTATTATTTTTTGCTGATGACATAATGGTGTAGTTAGGGAAACCTAGAGAATCGACAAAAAATTAATTGAAATAATCAATAACTTCAACAAAGTCAACAGCTTGCTAAAGGAAACAAAAAAAAATACTGAAGAAAATAACATCTTAAAAAATGGCCTAACCCAAATGGCAAAAGAGATCCAAAAAGTCAATGAGGAGAAGAATGCCTTAAAAAGCATAATTGGCCAAATAGAAAAGGAGGTACACAAAAGCTCACTGAAGAAAATAATTCCTTAAAAATTAGAATTGAGCAAATGGAAACTAATGAATTTATGAGAAATTAAGAAACAATAAAATAAAACCAAAAGAATAAAAAAATAGGAGACAATGTGAAATATCTCATTGGAAAAACAATTGAACTGGAAAATAGATCCAGAAGAGATCATTAAAAATTATTGGGCTATTTGAAAGCCATGATCAATAAAAGAGCATAGATATCATCTTTCAAGGAATTACCAAGGAAAATTGCCCTGATATTCTAAAACCAGAGGGTAAAATAGAAATTGAAAGAATTCACCAATCATTTCCCTTTCAGGATCTCTTTTGAGATCCCAAAATGAAAACTCTCATGAATATCCAGCTAAATTCCAGAGCTCCCAGGTCAAGAAGAAAATACTGTAAGCAACCAGAAAGAAATAATTCAAGTATTGTGGAGCCACACTCAGGATACCACAAGATTTAGCAACTTCTATATTAAAGGATAGGAGGGCTTGAAATATGATATTCCAGAGGGCAAAGGAGCTAGGATTACAACCAAGAATCACATACCCAACAAAACTGAGTATAATCCTTCAGAGGAAAAAATGGGAATTCAATGATATAGAGAATTTTCAAGCACTCTTGATGAAAAGACCAGAGCTGAATAGAAAATTTGACTTTCAAATACAAGACTCAAGAGAAGCATAAAAAGTTAAATAGGAAAGGGAAATCAAGGGAAATTAATAAGGTTAAACTGTTTACATTTCTATGCAAAGATGATACTTGTAACTCATAAGAACTTTCTCATTATCGGCCTGTGCTGAATTGATCTCCACTCTTACCCAGGTGCAACAGACCTTTCCTGCTGAACTTCTAAGTTGTCTTTGGCTGGAAAATTATTTCACCTCATCCTTTTGTGGGTTCTGCTGCTTCAGGAATTCTTTATGGCATTATTTAAAGGTATTCAGAGGGGTTTGAGGGAGAGCTCAGGCCAGTCACTGCCTTTTCTCCACCATCTTGATTCCATCTCCAAAAACTTATCCTTTTGAGTTCAAATTTGGCCTCAGACACTTACTAGCTGGGTGACCCTGTACAAGTTACTTAACCCTGTTTGCTTCAGTTTCTTCATCTGTAAACTAGACAAAAATGGAAACGGCAAGCCACTCCAGTATCTCGCTAAGAAAATCCCAGATAGGGTTATGAAAAGTCAAACATGACTGAAATGACTGAACAACAATGGCATATATGAGTTAAAGAGTATGTTCAGTTTAGTGAATTACTCAGCAGTAAATTACTCAAATTGCTTTCCAAATTGGCTATACCAATTTACTATTCCACCAACAGTCCAGTAGTGTATGTGTTTTCCCCAGCCCCTGCACCATTTGTCATGTTTATCTTTTATCATCTTTTTTTTTTTGGTTTTAGTCAATGGGGTTAATTGACTTGCCCAAGGTCACACAGCTAGTAAGTGTTATGTGTCTGAGGCTGAATTTGAACTCAGGTCCTCCTGACTCCAGGGCCGGTGCTCTATCCACTGTGCCACCTCACTGCCCCTCTATCATCTTTACTGATGGATAAAAACCTCAAATTTGATTTAATTTTCATTTTTCTGATTATTAGTGATTTACAGCACTCCCCCCATATTATTGTTGAGAGTTGGAATTTCTTCCTTTAAAAACTGTCTGTTCCTATCCTTTGACCATTTATTTATTGGGGAATGCCTCTTAGTCTTACGAATTTAAATCACCTAAGAATACACCTTGGAAAGGAGACCTTTATCAGAAGAATTTGTTGCAAAGTTTTCCCAGTTATATTTCCTTTCGAAGTTTTACTCCCTTCGATTTGTGTCAAACCTTATTAATTTTATATTATCAAAATTATTAGGAGTTAGAAGGAGTATATATAGACAGAAGGCATAGGTGTGAGGTGAATACGAATGGATGATATCTAAAAAAAATAAAATTAAGGGGTGAGAAAGCAATGCACTGGGAGAAAGGGAAAGGGAAAAGTAGAATAGGGGCAAATTATCTCACATAAAAGAGGCAAAAAGCTTTTACAGTGAAGAGGAAGACGGGGGAGGTAAGAGGGAGTGAGTGAACCTTACTCTCATCTGAATTGGCTCAAGGAGGGAATAACATACACACTCATTTGAGGATAGAAATCTATCTTACTCTACAGGAAAGGAGGAGGGTAAGGAGAAAAGAGGAGGCGGGTGATAAAAGGGAGATCAGATTGGGGGAGGCAGTAGTCAGAAGCAAAACACTTTTGAGGAGAGACAGGGTAAAAGGAAGTAGAGAATAGAATAAATGGGGGGGAATAAGATGGAAGGAAATACATTTAGAAATAACTATGAAAAAATTTTTGAAGCAAATTTCTCTGATAAAGACCTCATTTCTCAAATATATAGAAAACGGAGTCAAATTTATAAAAAGAGCCATTCCCCAATTGGTAAATGATCAAGAGATATGAACATTTATCTACAGCCATATGAAAAGGTGCTCTAAATCACTATTGATTGGAGGAATGCAAATTGAAACAATTCTGGGGTACCATCTCATAACTATTAGATTAGCTAATAGGACAGAAAAGGAGAAAGACAAATGTTGGAGGGGATGTTGGAAAAATGAAACATTAATACATTACTGGTAGAATTGTGAACTGATTCAACCACTCTTCAGGGCAATTTGGAACAATGCCCAAAAGACTATAAAACCATGCATACCTTTTGACCCAGCAGTGCCACTACTAAGTCTGTATCCAAAAAGAGATAAAAAACAAAAGGGAAAAAGACATATACGTGAAGAAATATTTATATCAGCAACTCTTTTCTGGTGGCAAGGAGTTGGAAATTGGGAGGATATCCATCAATTGGGGAATGGTTGAACAAATTGGCTACATGGTCGTGATGGAATACTATCATGCTATAGGAAATGATGAGCAGGATGCTCTCAGAAAAACCTAGAAAGACTTACATGAGCTGATGCAAAATACTGTGTACAAGTAACAGCAATATTGTAAGATGATCAGCTATGAATGACTTAGCTATTCTCAGCAATACAATGATCCAAGACTACTCTGAAGGACCAGAGAAAGAACTGATGGTGTCTGAATACAGATTGAAGCATACTTTTTTTACTTTCTTTATTCTTCTTGAGCTTTTTTTTTTTTGGTCGACATTTTCTTTCACAACATGACTAATATAGAAATATATTTTGCATGACTATATCAAATTGCTTGCTTTCTCAATGAGGGTGTGAGGAGGGAGGAAGAATTTTGAACTCAAAGTTTCAAAAAAAATGTTAAAAATTGTTTTTGCACGTAATTGGAGAAAATACTCAATACATTTTTAAGAAAAAAAGAAAAGAAAAGGAAAAGAAAGATAAGTCTTATTGACTCTAGGCCTGGCACTCTATCCCCTGTGCCACCTAGCTTCCCCAAGTATGCTGTTACTAGACTTAGACTCCAGTGAAATCTAGGAAAGAGGAGGAAAAAATCTATACAAAAATAGTTATAGCATGTGGTATAGTCACACGCTTTATATGGTAGCCAAAACTCAGAAATTAAAAAAGATGGCTCTCTATTGTGGAATGTCAAAATTAATTGTGATAAATACATATAATGGAATATTTATTTACTATAAGAAATGATCATTTCAGTTAAACCTGTGAAGACCTTTATGTCCTGATACAGTGTAAAGGAAGCAGAGCTAGGAGAACAATTTATAAAATGATAATAACATGATAGGGAAAAACAACTTTAAAAGACATTAGAACTCTGATTAGTATAGTGATAAACCATGAGACCAAAAGACTAAAGTTGAAACATATCCCTCAGTTCTCAACAAAGAAGTGGCGCGCCTAAAATGACAAAAAATATACATTTTGGGACATGGCTAATGGGGGAATTTGTTTTGCTGAATTAGGTAGACATATAAATATATGTTAAGGGTTTTTTTTTTAATTGGCTAAATTGTAGGGGAGAGAAGTTGGAGGGAAAGATTAAATAAGATTTTGGACTATCTTCAGATTGTCTGGAGCCAGAAGAATTGAAATGTAATCAAATTTTAGGTGATTTAATGTTCTATGATAATGTTGTCTGAGAAGAGACAGTTGCCTAGATATGAAAAATTTTAACAAATCACTTGGCCTCTTAGGACCTCAGTTTCTTCATCTGTAAAATGAAGGTGTTGGACTAGATTATCTCTAAAGTCTTTGCTTTATCAAAATCCTATGAACTCTCAATCCAGAGAGTAACTGTGGGATGGGGAAGGCAGTGAGCCCAAATAAATATCCTTGCTTTTCAGCAACAGGCATTTTTTTCTGTTTCTATTTTTTAAATAGTATTTTATTTTTTTCCAATTATATCTAAAGATAGTTTCCAACATTCATTTTTTATAAGATTTTGAGTTTCAAATTTTTTCCCTCCCTCTCTCTTACTCCCCTCCTCAAGATGGCAAGCAATCTGATATAGGTTATACATGTGCAATCATGTAAACATATTTCCATATTAGTCATGTTGTGAAAGAAGAAACAGAACAAAAGAGAAAAGCCACAAAACCCCCCAAAACCTGAAAAAGTGAAAATGGTATGCGATCTGCATTCAGACTCCACACTTCTTTCTCTGGATGTGGATAGCATTTTCTATCATGAGTCTTTCAGAATTATCTTGGATCATTGTATTGCTGAGAAGAACTAAGTCAATCACAGTTGATTATCACACAATGTCACTGTTATTGCCTCAGAGACTTACTAGTGTGACTCTGGTCAAGTCACTTAAACTCTCTGTGTCACAAATTCCTCATCTGTAAAATGGGGGAGTTGGACATTGATAGATCTTAATGTCCCACGGGGGCAGCTAGGTGGCGCAGTGGGTAGAGTGCCAGGCCTGGAGTCAGATAGACTCATCTTCCTGAGTTCAGACACGTACTAGATGTGTGACTGTTTGCCTCAATTTCCTCATCTATAAAATGAGCTGCTTAAGGAAATGGCAAACCACTCCAATATCTTTGCCAAGAAAATCCCAAATGGGGTCAAAAGAATCAGACACAACCGGAAAAAAAATGACTGAATGTCCTTTAAGTACATATAGTAGACACTTAATAAATGCTTGTTAACTTGACTTCCATTTCCATTTCTTAATCTCAGATCTGACGAATTTGGCTGGAAGCTAGATTGCAAGATAAGGGAGGAATGTGAAATAAGGCTGGAGAGATAGGTTGGAGCCAGTTTGTGGAGGGTCTTTTTGTTTCATCCTAGAGGAAACAGAGATGAGTTCATCTACCAAGTCAGACTTCAAGTGACTGTGGGGAAAGCAGTTTGAATCTGCTGTTGAGGGATGTATCTGGGCCTAGACAAACAAAACAAAACAAACCAAACTTTCTTTTTAGCTCAAGGAGACTAAAAGCAATTGCTCAAGAACGAAGTGGAATTGGAATTAAGCATTCTATCCAGCACTATTACCATCACTTTGGTATAGACTTTCATTTCTACCCATCAAGAATACTGTGATAACAGGTCTTGACACCTTCTATTCAATGCTCTTCTTCCCACCCCTCTCCTTTTCTCTTCACCCATCTCCCAACCATTCTCCCCAAACTTCTTATTGCAGCCAAACTAATCATTCTTATCCATAGTTTTGGTCATATTACTTATCCATTTAAGAACTTTTAGTGGCTCCATATTGCTCACCAAATAAAGTCCCAACTTTCATTCCTGGCATTTAAGGACCTTCACAGTCTGGCATGAATTTACCTTTTCAATCTTATCCCCACTTACACTACTCTCTTCCCTGAACACCACCTGCACTTTCCTGTCTCTCTCTTTAGGCTCACACTATTCCCTATGCCTGGGATGCTTTCTCTTCCCAGTTCAATTTCCATCCATGTTTCAGAGCCCAACTTCTATGCTGCCTCCTACACTGAGGCCTTTTCTTCCCCTTCCAGTTAGTCAGGAGCTTCTGAACTCCCATAACATATTATTGGTAACTCTCTAATTCACTTCATTCCCAGTCCTCCCAGTAACCAATGACACATACTTGTATTTTCTCACATGTTACAGTACAACAACGTCTTTTGTAATTGCTGATACCTTATCCCCCTGCTAGAGCTGTAACTAGTACTGAGTATAGAACTTTGCATAGATAGTCACTTAATAAATGAGGTAGTGTTGCCAGAATGCAAAAAGCACAGGATTTAGAGTTAGGGGACCTGGAGTCCCACCTGGGCTCTACCATTTACTACCTCTACGACCTTGGGTCAGTAATTTCTCTGAGTCTCCAGCTACTTTATCTGTAAAATGAGAAGGTTGGTTTAAATTAGGGCTTCTTAAACTTTTTCCACTTGCAACCCCTTCAGTGCTTCTTAAACTGTGGGTTATGACCAGATGACCTATATGATTTCCCTTTAGCTTAACATTTCTGATCTTAAGTGTTTGTTGCATTGAATCTAGCACAGGACAGTGACTGGGGGATATGGTTACAAGCAGAAAAATAGCCTGGATTTGTATTTGTGTGTGTGTGTGTGTGTGTGTGTGTGTGTGTGTGTGTGTGTGTGTGTGTGTGTGTATGTGTGTGTCCAGGCCACACAAACTGTTTCTGGGCCAAGGGGGATTGTGGGCTTAAGGAGTAAGGGGGAGCACACATAATCACTTGGTGAGAAGATAGAGATCCTGCAACACCAGTATAGGGCCATGGCTGGGTAGGTGGCCATACCAGGTGAGTTAGAGAACTGGCAAGCAAGTAAGGGCAAGTGTGGAGTTCAAACCAACTGGCAGTCTATTAGCTTCTAATTTTAACTAATTATTCTTGCTAACTAACAGCGAAGATCTGTTCTTTCTATGCTTAAAAACAGGAAGTACTGTCTAATATTATGCTCTTTAAACTTGACACCCTGAGGTAAAGCCCAAAGCACCCCACCCTAGTTACCACTCTGGTTTAAGAAGAGCTGGTTTACCTGTGGAATAAAATAGGAAGGGTTTTAAAGAGGATTAGTCATCCCTTAGGATGAGTCAAACTAATTGAGTGAGACTAAAGCTTACCTGTTCTGTACATGGTTCATGGCCCCAGATTCCCTTACACTGGAGGAAAAGAGTATTGTTTTGCACTTTTAAAATGGCTTACCCTGAGTGCTGTATCATAGCATAAACCATAAGGATGGAGAAAATGTAATCCTAGAGTATAGTCTTTCTATAAGAAACCCCCCTACTACATTCCTCTGGTAATGGTAGTAAAAGTGATCTCCTCTTTGGCATTCTGTTCTGGGGGCTGTATTTTACACACTAGTTTCATATTCTCTGTCTCACATGGTTGTTGTGTACTGGAAAGCACTATATACACATAGGGCTATTATTATTAGTAAGCATACTGACATTTTGAGGCGGCATGGCATAATGGATAGAGAACTGGCCTCAGGGAAATCTACGTGCAATACTGTCCCCGACACCTACTATCTGTGTGACCCTGGGCAAGTCACTTACCTTTGACTCTCAGTGGCCCAGGTAACTCCCTAAGACTACATGCATTGTAGTGGAGATACTAATCTGCATTGTAGAAGAGACTCTTCAACAGGAACTTCATAAATTAATGAAATCACAAGTTTCATTTAAACATGCAAATATAATAGATATATGTACTTATGTGTATTCTTGTTATTTGTTCAGTCATGTCCACCTCTTCATGACTCCATTTGGGATTTTCTTGGCAAAGACCTGGAATGGTTTGCCATTTCCTTCTCCAACTCATTTTACAGACATGGAAACCAAGGCAAACAAAGTTAAGTGACTTGTCCAGGGTCACACAGCTAGGTCAGATTTGTACTCAGGTCCTCCTGATTCCAGGGTCAGTGGTCTGTCTATTGTGCCATCTAGCTGCCCCTGAATATGTGTATATGTGTATATGCATATATATGCATGTATATATATATATATATATATATATATACATATATGTGTGTGTGTGTGTGTGTGTGTGTGTGTCTGTGTATGTGTGTGTGTGTGTGTGTGTGTGTGTGTGTAACTTGCTCAGGGTCACACAGACAGAGTATCTGTCAGAGGCAGGAGTTATACCTAGGCCTTCCAGATTTTCCCCAGGCCCATTCTTTAGATATTCTGGCAACCTCCAAAGGATGTAATTACAGAATAGTTGATCTGCCTTGGTAGAGGGAGTTTCCTTACCACACATTCCCTCTACTGATGAAATCACAGATCCACACCAAAAAAAATGTGTGTGATATTTATTTTCTTTAACATGCAAAGGCTTGTTAATGGTAACTTTATTATTATAGTCCTCAAAATAAAACATTGTAATAACTCCCCATGAAATTTAAACTCCTTGAGGGCAGGGGCTATTTTTGTCTTTCTTTGTATCCCTGGTGCTTAGCACAGTGCTTGGCACAGAGCTCTTAATAAATGCTTTTTGGCTGAAAAAAATAGTACTTAGTGAACATTTCCTATGTAACCAGAAATGCATATAAACAGGCTTTCCCATTCTGTAAGATGATTCCACAATCTCCCCACTATGAGTTGTTCATCTCCAGAGACTTTGCAGGTCATCTGACTATTCTGTTTCTCTGCTGCTCTTGCATAATTTTTATCCTTTATGCTCAGTTTGGAAAGGGAAGCCTTTGGCATATATTAAGACAGGCTTGGTTAGCAATCTATCAGACCAACTGCTGAAACCACCACTCACTTGAGTAAGGTGCTTGCAAAACTCAGAAAACCTGGCAGCCATTGAATTTGTGTTTTAGCCAACCAGATCCTGAAAAGTGGTACAACTTGTATGCATGCAAGGCCGCCATGCAGCTAAGCCAAGAAATGAGGTGTTCCCGCTTCTCACATTTGAAGGGAAACACCAATGATTAGATAGGTGGCCTTAGATAACTACATAAACACAAAGTTAGACTAAACTGGGCTCCCTTCCAGCTCATTGGCCCAGGTCTGATGATCCAGAATAGAATGGAGAGATCAGTTTTGCCATTGGAAAGTTTTGGGAAAGCAGTTTGAGCAGTGAATTCGCTAATTCAAGAGCTGGCATCACAACCCCTCTCCCTATTTGGCATGGGCTAGAAAAAGCAATAATTCAGGATCATAGAATCCAAAGCTAGAGAAAAAAGGCAACAAACCTTAGGAATCATGTAGCCAATGTCTCATTTTTCAGATGAAGCAACTGAGTCCCAGGACAGGAAGGTGGATTACCTAAGGGCAGGCAATAATTCACAGAGCTGAGATTCAAACTCAACTTCCTTGACTTCAAATCCAGAACTCTTTACACTGTGCATGATTCTAAATGTATAGCAGATGTAAATATAACAAACACAACAAAACAGCAAGGGATTGGAAGCTTATGGTGCTCTGGAAAAGCCTCTGCTTTCTGAAGCCAGCCATAGCCAAGGTGAACTCTTGACGTTCCCACCACGTCATTGTGCAAAGAAGATGGCAGCTTCCTTTAGATGGCTAATTGCTCGACATTATCTTTAAGCCAGCTACAAACATTGGTAATGGTTTGTGCTTTGCTGTAATTAGCTGTGGTGACTGGAGCGTCTTTTAGCATACTGTAACGTTTCCCTTTGAGAGCGCAAAGCTGCTGGCTGACATGCAGAGGCCTGAGGAAGTTGAAGCGGAAGCTGGCCCTGTGAAACAGAATCCTGCCCCACTCTGGAAGCTAAAAGATGGCTATAGCCTGCCAGCAGTCACACCCACAGCTTCCCCAGTGCGACCAGGAATGTCAAGTGGAAGCACTGAGAAACATGCCAAGGGCAGGCACGGACAATCTTGAAGAAAGAAGGTTTCCCTTCTGACAAAGTTAAGTTCCGTGATTGGCAGTGATAGAATGAGGTCAAGTTGATGTATCAAAATGTAATTATCTGCCTAATTCAACTTCCTTTTTAGCAACTCATGATTCACACTCAGGGAGACAAGTAATAAGAACCAAGAAAAGCTGGAAATAAGCATTTTAGTTAGGGGAAAAGTTACCCTGCTAACCGGGCCTATGGTGTAACCTGAGAGATTTTCTGTTTAGAAGATTGAGAGGTCATTATCAAGTAGGCCAAAGTGAAAACTTTCCCTTGTCTTCATCAACGCCAATGGATAATCTCACATAAGAGTACCATTAACTTCACTGGTATTAGTAAAAGCAAAGAGGGGAAAAAAAAAAAAAACAACAGACCATTTATAAATCTGGTATGGTTTTACTTAGCCTGGTGCTTACCACATCTTAAATCATCCTTCCAACTTCCATGCTTTTCTTTTTAATTTAAAAGCCACTATTGAGTCCCTGCAAAATGGTTTATTGTTGTATCCAAGGGCTGTGTCTTCTATTTGTAATCTTTCCTGCCATATCTACTGTTGGTTCTAATAGACTAAAAACTCCCCACGTGTGGGGACCATGTTCATTCAGAGAGTCACAGAATTTGCAAGTTGCAAAGCACCTCAGCAGTCATTTAGTCTAACCCTTTCATTTTTCCTTGTCTCTCCCCTAGCATCTAGCAGGGTACATTACAAACAGTAAGTGCAATGTAAGTTATTGAAAGACTGAACAGAGTCTTTGCCCTTCCTTTGACAGAGTGAGGCCTCCATTACCCTATCTGTCATGTGTGGGATGGTTCCTCCAGATTTAATGCATGGGGTGGGAGAGGTAAGATCCTATCTCCCAGTAAGAACACAATAAATAAGCAATAGGCCAAAGCTGTGGGTAGCTCTGGCAGGTGTATGGAATCATAGGGGAGTGTTTTTCTAATTTGTTATTAGGGTAGAATGCAGAAAGGTCACCAGAAGGTATTCTCAAATGGAGTTGGGCCTTAAGTTACTCCAGTTTAGAAAAAGTGAACAGGAAAAAGTCAACTACCTCAGTTAGCTATTTTAGAAGACATGTTCCAGTAGAGAAAGGAATTAACGTCAATGAAGTTGCTCACATCCATCCATACACACATATTTTTTTCCATGAGTGTTGAGAGCTCCCACTGGGAAGCTTCTTTAATTAACATTAATTCTTTCCACACTAGAACATGCTTTGTGAAATAACTAGTTGAGCTAATTAACTTTTACTTAGTAGCTCCATTTTCAAACTGGGGTTACTTAAGTCCTATTGATTCTACGGGAGAGGTAGATCTTTCTGAAGGAACCTTGGTGCCTTCTAGACTGCTCTGGGCATTCTGCTCATTACAGAAATATCATAGTAGGATGCGAATCCATTGAGGCCAGGTACTGCTTTTGTCTTTTTTTAAATCCTTAGTCCTTAGCACAGTGCCTGACACATGATAAGTGCTTAATAAACTCTTGTTGATGATTGACTGATTTATCCTGGGCAAAATCACCTCTCTGGGACACAGTTTCCTCATATGTAAACAGAATGGGTCAGATAGATGATCTTGAATTCCCCTCCCGGCCCTGAATCCCATGACACTGTATTCATTCTTGCTGCTATGCTTGTACTCACTTTTTTCTTACCTCTGCAGTGCTCTTCCTCACTATTAAATTTCTATCAGCTCAAATTATTGTCTCATTCAGGAAGGCCTGTTCAACTCTTCTAGCTTATATCAGTCTATTCCTTCTTCAAACTCTCTGCCTCCTACAATTTAGCATTTGATCTCACATTGTTTCGCACTGTTTGCTAGTTGTTTCATGTATGTACATATATATGCATATACATACATGTACATATATATGTACACACATATGTATATTCTATTTTAGTTTTTCTTGGAGGATTGCTCACATCAGTGAGACCTTAAATGGTTTGTCCAGGATCATACAGCCATTATGTGTCAGCAGCAGGACTTACTTGTTCTTAGGTCTTCCTGACTTGAAAGATTGCTCTTGCTGTACCGAACCATTCTGGCAACTCTTGGAGGTGCTAAGTTGCGGAACAGTTGTTGACATGCATTGGCGGTAAGGATAGTGATTCAGTTTGGACTCAGACCCTCCAATTCCAATTCCAGAGCTCTTGCCATGGAGCTATGTCTTCTTCCTTATATGAGGATTATCATGAGGACGCCGATTTAACAAAATCAAAATGCTTGTACCATGGTGGAGTGAATTGGTTTGATCAAGTTGGCAAGGACTGTGGAGAATTTCATTTAAGGTCAGACGTCTAATAGACAGAGATTCTAGGCAGAACTAGGACTAGAACTAGGAGCTGGCAAAGTAGATAGCAGTCTAGAGTACTGTAACACCCTTTTTTTTTTTTGAAGAGTATTTTCTTAAAAAAAATTCACATTTGCAATGCCAAGAAATTCCATTCACCATCGTACCTAAGCATTCATCTGGTAAGTCAAGCTGTGTTGTACCTTGGCAAAGCCTCCACTGAACAGCCACACCTAGGGGGTGCAGATTTCATAATTTGCTCTGGACCCACATATGCCTCGTCTAGGACCTCCTTCTAGGCTTAGTGAGCCCCTGTAGCTTCAGCAGCATACATAACTTAAGGTGAAGTTAGTCTAAATCAAATAAGTAAATAAATAACTGGGGGTGTGCACAATCGGATCTGGGATTTATTAAAAGACTAGTAGAAGACACACACATGGCTCTCAGGGTTCATTTATTTTTGCAATTTATAAAAATGCTCCCATTGCAGTAGCTTATGAGCACAAGAAAACCACAAAACTATAACAAGAAACCCGACTCACAGTCTGTGTCTGCCTAGCAGGACTCTCCCTACTAGTCGTGTGCACAAGACAGACCAAAACCGTGTGCTTTGCATTGTGTCTTGAAATCTAGAACCAGCTTGTGAAGGCTCGGCATCTTTAAAAAAAATGACAAAGTAGGATCTCTTTCTGGAAATCATTCCGATTCTTGTTTCGTACTCAAATTTGGGGATTGTTGCTTTCAACTACACCTTGGTGAAGGAAAAGAAAATTACATTGCAAAGTAATCAGGTCCAAATCTTAAGAAGTGAATGTAATGTGTATGGCTGTCAATTGGCAGCCAGAGCAGACTGCAGAGCTCAGCCTCTCCTGGCCAATGCCATTAAGCCAGTGGGCAGCTGTGGTCTGTCAAACCAGACTTCTGGGTATGTTTTCAGTTTTGAAGGGCAGCCTCTGACAGAGGGCTAAAAAAAAAAAGGCTCACACACTTTTCCATGAGACCATAAGACCTTTCCTAAGCGTAATGGGCCAAATTTACAAGAAAAAGAACCCCTAGTACTATAGAATTTAGAGCTGGATGGAACCTTAGAGATAATCTAGTCCAAGGGGTTCTTGTGTCATGGACAACTTTGGCAGTCTGGTGAAGACCATGGATCCCTTCTCAGAAAAATAGCTGGTTGTCTCAATTTGTTGTTTTTGTTGTTTGTCCTTATAATTTAAGGAAATTTATATAACTTAAGGAAATGCTACATTTCAGTTAGAGGCTAGTAAAAATAAATATAGAATTTTTTTTTTCTCATCTGGGGTCACAGCCCCCCTGAAATCTATCCCATGGGTCTATTTACTGCAGGCTAAAGAATCCCTAATCTGGTGTAGCCCACTCAGTTCACAGATGAAGAAAGAAGGCACAAAGGCTACTTGTTCAAGGTCACCTAGATAGTAAATAACAGAACCAGAATCTGAACCCAGGTCTTTCAGCAACCATACTCTGTGCTCTTTCCATACCACCTTGACAGGTACTTTATAAAGCTCTTTTTATTCCTTTATTGGTATTGCTTAGCCAGTTTAGATGTCTACATTGCAAATAACTTCTGGATGCCATGCCAAATTCATAGTAAGTTATATATGCTTTTGTAGATATCCCCCAAACTCATAAAACACACACACACACACACACACACACACACACACACACGAACACAACCACACAACCACAGTCATACTTTCTCCCCAATCACTTTTCTCTTCCCAACCTGCCTGGGACCTGCAGCTGTTTGGGGTGGTTCCCTGAGGTGCCAGCCACACTAGAAGGAGCAGCTGTGGTTAGAGAGAGTCTGGTCTGGATGTGCTGCCAAGAGTGGGTTCGAAGGGCCAGGGTGAGCAGTCCTGGAGCAGGGCTATGGAATGTGGGTGGAGCCAGAGGAGCCCAGAGTCCAGATTACTCTGGGAACTAGGTGGGCAGAGGGGGCAGGGTGGGGAACTAAAGGCAGCTGTGCCCTGCTGATGAGCATAGGGTGAGGTGCTGTTGCCATGATCACAAGTGGCAGCTGGGGTGGTCTGGAGAAAATAATGGGGTCATCTCAGGAGCATGCCTTGGGCATTGCTTGAATTCTAGGCTTAATTTTATTTAAGGCTTGACTGTCTAGTTTCCAGCCATAGGGATTTTTGTTAAAATGCTCCAGCTCACTTTGAGTTCATAGAGTTGCTGAGCTGGATTGGACCTCAGTGGGAAAGAGTAGAAACTATAGAGTCAGAAGACCTGGAGTCAAGTCTTGGTTTTCCTACTTATGATCTGTGTCCTTAGACAAGTCATCGCTTCTCTCTGGGCCTCAATTTTCTCATCTGTGAAATTGGGAGAGTGACCCTTAAGGTCTCTTCCAAGCTATAAATCTATGATCTTATGATCCACTGGAAGAGTGAATTCTTTCAACTACATCTTTCTTTTTTGCATTCTGGGGAGGATCAAATGAGGTAAAATATGTAAAAGTTTGCCTAACCACTTCATGTAAATGTAAAATAAATATGAGAGGCTGTCTTCCATAGTGCACAAATTGCTGGCCTTAGACCCAGGAAAAACTACATTTAAATCCTGCCTCTAAGAGACAGAAGCTATGTGGCAATGGCTAAGTTGCTTAATTTCTCAGTGCCACAGGCAACTCTCTAGAAGTAATAGACAAATTGATGATCTGCATTGGTGAAGGGGCTTCCCATAGCTTCACCAATGAAATCACAAGTCTAGACCAAAAAATGGGTATGTGTATAAGTAGGTAGCTAGGTTGAACAGTAAGTCAAGAAGACCTGAGGTCAAATGTGGCCTGTGACACTGATCAGCTGTGAGACTCTGGACAAGTCAGTTATACTTCCATTCACCTCCATTTCCTTTCTGTAAAATAGGAATGATAATGATGATAATAATAATAGTAATAATAACACCTACATCTTAGGGTGGTTGTGAAGATCAAATGGAGTAAGAATTGTAAAGCACTTAACATGGAGTCTGACACAAAGTAAGCACTATCTAAATGTTAGCTATTTTAATTATATAAGCAATTGGGATCATATTGAGCTGGAAGGAAGCTTAGAGATCATAATGTCCCATAGATAGCAAGAGATAGTAAGTAGAAGCCCCAGTATTTGAACACAGATCTTTTGACTTCCAGTCCTCTGCTCTTTTCATTATGCTATAGATGCCTCTTCACTCCAGCATCTGAATTTCTTCTTGTCCTCTCCTCAGATGCAACCCTCACCACCACCTTTTTCTTCTTCTTCTTCTTCTTCTTCTTCTTCTTCTTCTTCTTCTTCTTCTTCTTCTTCTTCTTCTTCTTCTTCTTCTTCTTCTTCTTCTTCTTCTTCTTCTCCTCCTCCTCCTCCTCCTCCTCCTCCTCCTCCTTGTCTTCCCTGCGGCATTGGGCTGTGCTTCTTGGGAGGATCTGGACAATCTAAATTCTGTGTGGGCAATGTTCCATTTTCCCTATATATTGCTTTTTTTGCTTGAGAAGCCATCTATCTGCTTGTGGTTTCTCAAAAAAGTCACTGGGATTTCTGGTTGGCAGTTGTCATTTAATACCTCATGGTTCTTTCTGAGAAAGTGATCTATATGTAAGATTAGAAATGCAATGTTTTATATTTATTCTGGAGAGGGACAGTGTGATAATGGACTAATTGTTGTGATGCATATGATATTCTATTCCCTATTTGTTGAGTTCCTCAGTGTAAAAAAAAAAAAAGAATAAGGCTAGCCCAGTAACTAATGGGAATGTTGCACTCCATTTGTGACATTCCAAACGGTTTATAAAATAAGGACCCTTGAGCTTGGCATTTCCTGGCCATTCTTGACCAGCTGGCTCAGCTCAGCCCTCAACTTTCTCTGGCTGGTCACTGTCATGTGTGAAATGTTCTCCCTTGTCAGGTTGCCATTGTTGATTAAATTCACCTTTCCCTCAATATGATCTCCTTGTTCCCAGGAATAACTTGAATGAATGAACACCATAACAGAATATCAAAGAATCATGGCAACTGTTTGTGAGAAAAAGACTCCCAAAGGTGAAACCAGAATCAACAGCTTGCAAATGGCCAGTGTAGACTACAGAAGCTAGGAATGTGCAGCTGGAAAAACGTATCAGTCTCCAAGCTACAAATACATAATTTATGAATTTGTGAGGCTTTATAAAGCTGTGTGATGGCTGTTACTTACTGGCAGCTGATATCATCTGCTGGTTTTGCGTATATTTCTCTCCATTTCTAAGGCAAACCACAGATGTTCTATCCCCTGTGAATCACACCTGCAGACTTAAAACTAATTTTTTAAAAAACCAAGAAAGGCAGATGTGTTCAAACTGTAACAGCCATGAGATTGGACAGAAAAACTATTCCTTTATTTGCTTAAATACCAGAAAGTGACTCTTTGCATGGTGATACCAATGACGAAATACAAAAGACTACCAAGCCAATTTTCCTTTAAGGAGAGCTTTGTGATTCTTTTTTCAAACAATAATTATTGCTATTTCAGTCTTACCATTTTATTCACCTTAATAAATCCTCAGATGGCATCCCTGACCCTGTTGAATTAAAAAAAAAGAACCCTTTTAAGTCATATTAGAGGGCACTACATTTGCTGATGCAAAAATTTGTTACTCTGATTTGTTACGTTAATTAAGCAATAAGACATGACATGGTGTGAATTATTGTATAATAACTCATGCCTTCAGTGTAGCTAGGCACAAAACTGAAGGCCAAGTGCCACTGTAGCATCTGGGCATGAATTATGCTACAATAATTTAAGCCTAGGAGTCTTCCAATGGGTTAAGAAAAAAAAATTAGAAAGGAATAGACCCAAATAAAGAGGATGCATATCGAAATGGAAAGAGTCTAGGCTTGGGAGTCAGAGGACCTGATTTTGCACGATGGCTCTCAGCCTTACTTCCTGTGTGACCTCAGGCAACTCATTTATATTAGCATCAGCTTCCTGATTTGAAGAGAGGTCTGGAATATATTTGGCAGTGTATCTACAAAAGAAGGGAGCTTGAGCTAAACATCTAAAGTCTCTTCTAGCTCTAAATACATGTTCCTATAAAAAGAAGTCTTATTCCTTGTTACATACTTTGAATTCCAGACAAACTGGACTACTTACTATCACCTGTATGTGACCTTCCGTTTTTCCATCTCCACAGTTTTTGAATAGACTGTGTGTCCCCATGACTGGACTGTCCTCCCTCATCAGAATTCCTAGCTTCCTCGAAGGTTCACCTCATAAGCCTATCTGATCTTCCCAGTTACTAATGCTCTTATTTACTGGAATGCCTTTGTATAGCTTTTATTTATTCATCTGAGTAAATGTTTCTCAATAGAATGTAAGCTTCTTGAAGGCAGGTGCTGTTTTGTTTTCATCTCCATATCCCAAGCACAATGCTTGGCACACAATAGGAGCTTAAAACATGTTTTTTGAATGAATAAATGGAGTAGCAAACAATTTATAGCTAGGATCTGTAACTCAGGGATTGTTAAATTATTTTGTAAGCTTTCCCACAAATTGTATATCAGCATTATTTATTAGTAATTATAATAATAATGCCTTTTAAAAACATCTCAGTCATTTCTAATACATCCCTGGAAAGCGATCAGTAAAACTAATGTACTGTGTATGATAGTATATGCAATATTCTGCTACCTTTGTAAAGAAGAAAAGGAGGTGCATTTTCTCTGGGGCTAAGCTCAGTCATTATAATTATATAGTTATAATATTCTTTCCATTTATTTTTGTGCCAGTCATGTATATTGCTTTCCAGGTTCTGATCACTTCACTCTTTATTAGTTCATATAAGTCTTCCTATGCCTCTTTGCATTCATTTTTTAAAAATAGAACAATAGTATTTCACTACATTCGTGCATGACAATTTATTTAGCCTTTTACCAGTTGATGGACATTTACTTTGTTTCTAGCTCTTTACTACCACAAAAAGTGCTGCTATGACTATTTTGGTATATATAGGACCTGTCTGTTTTTGACTTCCTATGCTTAACAATGACATCTCTGGGTCAAGAGGCATAAACATGTTTGTAACTTTTTCATTCCAGTTTGCTTTCCAGAATAGTTGGATTAAATCACAGCTTCACCAGCAGTATATTAGTTTGTCTATCTTTTCTAATTCCTCCAACACTGACTATTTCCATGTTTTATTCCCTTTGCCAATAAACTGGGTGTAAGGTAAAACCTAAAAGTTGCTTTGATTTGCATTTCTCTTCTTATTAATTGTAGAATTCTTTTCCTATGCTGGTTAATAGTTTGCAAATCTTTTGAGACTGGTTTGTTATATCCCTTTAACTACATTGAGCTCATATTTTTAAAAAAATATATGTTAGTATCCTGTATAGCTTATATATCAGATTCTTATCTGAAATATTGGTATAATTTGCTTCCCCAGTTAATAGTTCCTATTAATAGTTCCTTTTCTCATCCTCACAGTATCAATATTATTTTTCTAGCTTATTTTCACAATTTTTTGAATATAGCTTTGATCATTTCAGTTGTTGTTCAGCCATTTTTCAGTTGTGTACAACTCTTCATGACCCCATAGTAGTTTGCTATTACTTTCTTCAGCTCATTTTATAGATGAGGAAACAGAGGCAAACAGCATTAAATGACTTGCTAGGGTCACACAGCTAGTAAGTGAATGAGGCCAAATTTGAACTCAGGAAGAAAAGTCTTCCTGACTTCAAGGTCAGGCATTCTACTCACTGTGCCACCTAGCAGCTATGATTATAGGCTCACAAAAAAACACTAGACCCACTAACTGCGCAGCAGTTTAGGGCTTAGTATAAAGAAAATTCATCTGGTGAGCTGCTGGTTCATGCATCTGCAGCAGATGTGTTGAATTACAATTACTACTCCTACTATTCTACTACTCCTACTGCTACTTCTGCTATTGCTGCTACTATCATTGTTACTATGCTGCCATTAAAAGAGGAAAGTGCTTCCTTTGTTTATAACTTTGGAAAACTGGTGTTGTACCCTGTACCTCTAGGCCAAGCAATTCCAAGAACAAGGAACTCTAGTGTTAAACAGGAAAGACAGAATACCTCTATTACCAGCAGCTCTACCACACTACAGTGTCTTAGTGAGTATCCCTAGTCTCCAGCTTGGTCAGTAGGGCTGAAATTGACTTAAGTCATCTTTGAGACCACAGTATTTCTAAATGACTATAAATGGTAAGAACATTAGAGGTATAATAAAATTAAAATGGAATCATATGAAATTGGGATCTATGTTGTACTATTTCTTTCTATCATTTCTTCCATTTCATGGGCATATTGATTTAATGAATTATGACGTACCTAAATGAGTTCCAATTAGTGGGTATGGTCATGTTAATCTCATGGCTGGACAGCTTGACAGCCAATCAGTTTACTCTTTGTTCTAGTCTAGTTTTATTTTTTTTTTCAGAGGAGCTGACTTCTCCCCTTTTATATTTGTCAGATAAGACTGATTCAGATTGACAAGAAACTGTCTTGTCTGATCTCACTCAACACTAAAACTACACAGAACAGGTTTAATTCTTTTTTCCCCTTTGTTCTCATCAAAAGCTTATTGGATTTACAGGTGGAAGGGATCCTTAAGATTGGCTTACCAACTTCCCCCTTCTTTACATGTGAAAAACTGAGTTCCAAAGACCTAAAGGGAGTTGGACGAGGTCACATGGATATTAAGTGGAAATGCCTCTGATCTTTGGATCCACTGTCCTTTCTGCTACAATTTTTTTTTTAACCTTCGCCTCCCAGTCTGTACTAGGATAAGCAGTTCAGCAAATCTGCAACATCAGATCTTCAAGTTTGCTGGTAGGATTCCAAAATTCATAGTCAAACCATGCCTCTCTCCATACGACTAACATATGGTATTAACAAATTTTATCAACACTGTATAAAGGGAACAGCTCCAGAATGTGTTTCTGTTATTCTTACAGTTACTCTGTTGCCTTTCAGCATGGCACTGATATTGCTTCTATTTGGTCCTGTTTGAAATGCTGGTTTTAATATTTATTTCTTCTCCAAAGAGAATTCATTGCAGATTTATTACTCTGTTGCTAGGTTGCCAATTCTATCTCCCCATTATAGAGATCACATATTTTGCTATTCATTATAATATACATACATACACATACACATACACAATATACATAGTGATACTTCAGTTGATAGATCCTTGGGGAACAAAGCTGCTTTTAATAGACTTTAGTGGCAGCCATGGCTAAGGAGGAGGGAGGGGGCGGAGTGATGTTATTTCATACACTGGGCTTTCAAAGGAAGACCAAGAACATGTTACTTTCCTGGGACCTACATGGTCTATTCATCTGGGAGTATGGAGGTTGCCTACTGGGCCTCCAGTCTATGTGGTTTCTTTATTATTGAATTAGAGATGGAGGATAGAGGTGGATCAGGAAGGAACGCTCCCTCAGAGAGTGATGGATTTAAAGGAGAATGAAAGAGGTAATGTCTCACTGAGATAGTGATCAGAAGGAAGCCTGAAATGGGTACTCATGATGCCTGAATTTCATAGCAACTAAGACCTGGAAAGAACCTTATAGGCCAACTAATCCAATCCATACCAGATCAAGAAATTCCATCTAAAATATTTACAGAAGGCAGTCATGCTGTTTTTGTTTGAAGCCCCTCAACAGGCTTCAAACCTGGGGAGACCTAGGGCCTCCCAAGACCAATCATTTTACTTTTGTATTGCTTTAACTTAATTTGTCCCTACAGCAAGTTCCAAGTTTATCTCTTTGGTCCCAGTTCTGCCCTCTGGATCCAAACAGAACAACTCTTATTATTCTCCCACATAACTACCGAACACTTGAAGACAGTGATGATGCACTCAGTAATTCTTTCCCCTTGTCCAGTCTAAATATCCCAATTCAGTCAATCAATCCTTGTAGGGCAAGTTCTCTGATCCTCTCAGAAGGTCACCCTCTTCTGGACATGTCCCAGCTTTTCTGTTTTCCATAAAATGAAGTAGCCAGAATGGAATACAATAACCCAGATATGGCCTAACTGGGCTGAATATAATGAAGCTATTATAGCTCTCATTCAATCCATCAATACATATTTATAAAGTCTCTACCATATACCTGGTACTGAGGATAAAAACACAAAAATGAAATAGCCCATGTCCTCAAGGAGCTTACACTCTTTCAAAAAAGACGATATGCACACACACATATGCACAACATGTACAAAACAAGTTCAAATATATGCACATGTGTATATGTAAATATATGTACATATATGCAAGTATATACAAAACAAAGGTGGGGGAGGAGGAGAAATGCTAGCCACTGGGAAGGTCAAGAAATACTTCATGTAGCAAATGGCCCTTGAACTGAACTTTGATGGAAATGAAGGATATAAGAGGTGGAGGTGAGGTTGTTGTTATTTGTCCTTTTTTTCTAAAGGGTCCATGACATCAGAGAGGTCATGCCATGACATGCAAGTGACTTGGATTTAAATGAGGGTGGGCTGTGCAAAGTCACCAGCCTCACTTTCTCTTCCAAAGCCATCTGGTTCCAGTGGTGAGATATAGATCAGGATGACTAGAGATGGCCCTGATAGTGCATTCAAGGCATGGGGGACAAGGGATGCAATGGCAAGAGGGTGGAAGACAAAGGGTTGTGTGTGATGCAGAGCAAGAAAGTCGTTTTGATCGTACCACTGAGTTCATAAAAGAAAGTACTCTTATTTCTCTCATTGTCACCTAAGATGTTGTTCCGCCGTGTCTAGCTTTCATAACCTCGCGGACCTTAGCATGCCAGGCCCTTCTATCCTCCACTATCTCTTAAAGTCTGTCACCTAAGATAGCAATAGCTTTTATGGCTGTCATTTTGCTCTCTTGACTCATGTTGAATGCACTAAAAGCTCCAGAAGGAAACCAGGCCTGCCCAATCCTGCCTTACTGAAACGGATTTTTTTAAAATATAGGTGTAGAATTTTACATTTATATCAGTCTCTCTTTAATTCTATCTCATTCTAAACCATCAAGATCTCTTTTGGATGTATTTTCTTTCATCTGATGAATAAGCTACTCCTTTAACCTCCATATCATATGCAAATTTGACAAGCATGCTGTCTATACCTTCATCCAAATCATTGATTAAAAGATATAGAATAGCATCAGGCCATTTGTGACTACTCTTTGGGGCTAGTCATTCGACCAGTTCTGAATCCTCCTGATTGTATATCATCTTGTCCATGACTTTCCATCTAAGCCACAAGCAGAGGAGGTGAGACTTTGTTAAATGCTTTCCTAAGATGTAGCTGTACATGAGATTGGAGGATGAGACAAAGGTCTTTCAAGAGGCCAGGGAACCTAAAAAAGACTTCTTAAAAATTCTAACTGACCTTTTGGAATAATCATCACAAACATGTATGCTTCGTATTTGTACAGTAAAAAACAAAAACCCACCCACCAACCAAACGAACAAACAACAAAACAGGCTGCTTCTCGTTCCTGACTTCTCCAATCAGTCCTCCACAGCTACCAAAATCTTCTCAAGACGTGTCTCTGATCATACCAGTATGGCACAATGGAAGGGATACTGGATTTGTTATTAGAAGAACGGGGTTCAAATGTGTGTTCTGTCGCCTCTTACTTGTGTAACCTCCCATAAGTCATTTCACTCCTTTGGGCTTCATTGTTCTTATCCATTTTAAAGAGGGGTAAGGGAAAGATTAGATTAGCTAGTTTCTCAAGTGTCTTCTAGTTCTACATCTATGAACCTATTACTCCTTTTACTTCTTAGATGAAATACTAAACTTCTTAGCTTAGGTTTTAAGCAAGGTGTGTTTGTTAATGTTCAACAACTACCTCTCTAAATAAATTACATCCATACTTTTAATTTTACTCTGAATTAGTAACATTTTCTTCAATACTTTCTTAAGTCCAGACCATAAAAAATCAAGCCCTGACTTGCAGCATTTGCCAATTTCTGAGGTATAAATGCTCATATTGAATATTTAACAATCAGCTCCCAAGTTCAAGCTGGTTTCAGTACACCCCTAGGTTTAAAGCTCTCCATTATTTGGTTCTAAATTACTTTTCTAATCTTATTTCATATTATTCACCTTTATCACTCTATGTTCTAGGCAAACTGGATGACTATCTGTTCCCCAAAATCAACTTGCCATCAAACGAGATAATATTTGTAAAGTGCTTGCTTAGCCCAGTACCTAGCACATAATAGGTGATTAATAAATTCCTTTTTCACTTCCCTATCTCTGTACATTCAGCATCAGGCTTACAATACATTGCCTCTTTGTCTAGACCTTTCAAATATCCTCCTTTCCGTTTCAGGTTCATTTATTTTGTGAAGACTTTCCCACCCTACCCATTTGTCAATTCTTTTTTCCTTCTTCAAATTTCCTTAAGTTTACTTTTTCCCTCAATGGAATAAAACTTTCTGAGGGCAGAGATTGTCTAATTTTTTGTTTTGTCCTAGTGCCTAGTACAGATTCTTGCATATAGTAAGGGTCAACATTTGTTGAATTGAACCAAATTAAATGGCTTTGTTGAAACGTAAGCATACTATACCATTCTTGAGTCCTGCCAATATAACTACTCTGGCATAAAAGACATTCAGGTTCATCTGAATTAGCCTGTTCTGGCTGCCTTCCCTTAAAAAAAGTAGAAGATTGGATCCTATCTACTAATTCTTTGAATTCTTTGGAATCTGTTGTCCCACAGTCCAGGCTTCACATAAGATTATACCCAACTTCCCTCTCCTCTATCAGGAACTTGATGGTGAGGTGGTGAGTTCCTTGTGTGGAGACTTATGAATCTGAACATGGAAACTTTAAAGTCAAAAGTCAAGTAGGAAAAGAAAACTTGCCATCGAAATATATCGTGTTTGGTACTATAGAGAGGAGTAGTAGTAGTAGTAGTAGTCATAGTAGTAGTAGTAGCAGTAGTAGTAGCAGTAGTAGTAGTAGTAGTAGTAGTAGTAGTAGTAGTAGTAGTAGTAGTAGTAGTAGTAGTGACAACTTGATAAGACTATAAATTTCAGAGCATATGCAGATCTACATTGGTAGAGTTTCTTTACAAGGCATTCCTGATGCTAATAAATCCCAGTTTTAGTTTAAAAAAATATATTGTTCAAATGGAAGTAATTAACATTGTCAAGCAGTATAGTAGAAAGAACACTTGACTTGGCAATCAGAAGACCTGGGTTTGAATCCCAGCTATTGAATTTACTACTGGTATGATAATGAGTCAGTCAGTCAACTCAGTGAACTAGAATTTATTAAGAGCCTACTATGTGCAAGTGATGGTGATACAAATAAAGGGGGAAAAAGACATTCATTGTTCTCAAGGATCTTACAACCTTCCTGAGCTTCTCTAAAATAGGTTCATGATATTTGCACTCACAGGCAATTATGGTAAATGAATGATTATTCTTAGATAAGATAAGATGAGACAAAAAGCAGAACTCTGGTTTGTTCCATTGCCTAAACATATAACGCCTCTCTTTCTAAGTTGGGTGACCTGTTTATTTGGTATTATTTAATTAATTTCCTTTATTCAGTAAGGAGCAATGAACTAAATTCTTCCCTTCACAGCTAAGAGTGCGTGAACTTCCATAATTACAACTTGATGGTCCAGCTGTGCTATTCACTGAACCAGACTCACTGTGATTGTCTACAGGATGCTGACTGCATGGCCACTGGGAGAAGAGTTTGGTTTCTTTTCACAGTTGGCCACATCAAATTACTTGAGGGCTATTGTGTGAACAAAGACGTGGCAAAGTTTGGGAGGAAGCAGTGTGAGGTCTGTTGAAAGAGTGCTGGACTGTTCCCCATGTTCAAATCCCAGCTCTGATGTTTACAATAAGTCAATTCACCTCTTTAAGCCTCAGTTTCTTTCCCTGCAACTATTCTTCTGACCACCTTGTGAACACCTTTCTTGCATGAGTTCTCCATAAAATAGTCTTTTAGGTGAATGTATGTTTGGACCTTTGGCATATGAGCAGCGTGGATGATCCCATTTCAGTCAATTTACCTCAGTAAGCCTCAGTTTTTTTCTCTGTAAAGTGGTAACAATAAAACCTGCAGGGTTGTGAGTTAACCTTAAAACACTGCATAAAGGTCAGGTATTCATATTATAGTACTTGTATCTCTCTAATATAATTATCATCATGAATAATTTTGTATATTGTGTATCTTGTAATCTACTTTGTATAATTGTGCTTGTCTTAGTGCCTTTTACTAGACTATAAGAGGGACTATCCCACTTCTGACATATACTTCTTGTGTAACCCTGGACAAGACACTTAATCTCTCAAAGCTCCAGGCACCTCTGTAAGGATAGAAATTGCAGGAGAATTACCAGTTTGCATAGGTGGAAGGAATTTCTTCCCTAGGAATTGCCCACACCAATGAAATCAGGTCTGGCCAAAGCAAAGCCAAACCTCCAAATTCCATAAAAGCAGGGGCTATAGCTTGTCCTACACTTGTATCTACTTCAGTACCTAGCAGTTACATACCCAGTGGGTGCTTGTTTAATGTTTGTTGAAAGAATAGATGTATGGATAATATTGTACTTTAAGAAATAACCCAACTTTCTTCCTTGGACCCAATAATCAATTGAAAAAGTCATGCTCCAAAATCATATGATTATCTCAATAGATGCAGAAAAAAGCTTTTAACAGAATATAGCCCCCATTCCTATTAAAAACACTATAGAGCACAGGAATAAATGGAGTTTTCTTAAAATGATAAGCAGTATCTATCTAGAACCATCAACAAACATTATCTGTAATTGGGATAAGCTATAAGCATTCCCAAGAAGATTAGGGGTTAAACAAGGATGCCAATTATCATCACTGTTATTCAATATTGTACAAGAAATCTTAGCTTTAGCAATAAGAGAAGAAAAAGAAATTGAAGGAGTTTGAATAGGCAAAGAAGAAACAAAGCTATCACTCTCTGCACATGATATGATGGTATGCTTAGGGAATCCTAGAGAATCAACTAAAAATTACTTGAAACAATGAACAACTTTAGCAGAGTTGCAGGATATAAAATAAACCCACATAAATCATCGGCATTTCTACATATGACCAACAAAACCCAGCAGCAAGAGATAAAAAGAGAAATTCCATTTAAAATAACTGTAGACAATAAAAATATTTGGGAGTCTACCTGCCAAGACAAACTTAGGAACTACATAAACACAGTTACAAAACAGTTTTCCACACAAATAAAGTCATATCTAAACAACTGGAAAAATATCAATTGCTTATGGGTAGGCTGAGCTAATATAACAAAAATGACGATTTCACCTAAATTAATTTGCTTATTCAGTGCCATCCCAGTCAAACTACCAAAAATTATTTTATAGAGCTAAAAAAAAACACAATAAAATTCATTTGGAAGAACAAAAGGTTAAGAACATCAGGGAATTGATGGAAAAAAATGCAAAAGAAGGTGGGCCTGGCTATACCAGATCTGAAACTACACTATAAAGTGGTAATCATCAAAACTATTTGGTACTGGCTAAGAGACGGAGTGGTGGATCACTGGAATAGGTTAAATATACAAGACACAAGTAGCAAATTACTATAGTAAAATAGAACTCACTATTTGACAAAAACAGCTGGGAAAACCGGAAAATAGTATAGCAGAAACTAGGCATAAACTAACATCTCACACCCTATACCAAGGTAAGGTTGAAATGGGAACATGATTTAGACATAAAGAGTCATACCATAAGCAAATCAGGAGAGCAAGGAATAGTTTGCCTGTCAGATCTATAGAGAAGGGAAGAATTCATGACCAAACAAGAGACAGATAACATCATGAAATGAAAATTTGATAATTTGATGACATTAAATTAAATAGTTCTTGCACAAACAAAACCAATGTAATCAAGATTAGAAGGAAATCAGAAAGCTTGCAAACAATTTTTATAGCCACTATTTCTGTTTCATACACACACACATACACACACACACATACATATATACATATATAACATTTCTCAAATATATAGAAAATGGAGTCAAATTTATAAGAATCCAAGTCATTCCCAGTTGATAAATGGTCAAAAGATACAGTTTTCAGATGACTATCTATAGTCATAGGAAAAAAATGCTCTAAAACCCTATTGATTGAAAAAATGCAAATTAAAACAACTCTAGGTACCACTTCACACCTATCAGATTAGCTAATATGACAAAAAATAAAAATGATAAACGTTGGAGAAGATGTGGGAAAACTGAAACACTAATGCATTACTGGTAGAGTTGTGAACTGATCCAACCATTCTGGAGAGCAATTTGGAACTATGCCCAAGGGGCTATAAAACTGTGCATACCCTTCAATCCAATAATACCACTACTAGGTCTGTATCACAAAGAGATCATAAAAAAGAGAAAAGGACCCATATGTACAGACATATTTATAGAAGTTCTTTTTGTGGTGGCAAAGAATTGGAAATTGAGGGGATGCCCATCTATTGAAGAATGGCTGAACAAGTTGTGGTATATGAATGTAATGAAATATTATCGTTCTGTAAGATATGATGAGTAGGCACATTTCAGGAAAACCTGGAAAGACTTACATGAACTGATGCTGAGTAAAGTAAGCAGAAATAGGAGAACATTGTACACAGTAAGGCAACATTGTGTGATCATCAACTATGATAGACTTAGCTCTTCTCAGCAATACAATGATCCCAGACAATTCCAAAAGACTTGTGATAGAAAATGCTATCCACATTCAGAGAAAGAACTATGGAGCTTGAATGCAGATCGAAGCATACTATTCACTTTTTTGTTTTTTTCCTTTCTGGTGATTTTTTCCTTTTGTTCTGATTCTTCTTTTACAACATGACTAATGTGGAAATATGTTTAACATGATTATACGTGTATAAGCTATATCAGATTGTTTGCTGTCTTGTGGAAGGGGGAGGAAAGGGAGGGAGGAAGAAAAATTTGGAGCTCAAAATCTTACAAAAACAAGTGTTGAAAATCATCTTTAGGGGCACGTAGGTGGCACAGTGGATACAGCACCGGCTCTGAAATCAGGAGGACCTGAGTTCAAATCCAGCCTCAGACCAAACACTTGACACTTGTTAGCTGTGTGACCCTGGGCAAGTCACTTAACCCCGATTGCCTAAAACAAACAAACAAAAATCTCCTTTACATGTAATTGGAAAAACATACTATAAAGTACAAAACCAAAAAAGCCATGCTCCAAATTAGCCAGCAATTTACCTGTAATCATCATTTCCATTTGTTTGTTTAGATATTTATTAGACATCAGATCTGCCATAAAAGTATGAGGAAAGGACAACTTGTTATTTCCTTCATGCATTTTGATTATGTTCGAGTCTACAATATGGTCACTGCCACTCATTGTCCAATGATCTGCCAACCTTCCTCTGCTACTGAAGAATAATAGTTCTTGGTGGCAGAATCTAAGAGAATGGCATAGAAGTGAAAGCAAGCCAATGAAATGGAACAAGAGGTCACACACGTAAATGCATACATATGCCCATACATATATACATACATATGTATATATTCATATATAGAGAGAAAGAAGACAGAAGGGAGGGAGGGGGAGAGAAAAGAAAAAAATATATGCATTGGACATATAATATATGTTTTTAGGTTGTATATGTGCATGTATGCATGTATTTTCCACTGGTAGCCCATTCAATTGAAAACCTTCTTGCCTGGAAATGTTTTCTATTATTTCTGTTAGAAACAGAATGATGAATCCTGACTTTCCACATACAGTTGTAAAAGCTGTTGTTATACCAATGCTTAGTTTTCCAACATAGAATCATAGAGAACTACATAATTACAAGATAATTTAGATTTCATCTAGTCTAATTACACCTGAATACCTGACAAGTGACCAACCACCCTTTGCTTTAAGACTTGTATGGAAGTGGGAAAGTTTTTGCTGTATGAGCCAGGAGTTGGTGGGGTCCCTCACTGGAGCGGGGTAGGGGTTAGGGGTATGAGAGGCAGACAGGCAGAAGGAGGTTATGTTCATTATTAGGTCTGGACTCAGAAAGTCCTGAGATCAAATACAGTCTCGGTCACTTACTAGCTGGGTGACCCTGGGAAAGTCACTTAAAGCTCTGTCTGACTGTTTCCTCAACTGCAAAATATGGATGATAATAATAGTACCTATCATCCAGAAATGTGAGGAGATAGTATTTGTAAAGATAGTATTTATATGAGAGTATTTGTAAAGATATTAGCATGCTGCCTGGAACATAATAGGCACTTAATAAATTCTAGGTCCCTTCCCTTTACCCAGTTTTCCAAGGAGTTGCTAACGGTGTTGCTGCTATTCAGTTGTTTTAAGGGTTTTCTTGGCAGAGATACTGAAGTGGTTTGCCATTTTCTTCTCCAGCTCATTTTACAGAAGAGGAAACTGAAGCAAACAAGTTTAATTGACTTGCCCAGGGTCACATAGCTGAGTAGGAATTCGAACTCAGGTCTGAGTCCAGGCCTGGCACTCTATCCATTGTGCCACCTAGGTGCCTAACAAAGTATCAGGAATTAGTGTGCCTGACAAAACAGGTAATAGTGTTGGCCCACAAGAGTTCTGGTGAGCTCTTCCTCAGGATTCTCAGAGGGCAGAATAATCTCTGCGGACTAAGCAGATCCTAATGCTTCCAGGGCTCAAAGTTCACCCCTTCAAGCGCTGTGTTTGCTGTGAGTTCTTTATAGCATCAGAAAGAGACAATTTGAGCTTTGAAGACTTGCTGGACTTCCTCAGTGTTCAGTGACACATTAAGTGTCCCTGAAAGTAAATCCCTCTAGGTCTTCCTCATCTTTGATTTTGATGATGATGGCGTCTTGAAAAAAGAGGGCCTGAAGCAGCTAATGAACCATCTCACTAGAGAGGTACAAGATGCTCAACTCAGCACCTCTGAGATAAAGGAGCAAACGAGAATATCTTAGAAGTCTGACACTCATAGGGATGGCCCCATCAACCTCACAGAGTTCCGTGCCGTTTCCTGTTCGCCTGACTTCACCAGCTCCTTAAGATTAACCTAATGATGGACACTTGCATTGTCTGGCCCTAGTACCCTGACTTGGAGAAATGCTTTTTTATGGACTAACCTTATTTATGATGTCAGCTTCTTGCAAATGCTGGCCATGCCACGGCTAGCCCTAGTGCTTGTACTAAAGCAGCCTAGACACTGGACAAGGGAGGTGCCTCCAATCCATGGCCTCTCATCTCCTCATTGCTGTTGTGACAGCAGTGTTTATGGTCATACTAATCAATAATAATAGATGTTTCAAAATTTTATTAAAAAAAACAGAGATATCTAGAGAGGCAGATTCCACTACTTCCAGAAGCTACCCATTCACCTTAGAACTATATAATAGTCAAGAAATGATTTCTGTATGTGAAGCCAAAACCTGATTCTCTGCAATATCCACCCATTTTTGATACTTCTGCCCTCTGGTGCCAAGCTGAATAATCCTTCTTTTTAACAGATTTAATCTGTTCAAGCTGCTTTGGAACTTACAGGAATCTTCACAGAAGAACCAGATTGCCTAGTGAATGCTGAAATTGATAAGGCTTTTGGAAAGTTCTGGGTAAGGAAGTCCTTCTTAATATGGCTTGTTCTTGTTAATAGAGTGTAAGCTTGCTGAAGACATAATGATGATGATGATGATGATGATGATGATGATGATGATGATGATGACGACTAGTATTTACACGGTGCTTGAAGGTTAGCAAAATATTTTACAGATATCTCATTTGATCCTCACAACAGTCTTTGGAGGTAGGGGCTATTATTATCTCCATTTTATAGATGGGAAAACTGAGGCAAATAAGGATTAAGTAACTTACCCATGGTCACCCAGCTAGTATGAACCTGAGGCTGGATTTGAACTCTGCTCTTCTTGACTCCAGGTCCTGTGCTCTATCCTCTGAACTCTCTTCACTGATACAGATTATTATAATGCTCATCAGTAATTTATAATCTTAAGGATTTGCCTGGGGGCACCAAGGGATAAGTGGCCATGATCATGTAATTAATCTGTGTTAGAAGCAGGATTTGAACCAAATGTTTCTGACTCCAAAGTCCACCCTCTGTGCACTACAATAAATATTAGGAAACCTGAACACAAAAGTCCATATGTGGTCCAACCTACTATGGACATTTGCAAATTATAAGGTCTTTAATGTTATTAAATGGAATTATAGTAAGTCCAAGTTGAAAATATTTGCTTATGAGAATATTTCAAGGGGTTGTTTTAAGTAAAGTACTTTTCAGAAAGTTGTAAAGGCTTTTTTTTTCTATTTTCAGCATGACTTCTCTCTCTTCTTCCACTCTTATTTTCCCCCTTCCCTCTCCTTTTTCTTCCTGCCTTTCTTTGTCCTCCCTTTCCCTTTCTCTTGTGCTCTCTCTGTCTCACTCAGTCTCTTGGTGAACTGTCCCAGCAGGTGCAGCTATCCAACCATGGAACAGCATGTCCTAAATCCAGAAAAGGAAGGGCTCCCATCTATCAACAGCCCTGAAGTTAAAATGTTAGGATACTGGGCTTTGGGCCAGTATCTTCTTATAATCTGGGGCCTCATAATATTTCAGATGATGACTGGATTTCCATGAGAATGACAATCTATTTTGAACCCCTTTTGTTGCAAGTTTTGTATAGATTATTGTTGGTGTGGAAATCCTTAAAAAGAGAGTGGTTACAAGATTCTGGGTAGTTATTAAAATACACATACAAAGTAAAAGCTAACCCCAATTGAAACCAAGTGTGTTGGTTAATTTAAGCAAATGTCCCCACAGCATCTAGACTCTATGTATATACATTGTCCTTGCTACTTACCAGCTGTGTGGGGTTTGCCTTTTCTTTACATGTTTCATTCCATGATAATGGATGCCTGCACTTAGCTTCCAAACACTGATTGCTATTTGGGGATGGACTTATTGGATCTGCTCCAGTCATGTGGAATCTATTTTGGACCCATCATGTCACACTTTAACTCTAAAATGCGTCTATTGGTGAAGGACTCTGTTTATTATTTTCTGGTACTTGGATTCACATAGAATGTGCAGTTCTGTCCTCCCACTGTCACACTTTTCTTTTACTCCAAAACATTCTTTTGGGTTTTCAGGCCCCAAGAATTCATTCTAGCAGCAGAAGCATCAAAAAAGTGTTTCAGAACTTTGTGAAGTGGAGCCTAATTCTGTCCACTTCCCCCCTATACTTTACTCCTCCCCTCCCCATTTACTCATAGCTTCTCTTCCCCAATTTCATGTGGTCTTTTCCTAGGAAGTTTTCCATATGGACAATAAGACAGCAATTTACACTGGTTTCATTTGCTAATTTCTTAGCAAATGTCCAAGTCATTGGGTAGGACCCAGGTTCAGTTTTTAGAATCATAGATTTAGAGCTGAAAGGCACCTTAGAGGTAAAATATAGCCCTCATTTTGCAAATGAGGTAATTAAGACTCAGAGAGGTTAAATGACTTGCCCCAGGTCACATAACAAGTAAGTGCTTGAAGCATGATTCAAACCCAGGTCTTCCTGATTCCAGTTCCAACCTTACCTCATGGTGTCTCTTGGTTGCTAATCCAGTAGACAGAATCTAAAATTGTGTAAGGTAGCTCGAAAGGGTAGCCAAGTTTATTTAATGATTGGCTTAGTCTTCTAATCCAGATGAGCCCTGACTGGCATATTAAGAGGTGAGAAGAGGGTGAGATAGGATAAGAGAGAGGAGAGGAGAAAAGAGAAGAGAGGAGAAAGAGAAAGGGGAGATAAGGAGAAGGGAGAGGAGAGATAGGAAAGGAGAGGAGAGGATAAGAAAGGAGAGGAGAAAAGAAGAAGAAAAAAAGAAGAGAGGACAGAAGAGGAAAGGAAAGTAAAAGAAGAGAAGACAAGTAGGGGAGAGGACTAGCCAAGAAAGGAAAAGAGTAGGTATTACCTAACTGACAATAAAATAATTAATTTCGTGAGGAAAGGAAATCCATACAGTCAGTATAAGGCTGCGCTGGCCAAACCAAAAACTCTGGGCCCTAGGAAAATATACATATATTTTTCACAGGAGATAAGGGAATATAGGGTTGCTTCCATTATGTTTGAATACTGGGCAACTGAGTGTATGTCCTTGTAACTGTTCATATTTGAATATGTCATCCTATGTCATGATATAAGCATAGATTTATTTAATTTTAGAATCAACGATCCTATACTTGATATTTCCCTCTGTGTCCAAATAGCCACATCATTAGTTCATCCCAAAGAGTTTTTGGCCATGTATTTGACTATGTATAGTCTGATGTGATCCAACCTGGTAGTCAGGCAGCCCATCTCATATCTGTCTTCCTTCCTGCATAACCCTAGATAAACTGCTCAATAAGCCTGTCACACATGACTTTTGGTAGAACTCTTCATACATTATTATGGTCCCAGAGAGTTTTGTACACTCTTTTTTCCATTGTACAATGAGTGGCCACAAATTTCTACTGTCTGTATTTCATTGAAGATCATCCTCATGCATAGATCAACACTTTGGAGTTCAATGACTGCTTGATTTCTGTAGTTGCTTCCTTATCTATCTGTACCGCAGAAATTCAGCTGAAACTATTTGAAGATACTTTTTATCTTTCGCTCATTTTCTGTCCATGTGGTCATTTTGTTGGAACCCATTACTGATTAAGGTACACGCATCATATAGTTCCTTGCTCTCCAAGCCATCTGTATATATTCTGTGTCTTGCATGCTGTGTTCATTTTTCATTCACTTTATTTCATTAAATGTCATTTATTAAGCTTACATGTTCTAGTAGATTCTATAATTTCCTTGGAGGTCTCATGTGGCACTTATCAAAGACCTTCCTATAAGACTTCTTTGCAACAAAAGTTGGGCCTTCAAAGTACATTTACAGTGAATGATAGAGATTTAAGGCTATAATAACCATACAACAAACTTTTGTAAACCCAGCCCTGGGGATTATACGAAGTTTAGATAGCCATGTTAACAAGCATTTATTGAGCCCCAATTATGTGTCAAGAACTGCGCTGAGTACTGAATAAAATATAGTCTAGGCCCTCAAGAAGTTTAACATCTAATAGAAAGCATATAAGAAAATTATATATAAAGTATAATACTCACCAGACTAATAATATTTTTCTGTGAATTAGTACAGTCGTTTTAGAAAAGAAATTAGAATCGTGCTTTAAAAGTGACTAAAATATCCATACCCTTTAAACCAGAGATCATTGTGATAGGCATATTGATCTATGAAAAGAATTGTTTTTAAATATATATATGTATGCATATATGCATATATGCATATATATTTATATACATGCATATATGTGTGTATATATACACATACATACATACATATATATATATATATATATATATATATATACATATATGAAAACACACACGTATACACATATATCTTAGCACTTTTTGCCATAACAAAGACCTTAAAAAATAGATTCCCATCATTTGGGGAATGGCTTATAAGTAGTGGCACATAAATATGATAGAATATTATTATTCTGTAAGAAATAATGGAGGGGTGCCTAGTTTGTGCAGTGGATAGAGAACAGGCCCTGAAGTCAAGAGGACCTGAGTTCAAACCTGGCCTCAGACCAAACACTTGACACTTACTAGCTATGTGACCCTGGACAAGTCACTTAACCCCAATTGCCAAAAAAAAGAAAAAAGAAAAAAAAGAAAAAAAGAAAAAAAATAATGGATATGGAGAATATAGAGAAGCCAGAGAAAACTTCTATGCACTGATTCAAAGTGAGTTAAGCCAAACCAGGAAAACAGTAGGAATAATGACAACAAAAATGTAAATTTATAATGAAGAAGTTTCCAAAAAAAAAAAGACATGTGAGAATACACCTTCCTACCTTCATTTCTGGAGAGGGGGATAATAGGTGACTAACAGCAAATAATGTTGAAATTGAAGGGTATTTTTGCTGTATTTCCTTACCCTCCTTGTTTTAAAAGTTTTTGTTATGAGGGGTGGCTCACTGGGAGGGGGATGCAGAAAAGGCTATATATGCATATGTGTCTATGGACACATATGCACACAGACACACACGCGCACACACACACACACACACACACACACACACACACACACATATATATATATATATATGTATATATATATATATTTAAAATAGCCCATTTTATATAGTGCTTTAAGGTTTGCCAAGCATTTTATATACATTATCCCAGCTGATCCTCACAACAATCCCAGGAAGTAAACATTGTGGGGATTACTATCCCTATTTTATAGATAAGAAAACTGAGGCTCAGAGAGGTCCAGTATCTAATGATGGATTCAAACTCAAGTCTTGGCTGACTCCAAATCCAGCATAATTCACTTAGTATCTCAACAAGCATTCATTAAGTGCCTACTAAGTACCAGATACAGTGCAAAGTGATGGGGATATAAAGAAAAAAAAAGGGGAAACAATCCCTAGCCCTAAGAAACTTACATTTTATTGAGAGACAACATATGTACATATCAGTAAGTAGAAGACAAATCAAAATGTACAAGGTATATAAAAAATGAAGTAATAAGTTGAGGTGGGGAAACTATCTGGGGGGACACAGGTGGGAGAGGTTACGAAAGGTTTCCTGAAGAAAATAATGATTATACTGAGCCTAGAAGGAAATTGAAGGTTCTAAGTCAAATCAATAAGAATTTAAATGCCTTTTATATGCCAGGAGCTATGCTAAATGCTGAGAATAAAAAGAAAGGCTCAGGCACAGTCCCTGCCCTCCAGGAGCTCACAATCCAATGGAGAAGACAATATGCAAATAGCTATCTAGAAACAAGATATTCTACATACAGATACGTACATGTATACAAACACATATACACAGATATGTATACACACATATGCACACATGCAGGATAATTTGGAGATAATTGCAGAGGGGAGGTACTAGCATTATTGTTGTTATTTTTCCTTTGTTTTTGAAGAGGGCCAGTGGCATCAGGAGGGTGATGTCTTGACTTGCAAGTGAATTGGATTTAAGTGAGGCAGAACCGTACAAAGTCATCAGCCTCACTCTCTCCTCCAGAGTCATTGGAGTCCCGTGGCAAGGCAAAGGGCAGGATGACCGGCCTTTTCAAGTCAAGATCTTTCCCAAGTCTATCTGTCTGAGGCAACCCCCATTCAGTAATTAAAGGCTGGGGAGGAATTGAGGCAAAAGATGGCTTAGTTCGTCTTCATAAAAGAATCTACATGGGAGGGGAAGACATTTAGTGTTTCAGAGAGATCAGGAAAGACTTCTAGCAGAAGATGGGATTTTAGCTGAGACTTGAAGGAAACCAGGGAAGCCATGAGGGAGAGGTATAGAGGGAGTATATTCCAGCCAATGCAAAGCTGTAGGAATGCTGAATCTCTTTCCTCTTGTGCTCTAGGTTTTGATCTGTGTTAAGTCCGTGAATGTAGACCAGATTTTCTTGTTGTTTCATCTAGAGATTTAAGCTTGATATCATTGCCCAATCTTGACAGTCTGATTAGCCAATAGTTTATTTTTTGGTGGAGTGGGCAAGAGGAAGAACAGGAGAAAAAGGAAATGTTTAGAGGTTTCTCAAAATTAGGTATCTAATTTTGTAAGGCATAATTTTTTTATATTTGTTTTTGCTCTGGGAATCCTTTGAAACAGTAAACTAGGTGACAACTTTTTAAAGGACAGCCCAGATGGGATGTGGCATGATTGACAAGAAATGTGTTTGAAATGACCGAAAGGCTCTCATTAAGCTGGTACTCCTCACCATTTGGGTTAGACTTTTGATAATGGGGTCAGGCTCCCATTCGGTCCATGAGCCGAAGAGCTGACTATAATTTGTTAGCTATTGTGACTAAAACACAAACATTTCTTAGTCACATTCACAGGAATTTTGAGCTAACCACAGTCTCAGGACCCAACAGTGAGAAAACTCTTTCCAGCTGGCCCACTGTACTTGATGACCCAGTGGAGGAGGAGGGCTCTGACAAAGCTGCCAGTCTGTGCGTTGTGGGCCTGGAAGTTTGCCATTGGAAACAGTGCAACTTTATCACTTGACTTCAAGAAAAGGCTTCCCTCTTGGCATATGGAGACAATATACAGTACAGGACCTGCTGAGGAAGTCCCCCAACCCCCTCCCCTTCTGAAGGAGAGCTGACTGGATCCTGCTTTAGGTGAGGAATGGAACTCAAGAGTCAAGAAAGAAACAAATAAAAGAGGCAAGGAGGGAGGAGAGCCCCCCCCAGTAGAGAAATTTCAATTGCTTTCTGCCCAAAATTAAAGTACAATAGATGTACACTTGTGGCTTTGCATTTACCCATGAGAAGGGATTAAATTAAAGTAACCATCCCACAACCAAGCACCAACCCAGCCATTACTCACTAGCAGGGTAATCACTTTCAGAGCAGTTCCCTCAGGGCTTGCTGTAATTATATACAGAAGAGCACCACCTACTTTTACTGGCATTATTTAACAGCATCAAATGCCCCCTTTGGAATGCAGTTGGATTCCCTAGGGTCCCCCAGAAGGAGAAGGCCCAGGCTCTTAGTTCATGCCTCATAGCCAACTTTAGAAAGGGAGACATGACTATGGAGAAGGGGCCAACTTTCCTCACCACCCTAGGGACAACAACTGCTGACTAATTGCTACTGATGGGCAGGTAAGTCCAAGAGCCGTAGGCATGCCAGCATTGGCCAGACCAAGTGTCCAGCTGAGGGAGCTCACTATGGAGATGCAGCCTGGGGCATGCAAGTTTGCAAGAGCAGTGACCACACCTACTGAAGACATGGAAAAGAAAGTTCTCACTATCAAAAATCAGATGGTTAAATGATTTTATCAGGGGAAATGACAGCAAAGAAGATGCATTTCCATTTCCATCTTTGTTGCATCCTTATAGACCATGGGGCCTTTTCATCTGATTTGCAGCTGAAACCTTCCATGTGAGTTGTCTCCCCTTTAGACTCCTTGAGAGCAGAGGCTGTCTTCTATTGGTACCCCCAGTGACTAATGTAGTGTTTTTCACATAGTAAGTGCTTAATAAATGATTTTTTAAAAAATTCATTCATCCACTGGCTCCTGGACTTAGAGGTGAAAAAGCTAACCTAGAGATCAACCTCCTCATTTTACAAATGAGACAGTTGAGTTAGTGACACCCAGGAAAGGTATTAGAGGCGAGATATGAATTCGGGTTTTCTGACTCCAGAACCAGTTGTTCATTCCACTATATCATCCTGTCTCAGTCCACCAAGAAATAGCATTTCTGGGTCATAAAATTATGCAAGTCCAGAATTATGAAGGACCTAAGAGTCCATCTTGTCCAACTCTTCACTTGGAACATGAAACTACTATATTTTTAGGAAGTATCCATGCCCAATGTACTTGAAGGCTTCCAGAGTCCAATATCACACTGCCTTCCAAAGAAGCTATTCCATTTTTGAGCATTTCTAATTGTTAGGAAGTTCTTTCATCGATGGGACTGAAATAGGTAAAGTCTACTCTATTCATTGGTCATACTTCTGCCCTCTAAATATATTCTGTCATGCCAATGTCCTTATTAAAATGTAGTGCCATTAACTGGAAAACTCATTCCAATCAATCAATCAACAAACATTTATTAAGCCTTTGATATGTGCCAAGAGCTCCAGCTTTGTCCAATTTAGAATAGACCTGTCACCTTTCTGCTAGGATCATAGGTTCGTAGATCTAGTACTAGAAAGGACTATACAGGTCATTTAATCCAACATCTTCATTTTACACAGGAGGAAATCAAGGACTAAGGGTTAAAGGTTCAGTTCTTCTTCCAAAATCTTACAAGAAACATCATGAGAACTGAGAAATTATTTCTTCAAAGTTAAGTGATTTGCACAGGATTACCTAGCCAGTATGTACACTGTATGTATGTGTGTATATGTATATAATATATGTATTGTATGTATATACGCATACTGTAAATTGACATTATGTGTAATGTGTATATATGTATGTATGTGTGTGTATGTATACATCCACATATGTCCATAATGTGTATTATGTGTGTAGGCATACACACGGCACATTTACAGTGATGGAACTGGGATTTGAATTCATGTCTTATTAACTCGGAGTTCAGTTCTTTTTTCACACGATGGAGCTCCTTTCCCAAGTCCTTAAGTCTCAACAGAATTAAAGACCAAGGGAGAATCATAAGGTAACAGGAAAAGGTGAAAAAGTGAGATAAGAGGATTTGGGGAAAGAGTAAAGAGAAAAGGAAGGAGAATGCATTATTCTGTGATGCTGGAAACCATGAAGGTAATTGGAATACAATCATAAGGATCATAGAATTTGGAGCTGAAAGGAACCTTTTACAATTATTGTTGTCAATTGTTTTGCCTGTGATAGATGCCTCATTAAAGGTGACCACATCCTGGAAAGCTTCCTTGCCAAAAGAAAAAAAAAAAGAGGAGAGAGGCCGACACTTTAATCTGAAAAATGGAAGAATTGTGAATTGCGTATTGGTAGCACTTTAATAGTATAATGAAAGGATAGAATGCAAGCCTTCACAGATAAATATGTAGACCAGCATCCAAGCAATATGGAAAATTTTAAAGGTTGCTATAGACTGTTTGTGACCTCTGACCTCAGTTCCACTCTGTTAAAAATATATCTCTATTCTATCCAGTTGCTTTCTGTTCATAACAGCTCATTATAAAATGCAGCTTTGTGGAGAAGTATATAAAGGGCTTGAACTTATTTCTGAAACAGAGAATTCTAGGGTCACTTTGGGTTTTAGGGCAGCCTATGCCATACCTGTCTTTGAGGAGAACATGCTGGCAATGATTTCATGTGGTTCCTTTGGTATCTGCTCTGAAGTTGAGTTGGTGGGAAAGGCAAGATGAATGACAAGGGCAGGTGATGTTTGCTCAGGTGCCCTGCTGGTGCCCTTCACTTAGGTTTCCAAATTAAAGTGAGCTGCAGCCCCCATGCTGGCTCTTGTCTCCCAAATGCAGACATTGAGTCACTCCCATGCTAAGTAGTTGAAATGTACAGATTAGCAGATACAAAAGGTTAAGGGTCTCAGTTCAGTCCCTGTCTTTCAGAATTGCACAGGCAAAATCCATCATGTGAGATTACAATAGTGAGGGAGGAAGTTAACAGTGTAGTACCCTCGAGCTTTAGACTTTGGCATTTCCCAAACTTTGTGTGCTTTTCAGTGTGTAATTTTCACATTGTCTTTTGTTTTAATTTTTAGTTTTAATGTTGATGTAGGAAAGTAGGGGAAAAGAGTCAGAAACCACAAATATTTCACATAAAATCATTTCACTTAACTAACATTCTATGAGCTTGTGTCAAAGCTATGTAGTTATGAAAGGTTGTTGAAAACAGAATTGGATTGAGTCCTGAAGGAAGGCACCATCCCCCCCATCTCCCCATATCATACGAAATCGGGAAAGACAAAATATATCAGGAAACTGCTGAGCATCCCCTACAGTTTGCTGCCCTGGGTACCCCTGGGATATTGTACTACCCTTAAATTAGTTTTCTCAGATGGCCCCGGATCAATCCAAGTAATGGTGCTATCAAAATGTTTGACCTTTCATTACAAATTCCTTCAACAAAATTTAAAAATAATAAGGAAGTTGGAGGCAAGAGGCAGGGACTGGATTGTTGTTATCTAAGTATTGCTTACCTATGGGAGGAATGGATAGAGTGCTGGGCTTGGAATCAGGAAGACTCATTTTCCTAGTTCAAATCTGGCCTCAGACACTTACTAGCTCCACGACCCTGGGCAAGTCACTTAACCCCATTTGCCTCAGTTTCCTCATCTGTAGAGTACACTGGAAAAGGAAATGGCAAACTGCTTTAGTATCTTTGCCAAGAAAACCCTAAACAGGGTCATGAGAAGTAGGACACGATTGAAACAACATTAAAATATTGCTCAATATTTAAGTTACTGAGTGACACAAAATGTCTTTCTTATGTAATTTTTGTCTAGATTGGACTCAACATCACATACTTGTATGCTATTAGATTGTGATCTCTTTGAGAAGGAAGACTGTTGTTTTAGAGCTTTTCATAGAACAGGGACTGGACTTATGATTGCACTGGTAGTAGAACTTCTAAATGAAGAAACTACTTCTACCAATGCAAGGTAGCATCTTCTCTGCAACATATCATCTCAGAGAGTTGCCTTTCTTCCTGAAGGGTTAAGTGAGTCACCCAGGCTCACAAACCAGTATTCGGGAAAAGCCCCACCTCTAATAGATCTTCATATTAATTTATTTATTGATTTAATAAGCATGTTAAATTAAATTAAATATATACTCTAGACAATGCATGTGGAGCAACCTGGCATAACGGATAGAGAGATGGACTTAGAGTTCCAAATTCAAATTTGAACTAGATTCAAATCCCACATCTAACACTTGATATCCACATGAATATGGACAAGCCAGCTGACTTCTCCTGGCTTCAGGTGGCTCTCTAAGACTTATCTGAAGTGAGAGAGTGGGTTGTTATACCTGTTAATGGAGAGAATTCCTATAGTGAGAGCTTCACATGGTGAAAAAATCTACTGATATATTCATCTATGAATAATGGGTTGTACTAGACTCCGGGGGATAGACAAAGACATGATCCTTGCCCTCTACTCTCTACAATGTCAAAACCAGTATATTGTATGCTGTAGGTGCTCAGTAATTGTTAAGTGAACTGAGGATTGGTTCTCAGAAAAACTAATGTAGATGGCACAAATAAGACTGTGCTTTTTTATGTTGCCATCTTGAGAAAGAATTTTCCAGAAACAAAGTACTGGATTGGTTATTTTGCCCTTCTGAATGTGTACTTTGTCTAGCCTTCTGAGATATTTCAATGGATCTATAATTGCATGATAATGGGTGCTTATTCTATAGTCTAGCTCCTCCCTTCCATAGCTTCTCTTCCATTCCATGAAATTCTTATCTGTAACCTTCCACAAATGTTCCATAGAAGATCTGTTCAATGAACAGGAGGTCTTCCTTCTTTTTTGTTTTGCTTTGTTTTTGTTTTGTTATTGTTTTGGTGGTTTGTTGTTGTTGTTATTTCTTTAGTATTAGTTCAGGATGTGGACACCAGTGAAGAAATTGAGTACTCATGCTTCATTTGGATTATCTGTCTTTTGATATATGGACAGCTTAAAAGATATCAACAGTTTTCAGAAAATGAAATGCAAATGAGCAATGGCCAAATGATTTATTGCACAAATCAATAATAATAAGGGACATACAAATTAAAAAGAGAGGCACTTCTAGGTGAGTAGAAGGCTAGACTTAGAGTTAGAAAGACCTGAGTTCAAATCCAGACTCAAACACTTACTAGCTGTGTGACCTTGGGCAGGTCACTTAATCTTTATCTGCCTCAGTTTCCTAATCTGTAAAATGGAGAAAATAATAGCCCTTGCTCCATGGGTTATTGTGAGGATACAAAGAGATAACATTTGTAAAGTGCTTTGCAACCATTAAAACACTATATAAAATATTATGAAAACTCTGCAGGGGTTCAACTCATATCCAGAAAATGGGCAGAGATGATACAAGACAAAAATAGTGTTGGAGGGGTTGTGGAAAAGCAGAAATACTAATGGACACTATTGGACACACGACAGAGCTCTGAATTGGCTCAACTTTTCTGGTAAGCAATTTGGAAGTAACATGACTAAACTTTATATCCTTTGACCCAGAAATACTTCTGCTGGGTATTCACCCAAAGGAAGTCAAAAGTAGCAAGAAAGGCATAGCATATAATAAAAAATTTATAGCAGCACTTTTGGGGAAAAGACCCTAAGAAAAAGTGTGTGCCCATTAATTGAGGAATAGCTGAATAAATTATGATATATATATATATATATATATATATATATATGTGACATAATATTGCTGTAGTGGAAGAACTGAAAACTTTAAAGGATTCTGAGAAATTTGGGAAGATTTTCACGTACTGATGTAGAGCAAAATAAGAACCAAGAAAATAATTTATACTGTCATGGTAATATAAAGGAAAACTATGTTAAAAACATCAGAATGCAGTTCAATTCATTGATCCTATTCACTCCAGAGGACTGATGAGACATCAGCTAGGTGACTCAGTGCCCAGAGCACTGGACTAGGAGTCAGAAAGACCTGACTCAGAGAAATCTTGTCTCAGGCACTTTCTAGCTGTGTGACCCCAAGTACGTCTCTCCATGCTTCATTTTCCACCGCTATAAAATCAGAATAAGAATAACACCTACCTCCCAAGGTTACTGTGAGCATCAAATGAAGTAAAGTGTAAAGTACTTTGCAAACCTTAAAGCACTATCTAAATGCCAACTATTATTGTTGTCCTCCTTTTTGTAGGGAAGAAGTAGGCTACAAATGTGGAATGAGACCCATGCCATCCCATGTGATCAATATACCAACTTGTTTTCTTTAACTGCACATGTTTGTTATGAGAAGGTTCTATTGTATTTGAGGAGGTGAGTCTGGGATATGATAGGGATGTACATAAAAAGGCATCAATAAAACATTTTTAAATGACCAACGTACCTTCTTTTCCAGTTCATATATATTGCTGCCTGTGGTTTTTTGTGGTGAATTAAACAGCATGGAGGAAGAAGCGGACATTATAGGTCAAGGTTTTAACTTTACTTCATGTAGGCAAATACAATGTAACTTGCATCAACAGCACATTCTCAAAATAATTTTGTATTCAATTATAAGTTCATTATCTTTTTAAAAAAGATCAAAATTATCCCAGGGATCCATTTCCATTGAGGATTAGACACACGGAAAGTTTCAGCTTTATAGTTCAGCCGGGTTAGAGTTATACATATGCAAAAAGTAAACATCTTTAATTGTTGTTAAAGAAAAATGATTTTTTCCCCCCTTTTACTCATGCATAACTCAGAGGCAGCTGGATAGATTTTGCTCAGACTTCTCAAAACTTTACCTTTGGGATGAGCCCAAGCATGGAAATTTTCAGGCCACAAAGATGATAATTTTTCAGAAAGTTATGAGTGAGTGAAAACAGGGCTTAGGAGGAAAGTCTGTATGTAATTTTCAGCACAACGTGTTCAACCATGAGTGCTCTCATCTATTTCTTCATAGTAGGCAAAGCTATTTGTATTTACACGCTTGTGCCATCCCTTTGATACAAGTTATTGGTTTCCTTTGCTATTTGTTTCAAATAAACAAAACAGAAAACTGGATCCCAAACACATGATTCCTTGACTTCAAAGAGAATCTCCAACTTAATATTATTCATCACCTCCTTCCTTTTCTCTTCCCTATCCAACAACCTGAGGGGGAGAAAAGCATACAAGCTGTATGATCTTAGGTGAAGGATAAAACGGTGGGAGACATAAGTTGGAAGTTTCTCTCTGTAGAATGGAGGCAGGAAACAAGATGGCATCATGATGGTTGAGATCATTTTTCATTCTATTTTTTGTCTTGATTTCTGTTTTTTGTTCTTAAAACTGAATGCAGGTTTGGTTTATACCAACAGAGCAATAGAAGAGGTGGGTGGGTAAGGGAGCAGACGGGTAGTATGAATCTTAGGGCTGCCCAGAGAAATGAGAGCTCTTTCCTCCCCCCCCCTTTTCTTTAGCTCTGTTATGTATTTATTACCCAACCCTCTCCTCAAAGCAGAGAACATATTCTGTCTGCCCCAGCCCACCATAATTTTTACCTCCTCTGAATTCCCAGAACACCTTTGGCCTGTGTTTCTTATGGAATACTTACCCTATTCTGTCTGGTGGCTCTTATCAGCTTTTCCTCCGGGTGCCCATTCCCACCTAGACTGTACATTTCTTGAGGGAAGGATTCAAGACAGGTTGGAAAAGTGGATAGAGCAATGAATTTAGCATCCAGAACATTTAGACTCATTCAGATTTCCCCTCAACCATTCATAAGCTGTTGACCCCAGCTACATTATTTATTTCTCAATTGGATTATTACAATAACCTCTCACTTGGTCTGCCTACCTCAGGTCTCTACTCTTTCCAATCCATCCTCCATCTATTTACCAGAGCGATAGTCCTAATGCACAGGTCACACCCTATCATTCCTCTGTTCAATAAACTCCAGTGGTTCCTCATTATCTCTACAATCAAATACAAATTTCTCTATTTTGGCTTTTAAAGCCCTTTGCGACTTGGCTTCAGTCTATCTTTCCAGGCTTAGCATGACATGACTCTCCTTCCTACACTCCTGGGTCCAGCTAAGCTAACTTTCTTACTGTTTGTTATACATGAAATTCCAGCTCCTTTCTAAACAGGTTGTCCTCATGGACATGAAGACAATGGCCAGAAGGCAATCCCTCATTGGCCTACTATCATCACAGTTCACCTCGAATACAACCTTCTACCTGAAGCCTTTTTCTCATCTCCCTAGATGCTAGTGTCTACCCTTTCAATTATTGTGTATGTTTTTGAATACATTTGGTTTATTCTCATGTGTCTACAAGTTACTGACTAAATAAGTTCCTTGAAGGCAAAGGAGTGCCTTACTAGCTCTGTGGCCCTAGGCAAGTTACTTAATTCAATTTTGTCTTCACATCTCCTAGAATCTAGATCAGTAACAGGCACAGGTTTGACACTCAGTAAATACTTGTTGATTCACTGACTGTTGGTATAGATCCCTGTCCTTTAGCAATGCTTGGAATAATCCTTTCATACAAGGAAGCTTCCACAACATTACAGCAATATACCTTTCAGCTCTAATCTTATTAGACTCCCCTTCATGCATTCCACATTCTAGCCAAATGACTTTTCTCGGCACTCAAACAGCGTGAGTTATTGTCTACAACATTCATGTGTTCATGTGCCTTTACTTACATTGGTCCCCGTGTCCAGAAAGCCTTCCCTCTCCTTCTTGCCTGTTGAATTTCCACCCATTCTGTAAAGCCCTTGTGTCTACATTCTGCAGAAAGCTTTCCTGCCCAGTAACAGCCTTTTCTTTGTACCTGCCATTTTTTGTTGTATTCTCTAAAGCAGCTAGGTGCCATAGTGGATGGAATGTTGGGCCTGGAGTTAGAAGACCTGAGTTCAAATCCAATCTCAGACACTTATGAGCTGTGTGACCCTGAGCAAGTCACTTATCCTGTTTGCCTCAGTTTCCTCATCTATAAAATATGAACGATAATAGTACCTACCTCTGAGAGTTGTTGTATCAAATGAGATAATGATTGTAAAGTTATTATTAATGTATTAAAGTATTTAGATATAGTATTGCATGTTATGTATTGCCATGTTAGTATATCCTTAGACTAACTGCAAACTCCATGAGGGTAGAGATCAGTTCTTTTATTTTTTATATAAAATTTAAAAAATTTTAAACAAATACAAAATGAGAAAAGAAAAAAAAACATTGCCATATACACAGCAGACCATGGGAGTTTCCTCACTGGCGTACTTTATGTCAGTCAAATCACAGGTCACATCCTCTCCCGTGTAGATTATTTGTCTATATGTCTTATCTTTAGTAGTGTGGAAACTCCTTGAGGGCAGAGATTGTTATTACCTTTGAGGCATTGTCATTCTAGGGCCAACGACATTGCCTTGCAATATTAGGGACTTAGTTGAATTATGGTCTAGTAGAAAGGCCGGAAAAAGGTTGCTCTAAATTAGGGGCTATAGGTTCATGGGCTAAAACCATTATGAGGTTAGATATTGCTGGATAGGGAACCAATTAAAATCATGCAGTGCTCAGGAGGGAATCTTTGTTTAGCACTCGATTTTCAAAGCACAAGTGAAGGAAAGAGAAGTCTCTCTCTTAGGATCTTGTTCCTTTCTTTCAAAGCAAATACGTGTTTAAAATGTAAATAAACGCATAAGACCATGGGTTTAGTAACAGTTTAAGCTATTATGAGCCATTAACAGCTTCACAGGGATTAGTTTATCAGCTTACTTTCCAATGTGACAATTGTCTTAGAGGGAGAAAGGTTTTTATAGGGAGACTGGGAGATCAAGATGCAACTGAGGCATTTCCAGGGAAAGCTGATCAGGGTAGGGTCCAAAGGTTGTGAAGGGAAGAGCAGGGGCTCTAGACAGCCAGATGGAGCAACAGGGAAGCATGGAGCAGAAGAGTGTTAAAAGGGGAGGTGATAAGAGCTCAACTGCTAATTTTCAAAATTTAGCTAGGACTACTTGTCATTGTGGGCATGGCTTTAGGACACTCATTTTCAGCTAGATGATGACTTCACAGGTGTGGAGACCAGAATGGAAGAAAGTGAAATATAGCATAAAACAGAGGACCACTCCTATGTATGGAAAAAAAAATCACCAAAACAAATAAAACAAAAGCTGTACAAAAATATCGCCTTTTCTTATGCAATCAACAATATTTATTTGCATAGTGCTTTGTAGTCTACAAAACACTTTCAGATACATTATCTTTTATTTAATAAGCATTTATTATGGGCAGCTAGGTGGCACAGAGTAGATGGAGTGCCTGGCCTGGAGTCAGGAAGACCTGAGTTCAAATCTGGTCTCAGACACTTAATAGCTATGTGAGTGGGCAAGTCACTTAACTCTGTTTGCTTCAGTTTCCCCATCTGGAGAAGGAAACGGCAAGCCATTCCAGTATTTTTGCCAAGAAAACCCCAAATGGGGTCCCAAAGAGTTGGACATGACTGAAAACAACTCAACAATAACATGCATCTGGCCATGAGCTGATCTGAGATACAAAGACCAACTCCTCCTCCCCCAAGAGCCCTCCAGTCCCTGCCCTCTAGCAGCGTACATTTTATTAACAAAAATTACGTACCTAGATGTTAGTGTAAAATATATGCAAAGCAAAAATATTGCCTCATTTGATCTTCACAAAAACCTTACAAAGTAGGTAAGTCAGGGGCTATTGCTTCTATTTTACGTACTATCAACTGAGGTTTAAAATTTGTAAATGCCTTGTCCATGATCTGACTATTAGTAAGTAGTAAAGCTGGATGGCAGAGGACCTGGATCTGCTACTTTTTACTTATGTGACCTTGGGAAACTCACAACCTCTCTGGGTCTCAGTTTTCTGAAGGGCTGGAATAGATATCTACTCAGATTATTTCCAGCCATTTAGTTGTGATCCCATATTCTTCTGACTTGAACATGCTGCTTTCTTTTGAAAATTATCATATTTTATATTTGTATAGCCCTTTACCATATTTTTAGAAAGTGTTTTTACATATATTATCTCATTTTATCAATCAGTGGAAATAAGTCAGTAAGCAGGAGGCCATGTTTGACTGGAAACAACTGAACTAGACATCCAAGGCAAGTCATTTTGTAACATGCCTATGGACATTATTTTTGGACTGACTTAGAACACTGTTCTAATGATGACTGGCAAGAGAATAAACTGAATTAAGTTTAATTTCATTTGCAATCAAATACAAATGCTATAGGCCCAGAAAAGATTCTTGTATTAGAATTTTTTCAGTACCCTAAATTTAACTAGCTGGAACAATTTAAGTCGGATCCTATTCAGAATTTTGAAGAGAATGATTTGTCTTTTAATGGAACATCTTCAGTTCATCAGAATGAAAGAACAGAATGTCCTCTGGTTATTTTCTCTAGTTGCAAGATCATTTTTAGACTTTATACTTAGCATAAACTGAAGATGTATTCTCTATTACGGGCTTAAAAAGCAAACATATGAATGGGCATATATGTGCACATATATACATGTATGTTTTTATGAAATCTTGCAAAGATATGCATATATATATATATACATATCTACCAGACAATTTATACAAGCCATGCTAAGATAAATATGTCACGATATTCCCTAAACTGATGCTTCATACTCTGTACTCCACCCAAATTAACCTACTTAACCATCTCTCTAAAGTGGTTCATCTGGTGCCATCCTGCAATGGACCTGCTTAAGAATTGGCTCCTGTCCAAGTAAGAAGCATGTAACTGGATTTGTGGCTGAGTCAGAATTTGCCTCAATTAAGAGGGCTCTTTGCTATTTGTACCCTTCTTCTAACTCCTTGCCTAGTTCTGAGACCTTCTGTCTTGCCTTGATATCTTATATTTGAATATTTCTTGGTTCCTGCCTAGTGGTATGATTACTGCTTTTCCTTCAAGACTCAGAGGTCTTTCTGAGCACCCCCACCCCACCACCTTCACCCTGAGCACTACTAGTGCCTTCCCTTCTAAGGACACCTTTCATCTACTCTGTATATAACTTGTACATACATAGAAGGAGATAGTGCTTCCTTCTTTGGAATGTGAGATCAGTTATCTTAAATATATAGTAATATATTTCAATGGCATAGTACGTACCTTTCACATTCTTACTGTTTTTGTTGAGGAGGCAGGGAATTTGACAGCCTAGTCAAAGGACATTTCTGTACTTAAAAAAATGCATAAGAACTTAAAATTCCATTCAAAAATAACACTGAGTTATATCATTGACCCTATTTGCAACTTAATTGAGTAGTCTTAGAGCAATGTTTGTAAAGCTTTCAATTAAGATCACTGTGACTCAAAACATGAGGCATTATTGATGTTCATTCAGTATTAATAAGGGATGTGAGAGAATGTCATATATTCTAAGATTAAAGTCAAGCATTAACCTGGAAAAATATGTTCCTGATTGTTGTGGACAGTCTCAGATCAAGGAATATGTGAATGTGGGCAAGATCTGTCATGTCATTAGCATGAGAACTTCTAGCATGGTAATTTCTGTCATCACTACTGATTACAACCCTTCTGTAGGTAAGTACTATGGAGTTGTCTGAGTTCCATCAAGTGCCTTGCCCAGAGATGTTCTGAACCCAAGTCTTGCTGATGCCAAGGCCAGGACTTTATCTACTATGGCATACTTCATTTTCAAGACAAATGTCTGTGAAACACCGTGCAAGACATTCAGCTGAGCAATATTAAGCCTTAAAATGAAGTTGCATAAAAATGCTGTAGTAAGAATTTCTGCTTAGACACAAGTTGGAACAAGTGGCCAGTGGGGTCCTTTCTGTGATTGCAAATCACGGTTCTGAGCCCATGCTCTGAGTTGAATGGGTTTCCATTATGTCTGATAAAGAAGGATCATCTGGGCAAGCTTCTACAGGGTCTTCTTCTACGTTTAAATTTACAATAGTCACTGTTTGCGGAGAACTAACTTTCTACAGTTTGTCTAAAAATAATTGTATTAATGAAGATATTTTGGATAGTGTGAACACTAATGTCATTACAATATCGCTGATCTTAAGAGGTAGCTTTAAGAAAATTTAGGTGTGGGACAGCTAAGTGGCACAGTGGATAGAGCACCAGCCCTGAAGTCAGGAGGACCTGAGTTCAAATCCGGCCTCAGACCAAACACTTGACACTTACTAGCTGTGTGACCCTGGGCAAGTCGTTTAACCCCAATTTCCAGAAAGAAAGAAAGAAAGAAAGAAAGAAAGAAAGAAAGAAAGAAAGAAAGAAAGAAAGAAAGAAAGAAAGAAAGAAAGAAAGAAAGAAAGAAAGAAAGAAAGAAAGAAAGAAAGAAAATGGAGGTGTTAGAGTTGGCCATCAGACCAGAGTTCAAATCCTGTCTTACATCAGCTGTATGACCATGGACAAGTCAGTTAACTCCATCTTCTCCCAACCTCATGCAGCATTTCTCTCTCTCTCTCTCTCTCTCTCTCTCTCTCTCTCTCTCTCTCTCTCTCTCTCTCTCTCTCTCTCTCTCTCTCTCCTGTCTCCTCCCTCCCTCTTTCTCTCTGTCTTTATTTGTGAAATGAGGACAATAGCACCTACCTCACAGAGGTGCTGTGAGAGTAAAGTGACCTAAAATATCTATACAAATTCTTATTATTAGAAGACACTGAAATTTTATTTATTTAGGTAGAGCTGTAGCCTGCTCCTCCCTCACTTGGTAGCTTCCCTAGCAGTGGCCTTGTGGTATCCTTGTGTCTCTTCTGCTCTTCAAGCCCAACTGAACTGAAGAATATGTTTTGTGCCCCTGTCCCAGGCACAAAATGTATAATTAACAGCTTTGGATTTGGGAAAAGCTATGTGGATTAAAACACATAAGTAATCATGGTACAGCTCTGAAGTCATGCTCAATGCTCAGATACTGCCTCAACATTTTTGTATTAAGCACTTCATTTGGAAATACTGATCTGTTCCCAAATAGGATAGAAATCTTGTAGATTCAGAAGCTGGGTTCAGAACTCTTATTTGCATCCACATGGAGGATCCCAGAGGTCACTGAGTCCAACTTTTGTCAGAGCAGGAAACCCTTCTACCTTTATCTCCAATAAATGGCCATCTGAGTTGTGGAAGATGTTTCTAAGTGATGGGAAACCCTCTGTGAATTCTACTTTTGTATAACTCTTTTTGAAGGGACAATATAAAAACTTTTCATATATCATGAGAAAAGGCATTGGTGGGCAGAGCCTCATTCATTTGAACTAGATTAGGAATTTGAATGAATTCAGACAGAATAAATGTTATTTTTATAAAACAAAATAAAAATTAATTTGTTTCTTTTCAAATTTCCAAGGTCTGTTACATAATGAAGGCTGAATTTGGCCTAAAATTACATCCATCAAATGGGTGGTTCAAAAATTATTTTAACATTACTTTAAAATTCCAGATTCAGCAATTAAATCCTTGATGGCATGACAGAAAGTATGGTATGATTTTAATTACTGTATATTCTTTGTCTAAAGACCCTAATGCTTTTTTTTTTTGCCTTAGTTTCCCTATTTTCAAATGCTACCCTTTGCTCAGGGCACCTAGGTGACTCAGTGGATAGAGTGCCAAGCCTACGGTCAAGAAGATTCATTTTCCTGAATTCCAGTTTGGCCTCAGACATTTACTAGCTGTGTGACCCTCAGCAAGTCACTTAACCCTGTTTGCTTCAGTTTCTTCATCTGTAAAAATGAGCTGGACAAGGAAATGGCAAACCACTCCTGTGTCTTTGTTGAGAAAATACAAAATAGGATCACAAAGTTGGACACAACGGAACAATGACACCCTTTTCCTCAGAGTGATGAGAAAAGGGTTAGGATGTTTAGAAAGTTAGAGGTTAGCTTTAGAAGCAACACTGTCATGTAGGACAAGTATTCCTTTATCCTGTCATCTTGGGCACTAATTTTTTGTTTTGAAAGTAGAGCATTGTCTTGGCATGTCCAAAGTCAACCTGAAAATGGGAGGAAAGATCCCAGTTTAAGAGTCTCATTTTAGGAAGAATTTGTATGTAAAAGGCTTTTATTGAATCCTAATTTTGGATGCATTCTTATTTGGAGAGTTGGTGTGGTAGAAGACACCCAGATTAGTAACAACTGCCCTATTGAAAACACAGGCGCGCACGCACACACACACACACACACACACACACACACCCCTCAAGGAGAAGTGCCCACTGAGTAAGAGTACTACACCCTGCTGTTTTGAGGATTTCCTTCAGTCCACAGTGGTTTCCATATAAACCCACAATCTTCCATTTTGGATTCACACCTAGAGTTGTTGAGCGCCCTCAAGTCCATGCACATTTCAGTGGTCACAACTCTGCATACACCGTCAGAAGACTTTTTGGGGGCAAAAAAGAAAAACGAAACAAAACAAATAAAAGAGAGAGTGTCCTCTTTGTGTGAGTCTGTGTGGTAACTGGTAAGGGTTTGTCTGCCAGCAAGAGAGGGAATTCGATTCAGTGATCAAGAATTATGAGCATGTGATCTGGAAGATGAAAACTTTCATCGTTTTGTGGTTCATTGACTCTGAAAGGCCCACATGCTGTGTCACATAGCCAAAGTTAACATCTGCAACTGTGTTGGTACATGCCTTTGGGGTTGGCATTAGCCCTATGACCACAGTGGCTTCTATGGCAGCTATTTTCGTGGCTTGGCACTTTTTTATTTCCCATTCCCCCCTCCCCCTTCCCTGGGGCTCTATGGTGGAGCAAGAGGAACCCCACAATAGAAGCCAAGAGTCATCTTAATGAATGACATATTAAAGGCTTTGTGAATGTGATTTGTGTTGCTTCATGGCATGGTTGGCCAAATTCCTATTACTGAAGGATCAGACTAAATCAGGCATAAAAGTGATACAAATACTTTTCTTTTGGGAAATATCTCATGAAAGCATACCTTGTCTACCTGAGGTTCCCCTTTGAATGGTTTCTGAAAGGAAAATCAATTATCACATGGGTGTGTGGATGACACACTATGGACATTGCTCTTGAATTTAAATTGCACAAAACCCTGAGAGGTAAAGGAACTGCCTGTAGGGTCATAACTAGGGCAGAGTGACTGGGGCTTTGCTCAGGGTACCAAATTTAGAGGGGATTGAAAGTCCTGATTCAGCACCATCGGAAGAGGAGAACTTAGCCCTTGGTTAGCTAGAAAATTTCAAAGCCAGATGGCCCACTTCCTATCCCCATCAGCTGCATCAAAGATGACTTCTCCCCAACCACCTTAGTTCCCATCCCCATCCAGGAGTATACTAGAAACTATTTAACAACCAGCTCTCTGGAAAAACAATGTCCACATGATGTATTTTTAAGTTTAATCTTATATGTTATTATTAACATTTTTCAACCACTTTCTTAAGTCTAGATCATTAACAAAACAGTAAATTAAGACTGATTTGTAGTATTTGTGATTTTCTGAAGTATGAATGCTCACACTGAAAATTGAAAGAGTGGGGCTCTGAGAGCTGGTGTGAGCTGGCTCCAGCACAGGCCAGCCTCCATCCTCCGAAGGATCAACTTCTACCTGCAGGAGTTGGTGTCCAGGCTTCTAAAGGTGATTAGAAGGAACATTTCTTACAACTTGCCCTAGGCGAAGTTTTGGCTTCCCCAAGTGTAAAATCTCTTAGGAAGGGTTCTGACATTTTTCTGCCCTTCCTCTCCCTAAGAAATGCACACCTACACTGAAGCCCATTCATTTTCCTGTGCTTGGGTATCTGCTCAGTTGGTAGACAGACTTCTAGGTTGGGGCCATGCCTCTGGCACTAACGTAAAGGCAGAAATTCACAAAAATAAATAGAGTCACAAGGAACCTGGTGGCCTGCTGCCACAAGTGCAGAAAATATGCTTCATTCCCCCAAGTGCCAGGAAGAGAGGGGGTGGGGCAAGGAACCGAACAGCAAACCAAATAAAAACATCTTTAAAAACGTTGCTTTCTGGCTGCCAAGCCTGGGCTCAGGGGGAGCACCCTGGGAAGCAAGTTGCACATGGTGGGGCCTTCCGTGGAGAAAGGATGGCTGGCAGGCCTGGGAAATTCAGTAATTAACACTGTCAAAAACTTGTGAGACCACATTTCAGCAGCACGATTTGGAAGCAGTTTGCCCATGTACAGTTACCAATAAATGGGACAGCTGGAGTGTGGAGTGAATCAATGGCTGGCACATGGGCTGACTCAAGCTTTTCAGTCAAGTGTGAGGAAATCTGGGAGGCTTCTTTTTGGTTTTTAACCCTAGGGGAGCTGGGTGTCTTTGCCTCATCTTAGACTCAATTCAATGCAGCATTGATTGGTATATTGAGATGTTGATTAATTGATATATTGGAGACAGACACCAATGGTTCTCAGCTTAGAACCTGGTGTAGGGGAGAGAGTGCTAGACTTGGAGTCTGGAAGACCTGGGTTCAAATCCTGCCTAGGACATTTACTAGCTGTGTGGCCCTGTGTAAGTCATTTGATTTTTCTGTGCCTCGGTTTCTTCATCTGTGAAATGAGGAGAGGTGGACTTAATGGCCTCTAAGGTCACTTACAAATCTAAAAACCATAATCTATGAAAACAAGCACAGAGTCAGAGAGCTTCACTTCACTTCCTTTGGAGTGGAAAGCTGAGAAATGTCAAAGGGAGGAAAGAGAAGAACTACTATTAATTCCTACCCAAGGCTTCAACAATACAGTAAGAATGATCATTGACTTAGGGCCAGAGGGCCTTTACAGGACATCTAGTCCAACTCTTTCCTTCTAGACCAATCCCCTGATTTTACAGATGAGGAAACTGAGGCCTGGAGGTTATATGACATCCAAGATTACATAGGTAATTATAATAATATCTGGCATTTACATAGTGCTTTAAGGCTTGAAAAACATTTTTCCACACATTCTCCCATAAGAGTCTTACAACAAACCTGTGAAATAAGTACCATAGTTATTACCAGTCTCATTTTACAGGTGAGGAAGCTGTGATTCAGAAAAAGTATGTGATTTACTGCAAAAGTAATAAAAAGCAGACATAGAGTTCAAATTCAGCTCTTCATGCTTCTAAATCCAGAACTTTTTCCATTATCTTAAGCCAATTGCATCTAGGACTCAGTCAGAAGAAAGGGAAGGGAATATGCATTTATTATGTGCCAGACACTGTGCTAAGTGCTTTACAAATATTATCTCATTTGATCCTCAACAACTCTGGGAGTTTGGTGCCATTATTATCCCTATTTTACAGCTGGTAAAACTGAGGCAAATAAATGTTAAGTGATTTGCTTAGGGTCACACAATTAATATCGGAGAACAGATTTGAACTCAAGTTTTCCTGACCCCAGGCCCAGCATTATATTCATTCATCACCTAGCTGGTAAGGGAAAGAGGGACTGAAATGTAGCCAAGGAAGAGAGAAATGAATGAAGGAATGAGTGGATAAAAGAAGGAACTGAACATTCTCTATAAGCTGGCCCCACTCGTGTAAATCTTCTTCATCTTTTGCTGCTTCCTAACATAGTTCCTAGGCTTGACTAGCCAATTTGTTTATTCTCTCATTGTCTAGGCCTTCACTAATCCCCTCTACTTCTCTTTATTGCTCTGCCCATCTATAACCAGCACTTTCTCCAAAAGCTAGCCAAAAGACCACAACTCTAGGCAAACTTTCCCTGACCTAGTCAGTAGTTTCAATCATCTGTCCAAGAAAACCACAAAACCTTTTATCAATGCTCCCAGCACTCAGCCAAGTAGATACTTGGGTGATGTCCCTACTCCTGGCCTTTTCTTCTCTGTTAGCAATCTTAACCAACAGCCAAATTCCCCAAAAGAAAAGAGCTCATAAATAAAAGGAAAATGAGATCTCATGGACAATCTAAATCCTGCTCAAGAAAAATCAAGTAATGGGGTATTTGGGAGATGGAACAGAGTCTTAAGAAAGCAATTCTTTCGATGCTATTCAAGCATCTGAAAGAAGACAAAGGACTCAGACTGCTGCAGGCCTGGCATGATGAGTGGTGCTGAGAAAACAAAGACAGAAATAAGAATGTCTTTGCCTTCAGGAAGCTTGAGTTCTGCTGAGCAGAAACTCTCTGTACACAAATAAGCAAATACAAAATATTACTTCCCATATCTCTGATTTCATTGGTGCAAGTATTCCTTCTATTGCACCAAATCATAGTCCTTTTACACTTCACTAGATGGTCTTCATGCTATCCCCTGGATGCTGGCTCTCTATGGGGAGAACTCAAGGTTCCTCTGCTTACAATATAGGTTCCTCACTTTACCTTCTTTCACTCTGACACGACCTGACAGGAAGAAGGCAGAGCAGAGAGAAGGAAAAGAGGTTGCTCCATTAGTGCCTTGTGAATGCATGCCTATTTCTAGCTATTCAGGGAATCAAAGAATCTCCTCTTTACCATGGGGTTAGCACATTGGACCCAGTTATAGAATGTCTACTCATGTTCCAAAGTCCATGTGGGAACTGCATCGGCTAAGCATTCTAAGCATGTTTATAAGGACTCAATGGACAATAATAATAGCTGACAGATAGATAGTCCATCCTCAGAAATGGACTTGATGGATTTGCTGCTTGGAAAGACTGACCAGGTCTTATGCTTACTCTTCTACACAGCCTTAAAAAACCTCATCTCTCCTATAAGCCATGATGAGGCATTAGGTTCACGAAAGTTTATTAGGTTCAAAAAGTGACATTTTTGCAAATATTAATGTTAAACTTTGAGCACTTTTATAAGGTGCCACCACTCCTACTCTCAGGTACCACTTTCTGTGTTCCAAGTCTTACAGTTAATGCATCTTCCTGGCCTAATTTGCCTTGTTGCTATTAGCGATTAGTCTAAGTAATTTCCCCCTACCATATACCGTAGGCATGCAAAATGTCTGAAATACCCAGCAGCAGGAAACACTGGCAGGTCTCTAAACTTTTAAAGGGTCAGTGCTTACAGTTGTTGAGCGTACAGTGCTTAGCCCTGTACACCAGGCAGACAGATATTTAATAAGTGATTTTTAATGATGATGGTGATAATGATGCATGGAGGCCCATGCGCATTTGTGGAGATGGTAGCATGTTTGGATGAGAAGGGATTGTGATACACTTTTCAAAGAGCTCATTATTGCCAGGAAGGGTCAGGGCTTTGCCCACTAGAGCACTTAGCAAACATTATTAGAGCATGCATGCTATGAGAATCATTATAAATTGTTTTGCAGTGGAGAGGCATCTCATTCAAGGAGAGTAGTGTGACTTACAAGCATTTTAATGGGCCCGGCTGAGATCACAAGGACAGCTCATGCTGGAGAAGATGAGGCACCAGTACGAGGTTAATTTTTTTTTTTTTGCCTCATGGTGGTTTCACTGGAATGTTGGTTGTCCTGCCACTGAATCTAGCACTTGTAGGTTGGCTCAGAGACTGAGAAGGCAAATGTACCTCCCACCTGCCATGGGCTGATCTCTTTGGCTAACATAGAGCCTTTTATCTTTTGAGAGTCTTTCCTATCCAAGTCATCAGTTCATGGGACAATCATGGATGATCATAGCATTATAGATTTAGAACTGAAAGGGACCTCAGAAACCATCTAGTCCACACCCCTTCATTTTACAGATGAGGAAACTGAGGCCCATGGGGGTTGTGTCTTGTGCAAGATCACACAGGTAGTGAACATCAGAAGTGAGATTTGAATCCAGGTCCTTTTGCTTCCAGAATCAGTGCTTATATTGTACCATGTGGTCTTCATAGTTAAATGTGGTCAAAATTCTTCTGTGGGCAGTTGAAAAAGGCAAGCTACCTTCTAGAATATGGACAACAGGCTGATTCTCTAGACCAGAAAATGTGTATACCCAGTGGTTTTCAAGCTTTGTGAATCAAAGACAGGCCTCTGAATATACACACATATGAAACAGAATAAAGGAACAGAATCCAAACAGTTGATTTTCATTATTTTACCTCACATCCCCTAAATGTACTCCATGGGATGGTTGGGATTGTTAGATGCTGGATTTAAAATCAAAACCTCCATTTCTATAGCACTCTGTGATTATCATTTAAGCAAGCAAGTAATCACTAAACGTTTATGAAACACCTTATATGTGGCAGTCAGGGGTGCCACGTAATAGGGATACAAAGTCAAAAGTGAAAACAGTATGTATGTGTATATACACACACACACACACACACACACACACACACATATATATATATATATATATATATATATATATATATATATATATGCCCTCAGGGAGCTTACCTGCTAGCTGGGGGAATAACACATTTATAGACATATACAAACTAGATAAAAGCACTTTGTTTATATGCATCATCACATTTGGTCCTCATAACCCTGTGCCATAGACAGGACAGGAATTATTACCTCCAGAAATTGAGCAAGTGAAGTGACTTGCCCAGTGTGTCCCAGCTAGTAAGTGGTAGACCCTCCCCTATCCTCTCTCCCCCTACTCAATTCTAGACAGAGAAGATTGGACTTAATATGCAAGGAAACAGACAGCCATTTATCTTCTTGGTCAGTTGAGTGATGGTGGAAATATATTTGAGGAAGATGATTCTAATCCTAAGAGATAGGTTAGTGAAGTAGAGAGAGGGCTGGCCTTATATTGAGGAAGACTGGAGTTAACAAACTGCTTTTAATTTTCATTAGTGTTTGATTTTTGGCAAGTCATGATGACTTCTCCGTAAACCAGGCAGCTCTAGGTTATGGACACATTGTAGACCTGTACAGGTGGATGGCATTGCCAAAATGGAAGTTGAGGTCTAGAAACAAAAACAACAACAACAACAACAACAACTTATCTACTTCTGTGCCTCATCCTCCTACTAGGCCAGAAAATAACAAACTATATCAATATCCTGTGTTTGTATAGCTGGGAGCTAAAAATGATTTTTACAGTTTTAAATAAAGTTTTATTGTATTATATTGTATTTAAAAATGTAAAAAACTGTTCTTACCTCATGGGCAGCAGGCCAGATTTGACCTGTTGGCTCTAGTTTGCCAACCCCTGCGCTAGACTATAAGGTTCAGGAAGGCAGGTAGTACGCCCAAACTTTGTATCTCCCCTAGTACCTATCATGATGCGTTGCACATAGCAGGTGCTTAATGGATATTTTTTGAATGCCATTCAAAGGAGTGTGTCAGGAAATTTGCACTGGCAAGAAACCTGTTTGAAGTGCAGGAAACCTGTTCGAGGTACAGGAGCCCAGTAGCCTGGTGTCTCCATGTGCTGTCGTTGCTGTCACAGCTGTGACAGCCACATGAAAATTCACCCTGGGCTGTCTATCAGAGTGACTTCTGTGCCCCTAGTGAATGGGCAGTAACTGATTTTAGTGGCTGGAGTCTTCCTTATTTTTGTGACTAATGGCTCCCTATTTAGGGAGCTGTGGTAGACCAAGATAGCCATTTGCAGAATGTGATTATTTTTTGACTCTGCCCATTATTACTCTATACATCGAGCACTTTCATCTGGCACATCTCTTTGTTCTGACTGATGCTGTGATTGCTGCTCCTGCCCAGGGTTTTAGAGCTATAGGGACTTTTGTTGAAAATCAGCCCCACAGCACTAGAATAGGATTTCTCTAACAGCCTGATGGACTTTATTTGCTTTCAGGGAGACATGTAAGACCCATTGAGTCTACTCTTTGTTCAATGGTCATCTTGCTCTTGAAGCACATCAGGATATTTTTTGGCTAGAGATCTGCTGGATGAAGACAAAGCAATGCATCATTATCATGAAGATTCACCAGTGACAGAAACAAGATTCCCCCCCATCTTCTACCCCTTGGCCCCAGTTGCAAACATATGTGAAATACCAAGGAAGATATAGGGGAAAATGCCAGTCAATCCTGAAATGTCAAGGTGAGCCAATATGACTTTCGGGTTTGCATGGAAAGAATGAATGGAAGAAGTGAGTTTACAGGTGGATTCTCCAGGGGGATGATGGCAAACAACAAGGCTCTTAGGAAGACCCGTGAAGGGTTGGAAAAATGAATTTTAAAGAGGGAAACAAAGGAATGATTTGAGGGAAAGTGAGGGGGCAAGAAAGAGAGAAATGAAGTTAACAAGGTTCTGAATCACTCAGCAGTAGAAAATGTCTTATGAACATAAAAATGACTTAGAAAATTTGTTTCGTGTACTGAGCCAAAGATTTTGATTATTCAGATGTTCATATCCAATAACACAGCTTGACATAATTTTGTGATTAATTAGTTTCCATTCTTTGTTTGGCAGAATGCCCATAGTGGAAACAACACTGAATTTGGAGTCTTAAGATCTGAGTTCAAGTTCCTGCTCTGGCATTTACTAGCTATATAACACCAGACAAATGATGTAATGTCACCATGCCTGTGTTTTCTCATATGCGAAGTGGGGATCCTAACGCTTGCAAGTCCTACCTCACAGGAGTTTGGGGGAGAATATTTTCTAACCTACAAAGCGCAATCTAACTGTATGCTGCTCTTGTTATTTGTAGTAGTCAAGATTTGAATGGCCTTAAATAGGAATTGTAACATTCTTAAAAATCACAGAATTTAAAAATTGGAATGGACATGAGATGGACCTTAGAGGTAATCAAAGTCAAAACCCTTTACTTTGTGGATGAGAAAAAGGAATTCCAGAGAAGAGCTGCGATTAACCAAAGGTCACATAACTGATTGTAGTGCCATGATCAGAACCAGGGATCTTGATCCGCTTCCAGTTCAGTGTTCTATCTATTAAATCAAGTTGATTTCCTCTGCATTAGGCTGCATGCCTTAAGGTGATGTTTCATAGGACATTTTTTTTCTTTGATAAAATTTACTTTTAACATTTTCAAGTAAAAAAAAAATTAGAGAACCATCAAGTTCCTCCTATTATATGAAGTATTGGAGGAAAACTCTCCCTTCCCCCCTCCCCCAAGTCTTCTTCTCTTCTTTTATTTATTTAATTATTTTTTAAAATTCTTTTCTTCTCTTCTTAACTTCTGCCATTCACCACTCTTGTTACCTAGGCTCACAACCTAGGTGTCATCCTTGATTCCTTACTCTCACTGAATCAAGCAGTCTGTTGTAACTCCAGCCAGGGGTAATCCCGCAGGTGTGTTGCTCAGACTCAAACCTTGGAAATTATAGAGCTTAGACCAGGAGGAAACAATAAGACTTAGCTTTAGATCAGACTACGTTGAGAGTCCTGAAAGGTTGAAGGTCCCCTGCCTGAGCTGACCTGAGTTATGGGAATAACATTATACCAAGTATTCTAAGAAAGCAGCAGCATTACTCAAGGAAGCATAAACTTAGAATTTTGTTCCGGAAATTTGCAGAGCCTGGCTCTAACACGAAATCCAAAGTGAGGAAGTAGGCTGGAAGAATGAGCCATGAGAAGCCAGTGTGTCTGTGATTTGAACTTGAGGGGGGATTTGGAACAAGGATTGTGCAAGCTAAGCTGATTGTATAATTGTCATTATACCTTCAAAGTAAATACTTCTTTGTAAAAGCTAATCCAACTATTAGTGACTAAATAGATTTGGTTTATGGGAGATCCCCCTGCACTTAGGTGAAGACCACTAGTAGGGACTGAAGCCATTGATAGAGAGCCTAGACACTCTCAACCCCCTTTAGGGGATCAGAGAATCCTGGGGGAGAGGTGAGATGTAACAAACCTGGCATTTAGGCAGTGGGAGACAAGGTAATCACTATTTTTGTTGTCAAGTTGTTTTATTTATGTACAACTCTTTGTGATCCCAAGGGGTTTTCTTGTCAAAGATACTAGAGTGGTTTGCCATTTCCTTCTCCAGTTCATTTTACAAATGAGGAAACTAAGGAAAATAGGGTTAAGTGATTTGTTCAGGGTCACACAGTTAGTAAAGTCTGAGGCTGGATTTGAACTCAGGAAGATAAATCTTCCTGACTGCAGGCCTGATATTCTATCCACTGGGCTACCTAGTATTATCACTGAAGCACTTTAAACCTTCAATGCTTAGGGATAGGGATTGGACCTATAATTTTATTGCTATAGGAGAAGAAACTTCCTCTACCAATTTAACTAAGTAGGTGCTTTTTCTACAACTTATAGTCTTAGGGAGTAGCCCATAGCACTAAGAGGCTTCCCAATGGTCACATAGCCAGTAGCCAGTAGATGTCAGAAGTGGGATTTGAACCATAGCCTTTTTGCTTGACTATTTTACCATAAGGGAGCTAGGTGGTGCAGTGGATAGAGTGCTGGGCCTGGCATCATGAAGACCTGAGTTCAAATCCAGCCTCAGACACTTAGTAGCTGTGTGACCCTGCACAGGTCACTTAACCCTATTTGCTTCAGTTTCTTCATCTGTAAAATGATCTGGAGAAGGAAATGGCAAACTGGTATCTTTGTAAGAAAACCCCAAATGAGGTCACAAAGAGTAGGACATGATTGAAGCAACTGCACGTTTTACCCTCAATGAAATCATAGGTGTTCCTGAGGGTTGCAGGTTAGTGGCTAAGAATGCTGAACTTAGAGTCAAAGAAAATCTGAGTTCAAATCCTTCCTTCAAATCCCAGCTATGTGACCGGGCAAGACCCAACCTCTCACAGCCTCAGTTTCTTCAATTGTAAAATGAGGATAATAATAGTGTCTACTTCACAAGGTGGTTGTGAGGATCAAATGAGAAAACATTTTGCAAAACTTTAAAGCAATATATTATTGTTGTTGTTGTTATGCCTTACTCCATTGGCCTTCAGATATATCCCACACTAGTTTACCAAGTTGCCTTAATTTCTCAGCAATAGAAATACTCCTTAAGGTTAAAGTTTATCTCCAGAAAGTTTCTGCTAAAGTACATATTTATCTAGAAGGTAACTCATTAATCACTAACCCCACTTACTAATTCATTAGCACTAATTATTTCAGGAGATTAGACCTACAGAATTAAGAACAAGACCCGGAGGGAATGAAGTTCAGGACTGATGTTTTAATGGGAACAAATGGGTTGGGAAAGGTCTGGAAAATGAGGTATTTCCTGGGGTGATGGGGGAGGCATTGTACTGGCCTGGATAAATCACCATGATGGGGAGCCGAAAGGTGACGGGGGCATGATGAGGCCATTAGTAAGAAGGGGAGCAGAAAAGAAACATGGAGTCAGGTCCCACCAAGACAGACTTTTCTGGCAGCTACAATTTTGCCCTGACCCAGGCCTGATTACAATTGTCATTGAATCAGTAATACAAATGAGGCAACCAAGACAATGAAAAGCTGTGTACTTTTGTTCAACGTGATTCAATAAATCAGCTGCTGAGTCAACATTAGACCTCAGATGGCTGTGCTTAGCCGTTAACAAATTGTGTCTCCCCCATACAAAATCAATTTAGTGTCCCTTGACAGACTGAGTTCAGATTGGGCTAGTTATCATTTTTTCCTATGTCTACTACTTCTCCATGATCTTGGGAAAATCAGTTGACCTTTTCTCTATCTGTAAAATGGTACAATAATCCCTGCCCTCTTACCTACTTACAGGGCAAGTTAACTGTGATTACAGAATATTAGAATCATAAAATGTTGAAACTGTGAGGGACCTTTGACATAACTTAATTCAACACCTTTCTGATAGATAAAAAGGTGAAGCCCAGAAAGATTGAGTGAATTGCCCAAAGCCACACAGTCATAGAACTGGGATTTGAACCCAGGTCCTATGATTCCAAATTTAATGCTACAATGTGATGGCATTTATGAAAACTCATTTGCTGGAGAAAAAATGTGATTAAAATTGATGCATAATTACTAGGCAAGTTGGGAATTCCTTTCTCTAGATATATTGTCAGAAAAAAAAATGGAAGAATTGTTTACCTTTCCCCCCCAATACACTTATTAAAACTGAGCTGGAAGAAAGTTGGGGCTGGTACAAAGAGCATCAGAGCACAAGTGCCTAGGTCCTTGTAAAAAGTATGATTATAAAGGAATGGATCTGATTTTCATATGCCACACACCAATTTCTAATATACTTACAAAGTATCTTAGGAGACCTGAGTTTAAATCCTGACTCTGATATTTAGAGACGGTAGATTTAAACCTAGAAGGAAACTTAGAGGTCATTGAATCCAATACCCAGATTTTAATGATGAAGAAACTGAGACACAGAGAAATTAAATGACCCAGGGATATTCACTTAGAAAGTACCCGAGGTAGGGTTTGAACCTAGATCATCCTGACTCCAAGATGACCCTTAGTTTCTTCATCTGAAAAGTAGGGCTAACCTTAAAATACTATGGAAATATGAATCATTATTAAACAGAGACTTCAACTCAGTCTCATTGCTTTATTATCAGACTCCCTAGGCCTCCAAACTGCCTTTCAAACTAGAAATACAAATATTTTTTGGAGTTTCTGTTGCTTTGGCTTATAGATCCTTGAGAGTGAAAACTTTTATTTTTATATCTGTAACCCTGTCACTTTGCATAAAGCTTGGCACATAGTAGGATTTTAATAAATGCTTATCTGATTGATGATTTCTCTTAAATATATCTACTAAGTATATCTAACTGAAAAGTAGAGATGCATCATGGATAGTGGATAGAATCAGGAATACAAGGATTCAAATTCTACCCGACATTTTTAGTTGTTTGTATATAAATTAACTAATCTCTCTGAGTACCCTGTAATTCTCTTAACTATTACAAAGTTATTGATGAGTTATGATTAGCCTATTGGCCTCTCTGAGAATCATATTACTTAGGAATATAACATTTACATGATTTAAGTTTTTTTTTTAGTAAATCTGGAATGTGGTGGGATTCCAACTTTAGAACTGGAAGAGACCTTAGAGGTTATTTAGTTGTACTCCCTCATTTTACATATAAAGGAACCGATGCCCAGAGAGAGATTAAACATTTCGCTCAAGCTCAGATGGGTAGTAAATGGCTGGGCTGGGATTTGAACCCAGGTCCTTTATGCTCTGAATCGAGCTCTCTTTCCATTTTTCTACATTGTTTCCTATTATTGGGCTGAAACTCACATCTTCAATAATGAATGAATGACAAATATTTATTAAGAGATTACTATGTGCAAAGCACTGTGCTAAGTGCTGAGCACACGAATAGGAAATGAAGCCCTTGCACATTTATTTGTCCCTGATCTTCAGGAACTCACATTCTAATGAGAAGAGACATTACTCACACAAGGTTTCAGGAGCAAGTCAGAGGAAAAGGTCCCATGTTCTGTAGAGTGCAGTGGTAAAGCTGATGGTAATGCATGTTTCTAATGTAATTTCCACTGATAAAACCATCTCCTTTCTGATATTGAATGGTTTGAGTGCCATGAACTTTGAAGGCAAGAACTTTAGTGGGGTCTTAAGTAGCTATGGCTACCAAGGAGACAGGGGCTATGACACTTGCAGAAGCTTCTGGGTCACCTCTCCATAAGGGCTAATTCACTAGATGATAGCTACGGGGAGCTGCGCTAGAAGTAGTGCTGGGGGTCTGGCAGCACTGCTCTTCCCAGAGCTCTTGGGCTCACGGGAGTTTGACATGAGGCCGTCCTTGACTAGATGGGGGCAGTGCTTTGACTTGCCTGGCACATGCCACCTCTTGTCTTTTCCCCGGATGTCTTGCTGCTTTGATTAGGATGGTACATGAAAGTTTACTTAAGCCTATTTACTACTTTCTTAATACCTATTATGCATCTGACATATGTATAGTTGAGATATCCTCAGCTAAACTTTCTGAAGAGACACCAGAGGGGGAAAAATGACTTCTCTGTCCAGACCTTGACTAGTCCGGAGTTGAGAGGAAAAGAAAAAGGAAGAAAAAAAGGCCATATGATGCATTAAAAATGTGGGTAACTTAAAAGAACCCTATTTTCTTACTGTCCAGAAAGTCCTAAGCAGACAAGGTAAGAGCAAAAATAGTTAATCAGTAGTAATAGCCTTGAAACTAAAGCTGGCTTTTAAAAGGAGAGGGAAAGGCAACTCTTATTTTCCTGTCCTTTCAAAAGGTCAAGTTCAGCCTATTTCACGTGTAGCTCATGCCTAATTGAAATAAATAACAGCATGGACCTGCAGCATCTAATAAGAAGTTGAACATGCAGTAAATCTAAACAATTTTAATCTTAGCTGTGCCAATGGAACCTTTAAATCCTGGGAGATACCAGCCAGCCGCCTTTGCCACTCCTTGCATGTGCAAGGAATTGAATGAAGACATATGGTCACCATCAACTTGGATCTTTAATTCTGAGATGACACACATATTAATCTAACTGAAAGGGGGGAAGCTACCATATAGCTGGTTGTAATTAGCCAACCGCAAATTTCTCTAACCACTTCGGTCTCAAACCAAAAGCCAAAAATGGCATTTCAGTGATTATACCATCCCACCCAGATTTGCATTTCTTGATGAATTCCCAAGGTTAGGATGGGAGCCATACTGTAAAACCAACCCTCAATTATACCTTTTTAGAGGGGAAGATTAGTGGCAGGTGGTGCCTGCTATCAAAGCCTCATTAAAACACCTTCTGGATGAGCCTCACAAAAGGAAGCCACCAGATGGGGGCCCATATCCACATGGTAGGCTTACCTCAAATGAGAGTTTCACCTGACACATTGGGGACAGACGATTTTTTTTTCACCTAACAAGCCATGGAGGTTCAAAAGAGGCTATATTAGGATTAATCGGACTTGATCACTAATCCATTGTAATGCCATATGCTGAAAGCGTTGTTCATTGTTAAGCCTGGAGACAGGTAGAGCCCCTCTGGTAATGTAAACCCTCCCCCGTTTGCATGGGGCTAATCTAATTTCACCTCCTCCCAGACCTCAGATGCCAGGAAAGATGCTTAACTCTTCCTGCCCTGTCTCCTGATGCCTTTTTGAATGGTAGCAAATCTGATATCAAAGGTAATGATGCTGAAACCTGCTGACTAATTGGAAAATGATTTTTCCTCTGCATTGCTTGCTTAGTGGAGGGGATGGATGAATGATATTTATTCCATTGTGCCGGGACTCCACTAGCCAATGCCGGCCTTCCTAAATGCAGTTTAGTTTTACACATCCCCCTCCTCCTCTTGCTAGTGCCCAAACATGCTTGCCGAATCTCTGATTTACAAGACAGGAAAAACTGGCAGCTTAAGCTGGCAAGGAGACACTCAAGTCACCTTATTCAGTCCTTGACAAGGGTAGTTTTTTTTTAAAGTGACTTTCCTCTGGGATGAACCCAAACCATCTCTTGCCAAACGTTGCAACCACAGCATCAAAAAATGAGAAATCCATTTCTGTTGGGTGCCTTGCTACTTAATAAAATGCCACCCACCAAGTCTATTTCTTAAGGAAGGATGGCCATTCTTCCTTGGGGCTGGGTGCATGTGTTTTGCACGCATGAAGGTAATCACACACACATGGATGCATGAGCTGAATACATAAGAGTGCAGGCCTGGGGCACCAGTGTGAGTTACTGAGCAGGATCATTTCCAAATATGCAGCAAGGTTTTGTGGCCATCCAGCTTTAGCTTAAGACAGATTGCCAGAGGGGCAAACAGCAATAGTGCAGTCTGTAAAACATTAAGTTGTAGCATGATGAGGAGGAGGAGGAATAGGATGATGGTACTAATACTGTAGAGTCTGTAAGGGGTGCTTTTTCTTCCAAAAACAGCCTCGTGTGATTCACACATTGGCACTAGGAGAATGATGGTGCACTGGGAAAGAGGGCTGCATTGGAAGAAAAAAGGTGTGGGTTCCAATATTGGCTCTGCCACTTCTTGCCTGTGTGACTTTGGGAAGGTCACTAACTGTCTCTGGTCCTCGATTTCCCCATCTGTAAAATGAAGGGGACCAGACAAGATGGCTTCTAAACCCCCTTCCAGTTCTAAATCTATGCTGCTATGCTCTGATAGCCTTTCCTAAAGAAACAAAATCTTTGGGAGCAGCAGAGGCATAACTGGTCTTGGAATGAAATAAAATCAATCAGGAATGATCCAGTTATCAGCACTGAAAGCAGACCACGACACCAGCATAACACTGCCCTTTTCTATTCTTAATTTTTTTTTTAAACCTCCCATGACACAATGGCCTGGGTGAAATTTCAGCCATAAAGTTTTTTTCGAGGGGAAAAGCAAGTGATGTATTGTTCATTTAATGAGCGTGTAATGGGGTCTGACACAAGTACATACCCCATCACCTATCTCAACTGATATCCACATAGAGGACAAGAGGTAGCTTAATTCTGGGAGAATACACACAAGGAAAGTTCATTGATCAGACTATGGGGCCTGTGTGGACATCCTATAACTTATTCCAATTGACTAATTACAGAGTCAGGAGGAGCCTTTTTCCTTTAGCTGTGTAGCCGGAATAGTCAGCATTTTTTTTTTAAAAGGCCAAGTCAGTTTTAACAGTCCCTTTGCTTTATTCACATCTGGGAGAGCTGAGTGACTTTCTCATGGAATCCTTAAGAGACCACATGATAAGGGAAAAAGTCCTAGGACCTTCCCCCACTCTGAGGCCAAATGACCCACAAGAAAAAGGCCTGAGGTCTTGGTTTTTGTTTATTTTTATTTTTTCCATTCTAGGTAAAGGGAATGGAGTTTCCAACCTTGGTCAGTATCTTGGGCCACAAGAATCTGGGTTTTGGATTCCAGGCTGGATTTTGCAGACAGCACAGCATCTACAACTGGAAGAATAAGTATCAGTGACCTCTAGGACAGCACTGAGGTTTTGGGTTTGAATTTGATAGGACCAATGCTACTTAGGAACTACTATAAAGTTTTGATTCTATTTCTCTAGACACTGAGTTGGTGTGTGGGGGGAGGACATTCCCTGGAGGCATTGGTGGAAATGTTAATATATTTGTTCTCACTATATCTTTGAAGTAAATAATCTTTTAGAAAAACTACCTGATGCTAAGTGGCTAAAGGAAAATGGGGCCTCCTTATTGGACCCTAAAAGTGAAGGGAACTCGGACAGTGGGAGCTTAAGCTGATGGATAAAGAGAAGAAAATCACAGGTTTATACCCTGGAAACCCAAGGGTTGATATTGTCAGCCTGGCTCTGGGAGAGAGAGCCAGAGCAAACATTTTGTAAGTCTCTCTAAGAAGTCTCCCTGTGGATAGACATAGATAGAGATATATACACATTTACTTTAAATAGTTTGAGGCCCCTTTAAAATGACCATAAACTTATTAACCATCAATAAAAAAAATAAATGAACATGTATAATGAAGAACAAAATCTTACATAAACACCTAGCAGGGTAAAACCAAATGAATGAGCCAACAGAAAAAGAAAAAATGGATTTAATCTTTGTCCCCTTCCTGATAGGTATGAAAACCTACTTCTACCTTCTTTCCTGTTCTTTTCAATTTTCTTTTCCCTTTCTTCTTCCCCTTCCACATTCTCTTTGTCTCTGTCTCTCTGTCTCTCTGTCTCCATATCTCTGTCTCTCTCTTTCACTCTCTCTTTTGTTTCAATGCGTACAACTCTGGTTTTGCTGAGCTTTCTTTGGATCAGTTCCTATAGGTCTTACCACTTTCCCATTTATGCTTCATATTTTTATGGCACTATAATATTCTATTACATTTATATAAGTATAATTTATTCAGTCATTCTCTAATTGTTGCACATATGGGTCATTTCCAATTTTTCTGGGGCATTTTTTATGTTTCTAAAATTTATATAAATTCCAGCTTCATCCTTATTGTATTCCCAAAGATTAGAGATAAAAATATCATTTTTGCATCCTGCTGCTGGGAAGTCTATTTTATCATCTGCACAAAAAGTTAGACTTGGTCTGGCAGAAGAAAGAACCTTGGTGAGTTTTATAAAAACAAACAAGTAGGCCAACAAATACCCCCAAATGGCCCCACTGGAATAGGGAGTATCCTAATGTTATTCCCTGCTTTATTTCAGTTGATGGGGTTAACTCCCTTTCTCTCTACACCAGTATAACACAATTATACTATATTTCAGAGATTCTCACTCTGTGGATAGGTTTCAGGGCATCTGTGAACTTGGATGGTTAAAAAAAAATTCCCTCTCAATTTAATCATAAGAGCATTTACATAACACTTCAAAATTTACATGGCATTTAAAAAATACTGTCTTATTTGATCTTCATAATGGCCTTAGGAGGAAAATGATATTTCCATTTATCTAGCTGAGGAAACTGAACCAGACAGAGGTTAAATCACTAGTTAGTGTCTGAGACTAGATTTGAACTTATATCTTCCTGACTCCAGATCTAGTGCTCTATCTAATTCTCACTAATCTTTCTAACTGAATTAGATTATTTAAAAAACATTCTATGTCCATAGGCATCATTAGACTCCCATTAGACTATGATAGTGGAAAACACAAAGGTCAAGAAATATTGTTAATAGAGTAAGGCTCATGTGGGCCCCTGATTTCCTTCTACTCCTCTTTTTCTCATGGCTAAAACTTTCAAATTTTGGTTGTTTTTTTTTTTTGTATCATGAAATATTATAAGGCTCTGAGTTTGAGCACCAGTTCTACGTGACCTTTGGACAACTTGCTTAGCTACTCTGGGTTTCAATTCATGGGTAAAATGTTTGCATGTATAATGAAAGGAGAAGGTTGAATGAGATGATATATTTAAGATGTCTCCCAATTCTAAGTTCTAAGATCCTCTAAGTAAAATATGTATTATTCTGAACTCTGGAAATTGTGGGCAACTAGGTGGTGCAGTGGATAGAGTACTGGGTCTGGAGCCAGGAACACTCCTCTTCCTGAGTTCAAATCTGGCCTCAAACTAGCTGTGTGACCTTGGGCAAGTCACTTAACTTTGCCCCAGTTTCCTCTTCTGTAAAATGAGCTGGAGAAGGACATGGCAAACCACTCCAGTATCTTTGCCAAGAAAATCCCAAGTGGAGTCATGAAGAGTTAGACACTACTGAAAAACGACTGCACAGGTATGACTGGAAATTACACAAAATAAGGCAAAATGACTTAAATTTGATCTTCCTATCATCTCCTTCAACCACCCATGACAGTATAGATTTGCTCTCTTGTCCTATTACCACCATTTTAGAATTTAATTTCAATGAGATAGAGTAGGAAGGGAGATAAACGAATCATCATTGTACAATGAGGCTAAACTTCAAGAAATTTGACACCAAGTTCCCTCCTTCCTCCTTCTTCCCCCTCCCTCAATGTGGCCCAGGAGGTGGAGCACTGGTTTTGAAGTCGTATTACCTGAGTTCCAATCCCATCTCTGATACTCACTTAACCTCCTGGACTTCAGTCTCCTCATCTGTAAGAGGGTGCTGGATTCAATGCCCTCTAAGGTGCCTTCTAGTTCCATGATCTTTATAAAGCATTTGGGAGTAGAAAGTTAAGAGTTAGACAGCAAGTTGTGAAAAATAGTGTATGTTTCCTTCCCTCCATGAACTCTGTCATTCTTTTCCCTTTATATCATGATTCATACTCACAAAATACTTTCTATCCTGGAATTTCAAAGAATACAGCAACATTATCTGAGGTTAAAGTTCCATTCTCCATTCTCCATGGAAGGGATTAAGGTAAATTCTTGGCTGCTATCATTTCATTTTTATCTTTCCTTTAGCTAATATTGGTAGGATGTTGTCAAACTTTACATTTTTCATTTAATTTCCTCAAAAACATTTTCTCCTCCTTTCTTTTCAAGATTCATTTGTTTAATTACTTTGGGTTTTTTCATATTTTGTCTTTTCTTCCCTCATGTCTCTCTGGTTATTATTTGTATGATGCCAGCTAGTGAGATAATTGATTCAATTTTTCAGTTTTTGTCTGGATGTTTACCTCTCTGGGACATAGCCTTTGGCATATGGTAGTCATATCATTTCATTATGCACTTTTTTTTTATTCTATTAAACTTTCTCTTTTTCTGCTTTTCCCCTTTCTTTCCAACTCTCTTTCTATTTCCTTGTTACTCAGTGCTTTCATTTTATTATGATTATCAAATAATCAATCAACAGCATTTATTAAGTGCCTACTTTGTGCTAGGCCTTGGAGATACAAAGATACAAATGAAAGAGTTCCTGCCCGCAAGGAGCTTACATTTTATAGGAGGGAGGCATATATAAAATAAATTCACCTCACTGTAACCATATTTGTTTTTTCTGTGGCTGCTTACTGTCCACATTACTGGGAATTTGCTGTTTGAAGCAGTTAAACGACACTGGAGTCAAGAAGATGAGTTAAAATCTGACCTTTGGCCTCTGCCTCCACCTGTTTGACCTTGGGCAAATCATTTAGTCTGGTTTTGCTTTAGTTTCATCATCTGTAAGATGAGGACAATAATGGCATCTACCTTCCCGGGCTGTTGTAAGGATGAAGCGAGATGATTTTTGTAAAATATTTTGCAAGCCTTAAAACACTGTATGGGTGCTAGACACCCTTGATTAAGAATGTTGCTCAGGCATGGTTCTTTTGGTCATCTTACTTTGTTATCAACAGGGAAAGATATTACATAGGAGTAAGCGAAGATGGTCCAGAAATTTAAAGATAGAGCCTTTTGGGTCTTCTAAATTACTACGTCAGTTTGATTGCCTGGACATTCTGTAATATAAATGGTTTGCCTTCAAGACTTTAGTCCTCTCTAGTTACTCCAAGGCTCCCCTCCAAAATCCTGAGTTGCTTGTTGTTGTTTGTCCTTTGTTTTCTTTTTCTTTTCTTTCTTTTCTTTTCTTTTTTTTTTGGTGAGAAAATCAGGGTTAAGTGACTTGCCCAGGGTCACACAACTAGTAAGTATCAACTGTCTGAGGTTGGATTTGAACTCAGGTCCTCCTGACTCCAAGCCCAGGATACAGGGGATGACCTTGGCATCTTTGACACTGAATACCTGAGTGGCTTCTTCTTCTTTTTTTTTTTTTTTAAGTGGGCCATGGGATGAGAAATCGGTATGTATTTGGGCCACATGAACTTTTTAAATTGATAACAATAATGAAATACAGTCAATTAGTTGTTTTAAAATATGTATTTTGAAGGCAATTGTATAAAAAGATTCCTCAAAACAGTTAAACCAAATTTATTTATGGAGAATTTAGTCAACAAGAATTTATTAAGGCTTACTATGTATTAGGCACTGTGCTGAGCACCAGGAATACAAAGAAAGCCAAAGACACAGACCCTGTCTTCAAAGAGTTCACATTCTAATGAAGGAGACAATGTCAGTATCTAAGAACTTATGAGGTATACGCAGATGGAAGGTAAGCTTGGACAGAAGGCAATATGGAGTGGAGGGCTGGGGAACTGGGAAAAGTTTCTGGCAGAAGGTAGGATTTGAACCAAGTATTGAAGGAAGCCAGGAAAGCTAGGAGGCAGAGGTGAGGAGGAAGAACATTCTAGGCATGCCTGAATACAACTGGAGGTCATGTACTAGTCACAGTTTACATTTGATCAAGTCAATTAAAAATGTGGTACAGGGTTGTTGATCAAGGGAGATCTCTGATCAATCAAAAGGACTTCTAGAACCACGAGCTTTTGTTTGGGACTTTTGGAAGCATCTCACTGTGGACCACTGAAACCTTATTGAAAGGATCAGAGAAAGGTGTAGAGCTGGACCAAGCCAAGGGCATCTAGTTCAACCTCTTCATTTTGTGGAAGAGGAAACTGAGACCTAGAGAGGTTAAGCACCTTACCTGAAGTAACCGGGGTAGTATAAGTGGCAGACATTGTATAACTCAATCCAGAAAACTTCCCATTAATTTCCTAATTAAATCTCAGTGACTGGGATTGCTCCCCAAATGAACTGATTGTCTAGGACTGCTGTGAGGACAGATCCTAATGAAAGGAGCAATCCTTTGGCTTTGACCTGCAAAAGGAAGTGATCGACCCTTTCTGTTTTTCCTTTAACTTCCATTCTTCCAAAGTGATTCCAAGAGCAAGATGTGGGTGAATGTGTGACTCTATGTTTATGGCACTGATCGTGGCTCCCTGCAGTTTCATGGAAAAGAATATACTTTCAAAAAAACCAGGCAGACCCGAACGTAACCCAGAGTTTGGCCACAAGCCACTAGCCAGGACCAAACCACAAAAATGTTAAGTGTGCTACTTAATGAGTTTTTTTTTTTCTTTTTAAAAATCTCAGGTGAGTCATACTCTAGAATGGGGAAAGGGGAGGAAATTTAGACAGCCTCCAATTAGGGGATATATGTATGGAAAATGCCAGGATCTTTAGACTCTGCTTGCACAAAACCTCAGCACAAACTCTCAGCCAACCGTCTTGTTAACTATCTTACTACAATGAGAGTGACCTTCGCAGGGCCAGTGGGCAGAAGTTGAAAGCTATTCCCCACAAATGATAAAGCCTGGATGTCTGTTTACTCTACAGTATGTAGGCCTTGAGCTAATGACATTAATTCCCTTACTGCATTTCATTAGGTGATAGACAGCGAGCCTACTTTGGAGGGAATCGACTGCTCCCTCCATCAGCCAGCTTCAGAGACTGGTTACATCAGCAGAGCCATCCCTTTCTCATTTGCCTTTCTTCCTCCATAATCCCTGACATGTTCACTGAACTACAGGCTGCCTATGTTTAGAAACAATTAAACATGCTCCAAACAAACAGGCGATGTTGCCATGATCCCTGCAATGCCCAAGCTGCATGTTTTGACAGATTTCTCTGCTTTTTGGATCTCTCAGGCTAGCCTGGCTTGTCACTCCTGACAATCAGGCACAGAAAACTCAAGGACCAAAGGGCAGACTCACCATCTCTAAGCTCCCCAGCTGAGAACTTACCTTCTCTTTCCTCAACTCCCTCATCAAAGGGCCACAAAAGTTCATAGTTGGAAGGCTCCCCAGGGATCATTGAGTTCAACCTATTCCCCAGCGGGAATCAATCAGTCAACAACCATGTATTAAGTGCCTACTATGTGCCAGGCACTGTGCTGAGCATGGAGATACAAAGAAAGGTAAAAACATGGTCCTTGGCCTCAAGGAGCTGGCACTCTAATGGAGGGTGAAACATGGAAACCACTACATAAATACAACATATTCACAGTGCAAATGGACAGTAATCATTGAGAGAAAGAACTAGAAGAGGGGGAGAGAGGGCAGACTTCTTGCAGAAGAAGAATTTGAGTTTAATTTTGAAGAAGGCAGGGAGGCCAAGAGTCAGAGACAAGAAAGAAGGAAGAACATTCCAGGCAAAAGCCAGTGAAAAGTCAGACTGTTGAGTGTGAGGAAAAGCAGACAGACCAGAGTTTCTGGAGAGCAGAGAGTGTGGAAGGGAATAAAATAAAAGAAGACTGGAAAGTTAGGAAGAAGCCAGGTTGTGAAGGGTTTTGAAAACCAGACAGAAGATTTTATATGGATCCTGGAGGTAATGAGTCTCTGGAAGTTACTGAGCAGAGGAATGACACGTCAGATTTCTGCTTTAGGAAAATCATGTTAGCAGCTGGGAGATGGATTGGAGTGCAGAGAGACATGAAACCTGGAGATCAGCTGGAATTCTATCCCTTCTCCAATATCCCTGAGATGGGGTGCAGTGGAACAAGCTTACCCTTCAACACCTTCAGTACAGGAAAATCCCTTCTCTTTGGGGGCATCTTGAATGATTAGGAAGATTTCTTCATAGTAGGCCTAATTCTGGCCCTCTGTCAGCCCTCCCCACAGTTCCTAGCCCTTTCCTTGGGGCCAATAGCAGCAAGACTAATCCCTGTTCCACAATACTAGAATTCTAACTAAATGAAACTTCATCATAAGGAGCTGAAACCCAGAGCGGCCTGGCAACACCCATACTCCCTCAGCACGTAGAAATGATGGAGCTGAGCACCTAGCTAATGAGAATTAGTTAGAATAGGAAACTACCAGATGCTTCCTTTTCTCCCCTGGTGGCTAGAGACCCCAATCAAGTTCCTCCTAGTACTTCCCTTAGCAACCTCCCCAGTAATACTCCTAGGGTGTCCCAGGACTTAGGAACTGAGGACCCAATGATCTCTGTCTCTATTGTCCACTCTCCTCCCAACCCAGGGATACTTATCTGGAGGCCTGAGTGCTCTCCTTTCTATCTCTTGCGAACAATAGAAAAAATATATCTTAAAAAGTTGAACTGAATGAATCTTTTGAATTCTTGCCCCAGGCCATAGTTTGTACCCCATATTCTTGGGCTCAGAATTTATAGTATTGCTCTGCATGTGCCAGCCCTTCAAATACTTGAATACAGCTGTCAAGTCGTCCTTAAAATTTTTCTTCTCCAGATCATATATTCCCACTTCCTTTAGGTTCCTTCAGGAGACTTGAAGCAAGGCCAGGATGGATCAAAATCATATAGGCAACTTCATAACTCTCCATCATACAGACCATGAATGACAACAATGAGTTTGGAGGAGCAGTTAATAGGATCACAGGATATAATTCTGGAAGGACCTTAGAATATCATCTAGTCCAAATCCTTAATTTTAAAGTTGAGAAAACAGGCCTAGAGAGGTGAGGGAGGTAGTAAGTAGCAAAGGTGTAACTTGAGCCCAGGGCTTCACAATGCTTCATGATAGTATTTTAAAAAATAGAATGGAAGGTCTAATTATAAGTAAGAAGAAAATGAAAGAAATTGTCACTTAATAAATCCTTTTTTTCCTACCCTTTCCCTGCTTGGACATGTGATTTCATAGATGTATGGAATGCCCCATATGGCAACTCTCACTACTAATCCAGATCTTCTTACATCTCACCTGTCACTTACAGGTTATGCTGTGACATTCAGACTTCAAGTGCCTTACACCCTGCCCCCTTCTTCATGTCCCCATGGTTAATAGGCATGAGAGACAAGGTCTTCTTGACTCCACAGCTGGTCCTGGTGTCCAAAACCCCCATGGGTCACATGTGGTCCCTATCATATTAAAATGTAATATTTAACAAAATAAATAAAAATACAATAAGATATAGTTAATATTACATTTTAAAACTAAGTTGGTACACAGCTCATAGGCATCTTTATACAGTGACCTTCCATTTCTATTTGAGTCTGGCACCACTGCCTTATGTCATGCCCCTTTTTGATTCAAACAGAGCTGCTAAGAGGAAATGTAAAAAGACAAGAGCTAGATGATGTTCTATGAATGTGTATGTAGAAAGCAATACTTGATGGCATTTTCCATGGCACCTTGCTGTGTTCTGTTGATGGTCTAAAAACGTAAAGGTATCTTAGTGTAGATTTTTTGAATGAGGTGATCTTTAGGATTTGTATCAGGTAATTTAATGGTGGTGGTTAGTTCCTTCAAGTTTCTTTAAAGGTCACCAGTAACAGAGCAAAACAGAACCTCAGAGTTCAAGGGGATCCCAGAGGACATCTGAGACCAATTCATACCCTAACAAGTATGAAAATAATAATGATGACAACAATAACAAGATCAATAATAACAGCAACAATAATGAAATGTTTATAAAGCACTTTAAGATTTACAAAGCACTGTGTTATTGTTTGTCCTTTGTTCTTGAAGAGGACCATGACAACGGGGAAATGATGCCAAGACATGCGAGTGAATTGGATTTAAGTGAGGGAGGGCTGTGAAAAACCACCAGCCTCACTTCCTCCTCTGGAGCCGTTCGGGGAATGGCAAGATACACGTCAGGATGACTGGAGATGGCCTTGGATGCACTAGGAGACCTTGGCCTTTTTAAGCTAAGGTCTTTTACAGATCTCAGTTTGACTGAGGCAATGCCCATATAGTGATTAAAGTTAGGTGAGAAATGAGGCAGAGAATGGCCTCTTTTACCTAGTCAAAAAAAAAATCAATCTGAGAGGGATTATGACTTATCCACCAGTTGAGGAATCTACCAGCAAAGGAAAGGAAGAAGGTAGTCCTTTGTATTAGATTGGATCTTTTGGAAGTAGGGCCTCCTATCTGTCATTATGATGCCTGCTAGCTCTCCATTCTTAATATTTATCTGAGGGAAAAAAAAAAGGAAGACAATGAAGTTGCATTGATGGTTGACTTTTTCAAGCGTTCCTTAATTCCAAAATTATATGAACTACGTTATTAGGATAATTCTTCACTTGGTGGGCATATGTAAGTGAAACCCAGAGGAGAAATGTAATTTTTATGGACAGAAAATCTATAAAGTTTTTGCTTTATACACATTTGTGTGTGCTTTCAGACACTGGATTTTTCTCCCAAAGCATCGGCCTGGCAAAGAGAAAAATGCCACTTTCCACAACTCTTCAGAAGAACAACTCAGTTATTTTAGGCCTCTGCTGCTGTGCCCACTAGCAAATGTCTTCAGATTCTTGGAGACCAGCTTTACTAGGAAAGGAAATGAACTTTCTGAAAAAACCTTGACCCACCCTTCCCCTACACACAGTTGCCTAATTATTGTACTATGTACTCTGCTGATAGTAATAGTAATAATTATGAGCTTACATATGTATGACGACCCTTCTTAACTTACAAAGAGCTTCCTGTTAACTTATGTGACCCTCTCAACAGCCCTGTGACACAGACAGTCCAAATACGATTCCTGTTTTACAAAGGAGAACGTCAGAGCTCAATGCAACTTAGTTACTTGCTGAAAATCACATAGCTAGTGATTACTGGAGCAGGCCTTCAAATCTAGGGCTCTTTTCACTGCCCTACAGTCTTTCTCTCATCCCCTATGTCTTGCCTCTCCCTTTAGATTGCAGATTCCTTCAAGGCAGGACTGTGTTTATTTTTCCTTCCTTTGTTTATTTATTTTTTGACTGGACTGGTGATTTCAACCATATAGGGAATTCCAGGTGAGAAACTTTCTCTACCAAAGCAGAAAGGCAAGTTCTCTGAAATTTTCAGCTTTAGAGAGTTGTTTGTGGTATTGAGAGCTTTAATGACTTATATAGGGCCACCCAATGGGGGAAAAGACCTGATCCCAGGTCTTACTGACTCTGAGGGCAGGTCTTTCTCTGCCTTGTTCTTTGTTATATACCTTCAAATAAAGACTGGTTTTCAAATTAAGCTCTGCAACTCTCTGTCTCACTTTTGTCTGTCTCTGTCTGTCTGTCTCTGTTTCTCTTTCTCTGTCTCTGTCTCTCTGTCTGTCTCTCTCTCTGTGTCTCTCTCTCTCTGTCTCTCTGTCTCTCTCTCTCTCTCTCTAAGGTGCCTATGTAAAGTCTAGTTATATTATCCTACAAATGAGGAACTTTTCACAGTGCCCTGTTTAGTAAATTCTCCCACTTGAAATTATTTATATACTTATCTGTATACACGTTAACTTCCTCCAGTAGAATGTAAAATCTTTAAGAGTAGGACCTGGGTTTTTTTGTTGTTGTTGCTTTTTTAAAAAAATTGTCAGTACCTAGAATATACCTTCCACACATAAGAGCTTTAGCAAATTGGAGTACTTATTCGATTGCGTGTGATCACTGGAGGAAAAAAAATCTGCTCTGCCTCAATTATTGTTTTGAGATGGGGGTGGGGGTGGTAGTATTCCCTCTTCCACTAATATGAGAAATTATTCCCGTTTTGTAGAGAGGGGGCATTGCAGAAATGATCCTGCTACTTTAATTTCCCTTGTTATGTGCTATTTTATCTTAATTGAATGCTTTGCTTTTTGACTTAGTGGTTCTTAGAGCTTAGAGCTGTCGTTAGAGGTCATATAGGCCCATCCCTTCATTCAGCAGGTGGGGGAAACTGAAGGATAGAAAGGTAAAGGCTCATACTCACAGTCCTGATGGAAGGACTGGGATTTGAATCCAGGTACTCTGACCCCAAACTGTGCCTCACTGCCTTAGCCTGCTTGATCTCTTGGTAGAGAATGTATTAGATAAAGGCTCAAGCCACAACTCTGATTTCCTAAAACACTCCTGACTGAACCTAGATTAGCAAGAAGTTCCAGAATTGTGAGAGGCCTGTACTGCTCTGTCCTTATAGCCTTCACAACAGGTTTTTCAGATATAATACTCCTCGTAGACAATATATTACCACCAGTGATGTTTTGGAGGGCAGAGGTGGAGTGGCAGGGTAGGTGCAACATAAAATCAAAGAAGATACTGGAGGGTTAAAGTAGCAGCAGCAGGCAGAGAAATTGCAGTAAAGTAGATTTTGGCTAAATATACACAAACAAACAACGACAACAACTTCCAAACAATAAAAATTATCCAATAAAAGAATGAACTGCCATAAAAGCAAATGGGGGGCGAGGGAAAAGGGAATAAGCATTTATATAGCACCTACTATGTGCCAAGCACTTTGCTAAGAACTTTGCAAATATTATCTCATTCAAACCTCACAACACCTCTGTGAGGTTGGTGCTGTAATTATCCATTTTACAATTCAGGAAAATAAGGCAAACAGAACTTAAGTTCTTTGCTCAGGGTCACACAGCTAATAAGTATCTGCGGCGGGGTTTGAACTCAAGTCTTCCTGACTATAGGCCTAGCACACTCTCCACTGTGCCATCTAGCTGCCTCAATAATAATGGGTTCACCTTCATGGCAGATCTTCAAGTAGGGGTTGAGTGACTACTTGCCACGCATTTTATAGAGGTGATTCTTAATTAGGTATGGGTTGAACAAGATAGCCTCTGAGGTCCCATCCAGATTTAAGGTTACTTTACCCTGTGAATTAAATATAAAGACATCCTTGCAAGTCAAGCCAACAAGCATTTATTAAGTACTTACTATGTGCCAGGCGCCATGTTAAGTTCTGGGAAATCAAATGCAAGCAAAAAGAGAGACAGTCCCTGCCCTCAAGGAGCTTACATTCTAATGGGAGAAGACCCATTATTAAAGATGAAAAAAGAAGCTAAAAGTGAAGGAGGGGAGAATGGCAGAGTCCCCATGCAAGGGCATGGTAAAGAATATCTGGAGAGTCAGGAGTGCAGTCTAGAGAATAATGAAGAAATGTCTGATCTGAACATCTTCCTTAAAAGAGAAGTGTTGGGAGGAACCAGTCAATGAGAGGAAGAGGGCTCAGGGTGGAAGGTATTTTTAGCTGTGAGAAGCCTAACATGCTCTGTTCCCTCTTTTCTAGGCTACTTTCCATTTCTGCAAACACAATCAAATCAATACCACCATTGCTACTGAAGAAGATATGTCAATGTACTTCCCAATGGCTTCATTCACTATCATGTAATTTTTAACCCCAAATACTCCTCCTTGGGCCACCATTCTTCTGTTATGTCCCCTTTTAGAATATAAGCTCCTTGAGGGAAAGAATTATCTCCACTCATGTATTTACTGTCATTTTCTAGCACAGTTCTAGTACATAATTATCACTTAGTAATTTTTTATTCATCCTTTCATACCCAATTATGTGATCTGGTATGTTAACAACCCATAATATCCCTTGTCTGGCTTTCTTTCTACCTTCCTCTGCAAGGTGACATCATGACCCTACTCAAGAAGTATTTCTGGGCATAACTCTATAGCTTCAGAGCAAGGATCTCATCTCCCTGATTCAGAAAGAAATCCCAGACTCCTTCCTCAGCTGGTATGGGAAGCCAGTGTAATATGATAGAATGAGCAATAAATTTGTGTTAAGCAAGTGATTTAATCTGAGCCTCAGGTTCCTCATCTGTAAAATAGAAGCAATAATATTTGTATTACTTAGCTTACAGGATTGTTATGAAGGAAGCACTTGGTGAACCTTAAAGCATTGTGGAAATGTGCTTCTACCCAAATTTTTAGAAACACTCCAACTTACCCAAGTTCCCTTCACCAAATTTGCAGAGCCATAGGTAGGATGTAGCAATGGGACTTTGCTGCAAGGTGCCCAAGTTTGGAGGACACTGAGAGTACTTGTATGTCTTCAGGCAGTAGAATCAATGGAGCACAGCACCTAATTATTAAGAAAAATGATTAAAAGAGGAATATGGCATGGAATGGAAGTGCTTTGGAAAGAATGTGTAGACATTCTGTAACTGGTTCTGTTAGCTAACCACGTGGTGAAGAGCAGGACCTTTCACTGACTGCAGAGGCATTCAAGAAGGCTGAAGCTTTAGCCTCTTCTTTTTTGCCTCCATTATCTCAAGGGAGCTCAGTGACTCCTATCACATTCATGATATCCAAGCATTCCAGAGTTCCGGTTTGCAGCCAGCACAGCACCAACACCCTTGAGATATAAGGGACATCCTGATGTTCTACAGTCCAGATTTGCAGCCAACTCAGCATCAGTGTCCTGAGGAGCAAGGTATGTCCTTTGGGAGTGACCCTCAAGACCCCAGGTTAACAGTGGCTGAGACAAAGATTCATGGGACAGTGATGTCACCTTTGCACATGAACTTGGTGGGATCAATGTTTTGAAGGACCTGAGCTAAGCTGAATGTATTATCCTCATAGACTGAGGTGATACAGGGGACAGTATGCCCCCAAGAGACTGGGGAAAATGTTCTATACTTTGTTCTTGCTATATCATTGAGGTAAATATTCTTTTGTAAAAGCTAATTGATGGTAACTGGTTAAATGGACCTGAGGAACTAGTAATTGGTTCCTAATGATGAGAGGAATACTTTCCATTTCCCATCGGCAGCTCAAGCTCAAGCTTCCCTCAGGATAAGCTCATCACCTGAAACCTTAACGTCACTTAGCTTTGATACTTAACACCACCTCATCATCCTCAGTGGCTACTTCCCTATGACTGGAGGGTGGGATGGTGAAGCAAAAAACCTCTCCCAAAGCCTCTCTTTATGGAGGGCTCAGAATTTTACAGCTAACTTCATTGCCCATCAGCTGTTCTGTTTGGTTTTTAACTCCAAAAACATCGTGCCCTCTTGCCAAGTACCCTCTGGCACCCCCTCCTCCCTTTTCAGCTTTCTTTTGTGTGCTATCTTCCCCCATTAGGTTGTAAGCTACTTGAGGGCAGGGACCTTCTTTTTCTTATTTGTATCCCCAGTGCTAGCACAGTGCCTGGCACATAGTAGGAACTTAATAAATATTTATTGACTATTGACTGAACATAGGTGGTGGAAGCTGGAGCTGACTTCAGTAGAGAAGTAAAAAAATAAACCAAAAAACCCCAACCCCTCAGCCTGCCTTAGAACCCTGAAGAGCAAATTAAGCCAGCCTGGCTTTGAGAGAGGATCAAAGCATATAAGCTAATATACGTACATATCCATCTATATGCACATGGATTGTCTTCTCTAATAGAATGTATGCTGAGACTATTTCCTTTTTAACGTATCTCCAGTATCTAAGAAAGTACCTGGAATATAGTAAGTGCTTAATAAGTGCTTGTAGATGGATTGTGAATGAGCAATTTACTCCGGAGCAGCATTCATTCATCCAGCTCTTTGAATCAGTGGATCCCTCTACTTTAACACACATTTTTATAGAACTCATATTCTTGACTGAGAAAAACACACCCTTATAGGATCACAGATTTAAAGTTGGAAGAGAGCTCAGAGGCCATCCACTCCTACCCACTCATTTTACAGATGAGAAAACCAAGACTCCGAGAGGTTCTGATTTGCCCAGGATCACACAACTAGCATGTGTCAAAGCCAGAATCTGCACCCATTTCTTCCTGACTCCAAGTCCACTACGTCTCTTTCTTACGCATCATATTTTATTGAAAATGTTTAATAATTGAGGCTAATTAATTATCTGGCCAAACTGGACTTCTTGCTGTTCTTCACAAATGAAGTTCTGTCTCTCCCCTCTGTGCCTTTGTTTAGAATCTACTCAATAAATGTTTGTTATTAATTAATTAACAAGCCAACTTTTAATCACATGATTGATTTCAACCAATAAGAAATGGTTCTCTGCTTTGATGCAATACCTGCTTTGTTCCTGACAGACACAGCAAGCAGGGAAGACAGTTTTCCTCTGCATGTTCTTCCATCATTATTATTCTTTTCTTCAAAGAAACCTTTGTGATGTTTCATCAAGACCAAGATTCCAGGAAAAAACCAAACAACTTTGTGAAATGCTGCTCTAGGCAATTAGCTTTTTCAACCTCTTGCTCATTATAAGGCAAGGAATGTATGGTGTTTCACCACCTCATATTCCTAAATCGGTGAGTACTCATCTTGGCTTTTGAAAGTCAGCATTGTCACTCTTGTGCACATGTAGGGAAGCCTATACCCACAGCTGAGGTTAAATGATTTGCCCAGGGTCACACTGTGAGATTGTAACCAAGCAGAGATTAAAATTTAGAGTTCTTGTTTACTCTCTGTTTGGTTCACTGGCTCACGCTGCTTCTAATGGTGGCAGTCCATGGGAAAGGTATCCAGAGAGTTGGTAGCCATGCAGGAGCTGAGAAAGTCAGAGAAGTAGCAATTTCAACTCTTCTGCTGACTTTGTGTGTGTGTGTCCTTTAAAATCAGGGCAGTGTAGTGGAAAAAAGTCCTGTCCTGGGAGTTAGGACATCTGGTTCTGGGCCTGACTTTTTCACTAATAGAGTGACTTTGGGTAAGTATTTAATCTCTCTGGACTTAATTCTCCACATCCAGAAAATGAGAAAGTTGGACTAGAAAGGCGATGATCTCTTAGGGCCTTTTTGGCCCTCAAACTCTAAGATGATTTCTGCAGCATTTAAACTCCTTATTCCTTGGAATTCCCATCTTGAGGAATAAGAATGAGGCTCAACACAGTTGAAGACACTTAAAAATATTGGTAGAATTAGCAATTCTACAAAAAAGGTATTTGATAATAACTGGAGATAAATTTACATGATATGTTATTCTATTATTTGATCCTCACCATCCTATGAGGTAAGTCATACTACCCCCATCCTACAAATGAGGCAAATGAGATTTCAGAGAGGCTAAGTGATTTGTCTGTAGCTAAACATGTAGTAAATGTCAGGTTTTGAACCCAGGTCTTTCTTGACTCCCAATCTAACAGGTTTTCCTGTAGGTTGCTGCTTTCCTAGAAAGTTGCATGCCCTACTTGCCCAAGTCTTTGTAATGATAGATAATGTACAGAGGCACATCTCTCTAACTAGAATACTGATTTTATAGTGTTTACCAAGGAGGAGACAATTTCATAATTTTGTTCAGAAACTTTGGTTGCTTTTTTCTTTCTCTATTTTCATTTTTCCCTTCACCTCTCATTCTTTGGCTATCTCTTCCACAATGTTGGCAACTTTCTCGCCACCCTAGGGACCTGCTCTCCGGATCACTATTTCTGGAAAGTCCCAGCCCTGCTCTCTGGTCATCTCTTCAATAGCTTCACCATTTGACTTGCCTCCTGCATATCCTTTCTTCCTCCCTACTTCTAGCTCTGGAATCATGAACTATAATCACATCAACTCTGCCATTGTCCCCAGATAAGGTATGATATATAGGTAGCTAGGTGATTTAGTGGCTAAAGCTGGATCTGGAGTCATGATGACCTAAGTTCAAATCCAGTCTCAGGCACTTACTAGCTGTGTGACTCTGGGCAAGTCATTTAACCTCTATTTGCCTCAATTTCTTCAACTGTAAAATGGAAATAACAACTACCTTTCAGGGCTGTTTTGAGGAGCAAATGAGACAATATTTGTAAAGCACTTAGCTTAGTAATTGGCACATAGTAGGTACTATATAATGATTATTCCCTTTCCTTTCCCTTCACCCTATGGCCCCATTCACCATCCCTGCCCCAAAATGTCTCTTCCCCTACGTGTGCTCTCTCCCCCTCTTAGAATATAAGATCCACAAAGGAAGGAATTGTGTTTGCTTTTGTATTTCTCTATTCTGTGCCTGCATATTGCTTGTTCATTTATTCAATTCAGTTCAATAAACACTTATGAAGTGTCTACTCCATATGAAGTCCTGGGCTGGGAATGCAAAGATAGGTACATCACTGACCCTCTTCTCAAAGAGCTGGAGAAAAGTTGTATACACAGATAACTGTAATGTAAGAGAAGGTGATATAAGTGCAAAGGTGAGGGCTAGGCAAAGTGAGGGTGAGACAAGGAGGAATGAATGGAGAGATTAATGAAAGAACTGCTGGCTCCAATGGTGTTCCTCAATTTTCATCCTGCTTGATCTCTGTATGCCCTTTGAAACTGCTGATCACCCTCTTGTCCTGGATGACTCTCCATCTCTAAGTTTTCATGAGCCACCTCCTCCTGGTTATTCTCCTATTTGTCTGACAGTTCATTCTCAGTCTCCTTTGATACTTCTTCCTCCGAGTCATGCCCACTAACTCTGAATGTTGCCCACGGCTGTAGCCTGGGCTCTCTTCTTTTCTCCCATTGTACTCTCCTGCTCAGTGATCTCATCAGCTCCTACGAATTCAAGTATCATCTCTAGTCAACCAATTGGCAAATCTACATGTCCAGTCCTAACCTTTTTCTTGAGCTCCGGACTCACATCGCTATGTTTGGACATCTCAAGCTAGATATCCCTTAAGCATTTCAAACAACATGTCCAAAACAGAATTTTTTATCTGCTCCCTCAAATTTTCCCTTCTTCCAAACTCTCTTATCGATACTGAAGGTACCACTCACTCACAACCTTGGTGGCATCCTTGACTCCTCTCCTGCACTCACACCATCTAGCCAATCTATTGACAAGTCTTATCATTTTTACCTTCATGGCATCTTTCATTTACACCGCTGCTTCTCCATCCACACAGCCACCACCCTGGCTGGTGCAGGCTCTCTTTCCCTCACACCTGGATCATTGTGATAGCATTCTGGTTGGCTTCCCAGCTACACCTCCCCATTCTAATCCATCTTCCATTCAGAAGCCAGGGCAATTTTCCTGAAATTACAGGTCTGATCATGGCAACCCCTACTTAATAAACTCCAAGGACTCCCTATTACCAGCATAAAATCCTGTTGGACCTTTAAAGCGCATCACAGTCTTGCCTTTTTTCCTCCCTATTTTTTTTATTTTTCCTTATACTTTGCTCCTCTCTGGTAGCACCTGCACTTTTTTCTTCCTCAGATGGTTCATTCTGTCTCCTAACTCCATGCTTTTTTCACTGTCTATCCATTTTCCCTGCAATTCTCTCCCTTCTTATTTCCATCTTCTGACTCTCCTGGTCTCCTTTGAGACTCAGCTCAAGCCTCATTTTATGCAGGAGGCCTTTATCATTGCTGCCCCCTCCTCATCCTCTCACTGCTAGTGCTTTCTTCTAAGATTGCTTTCCAGATACTCTCTGTATCTTGTATGCACAAAGTTGTTCAGAATATAAGCTCCTTCTGGGCAGCAAACAAAAGGATCCTCACAAAAAGAAGTCTTTCTTAGTATCCCTAGCTCAGCACAGTGCTTGGAACAGAGTAATAAATACTCTGTTAATACTCTGTTTTACTCTGCAAATAAAAACAGGCTTAATAAATGTTTGTGCAGGGGAAGTTAGGTGGCACAGTGGATAGAGCACCAGCCCTGGATTCAGGAGGACCTGATTTCAAATCTGACCTCAGACACACAACACTCACTAGCTGTGTGACCCTGGGCAAGTCACTTAACCCCATTGCCTAACCCTTCCCCCCCAAAAAAAATAAATGTTTGTGCACTGACTTATCAGAGGTTAGGCCTGAAATAGACCTTGAAGGAAAAAGGAAGAGAGGGCCATTGTCAAGATAGAGATAGGTGATAGACAAGGCATATTAGGAGAATAAGGGATAAGAGACCTCACTATGAGAATGAGGATAGAAGGAAGAGGAAGAAAGGGACCAGTCTGAGAGAAAGCTAGAAAGGAAATTTGGAACCACATTGTGGAGGATCCTGACTGCTAACATCAGGGCAGCCTCTAAAGTTTTGTGAGTGATGTCATCGCAGAGAGAAGTTGGAAAGATTAACTAATGCATGACTTGGAGAGAGAAAATAACGGAGTCAGGAGCACAGAAACATTTATTAAGAACCAACTATGTACCAAGCACTATGCTAAGAGCTTTACAAATGTTATCTCATTTGATCCTCACAGCAATGCTGGGAAGTGGGTGCTATTATTATCTCTACTTTACATGTGAGGAAACTGAGGCAGACTGAAGTTAAGTGACTTGCTCAGAGTCACCTAGCTACTAAATGTCTGAGGCTGGATTTAAACTCAGGTCTTTCTGATTCCGGAAGCAGTCCACTATCATCCCTTGCTCCACCTAGATGTTAGAGCCGAGAAGAGGTAAGGACCTGAACTAAGATGGTTTCAGTGAAAGTGGAAAAGAAGGATCAGAAACAAGAAATAGTACTGGGTAAAATCAGTAACTTTTGGCAACTGATTTTCTGTGGTGAATGAGGGAGTCAAAAATAGCCCTCAAGGCTAGGTGGTTAGTTATGATAACAAAAGAGAGAAAAGTTAGGGGAAGGGGAATGAGTGGGTGCTGGGGGAGGAAATAAAGGCATCAATATGGGAAACATTAAATTTGTAGTTTGGGTGGGTCATTCGCTTGGAGACATCCTGTGGGCCACTGGAAATCTGGGCCTGGAGGGCTGGCAAGAGAGTATTTGCTATGATTAAGATTTTGGAGACATCTGTCTGCCTCTTTCTTTGGAAAGAAGCATTTCCCAATGAGGATGGTGCATAGCCTGCCTGGCAAGTCATTGAAGAATCTTGGGATCCACAGTAAAATCTTCCCCTCCCCTCTGGTTCCTTGACCCTCAATCATGCTAACTACTCCCGTGGCTCCATTCCCTGAGAATGGCTGACACAAAGGAGCTGGTCAAAGTCAAGCTCCTAAGTTCTCTGAGAGGAGAGCAGTAAGTAAGGAGCTGTGCTCAGCTCAGTAATCAGCTCCACAGGGAGGCTGTCCTTCTAAGGGCAGGCAATATGTCTGCAGTATCCTACAGGAGGAAGGAGGGCCGGGAACTCATCTTTATGGCTGGGGGCTAGAAAGCGGCTTAACTGGGCGGAAAGCCACCTCCTTGCCATCAAAGCTGTCCACCTGGCAGTGAATCTCAAGGAGACAGCTGACTGGCTCAGCAGACAGTCTGCCCTGCCAAAGGAAGGAGAACTGAACCAGAAGGTCTTTCAGGAAATCTGTTTTAGATGTGGGGGAAGAGGAGGAAGAAGAGGAGGAGGAGGAAAAAGGAGGAGGAAGAGCAGGAGGAGGATGAAGAAGAAGAGGAAGAAGAGGAACAGAGCTTCTTCCTCTCAACTATGTACAGACCAAGAAAGGAAGAACATAGAGTGGTTACTCAACTATGTGGATTTTTTTGTTTGGAGGCCTAAGACTTTGACCTTTCTGCTCAGCTCATTCAGTCCTTAGTTTTATAGGATCTGGATTTAATTCATATAATCATTAATGTCAAATATCTATTTTTAAAAATTCCTTTTGTGTGTATGACATAGAAATAGGCACCATTCAAAAATAAAACTAAAATATGACCTGGCCACTTAAAAGCTTACCATCAGAAAATGGAAACCAGGACAGATGAAGCAATATGGCATAATGAAAAATATATCAAATTTTGGGTCAGGGAACCTGGGGTATACTGCTTTCTCCCTGTATGACCTTGAATAATCTCATGATAATTATACAAGCTGAGAGATAGCCTTCAAATCAGGAAGACGTGGGTTCAAGTCTTACAACTGAAATACGCTGGCGTTGTGACCCAGGTGAAGTTGGTTCACCTCTTAGGGCTCTAAGCAACTCTCTAGGTTGCAGAGTAGGAGCCATGTTGCATGGGTACAGAGAGTTTTCTCACCTGGGAATTTCCTATACCAATGAAAGTATATATTTTGTTTTTATCCTATAGGTACATCATAGACATCATCAATCAACAAGCATTTATTAAGTACCGACTGGATGCCAGACATGGTGCTTGTTGATAGGAATATAAATTAAAAAATGAGAAAGTCTCTGCCCTCAAGAAGCTTACATTCTACTAGACATAAGATGTATTTTAAAATATACTACCTGTAATAATATCAGTTGTATTGTTCTTTCTACTAAGGCATAGAGGAGGGGGTCAGAATTTCAATCATGTAAGGAATAAAGATGCCACAAGATATTACATTCATTCATTCATTCATCCATCCATCCATCCATCCAACAATCATTTAATCAATCAATAACTTTTTATAAAATGCCTATTGTGTTCCAGATTGGGGATGCCAAAACAAAAATATAACTGTTCCTCCTCAAGTAGCTTGCATCCTACTCAAGGGAAACTCTATACAAAGATAAAGAAAAATGCAAAACAAGTGCAACAGAAATATAAAATAATTTCAGGAGAGAAAGAACTAGTAACTGGGGTTCAAGGAGTGGTGAGAATCCATGTGAATCTCATGAAGAAAGGGTGACCATCCTTGGCTTAGGGTCATGGCTATTTGGGCACAATGTTGCCCAGAGTAATATTGAAAAATACCATTTTCAGATGGAAGAATATACACACTGCTGAAAAGTCCATCTCCTTATAAGAGGGCAAGGGCTTTAAGTTCTCTTGGAACTAGATGGGGTACACATTTTAAAAAATAAAGTGGCAAGTCCTTCCCTGAAGTCTGATTTTAATGCCTCAATTGAACTATGGGGGCGATCCTGGGTTCTCTCAGACAATACTAGCAGAGTGCAGGCCATGGCAAGTCCTAGCGACTTGGAAAAGTGTCAAGTAGGAACCTGGCAGAAGACTGTTGTTGCAGAAGAACTAGCCCAGCTAAGTTTAGAGAAACTCAGTCCCAGGTATCTGCCTAGCAAGGGATGATTTCTTTTGGCCATGGCAATTCATGAAACCATGGCTTGGTTTGTATCAATGGGAAAAAAAAAAAAACAGTGATGAATTTACAAGTCACTTGAGCAATTGAAGCAGGTAGGTCCTCATGGCAAAGTATAAGAGGCTTTAGAAGGAGTCTACAAACAAACAAATACTCTATGCTAAGACAATATTAGGAAATGTAATCATGCTATATTATTTCTGTCCTGGTCTTGAATGCTTCCAAAGTCAAATGTAAGAATAAAATGAAATACAATATGTGAGAGGCAGAATAAAGAAACAATTAGGAGGCTAGCCTTGTATTAGAGAAGATTTGGGTTCAAGTCCTACCACTTACACATCTTCCTCTCAGTTTCATGCCATTTGTGAATTTAATAAATATCTCATTTATACATTCATCCAACTCATTGATTAAAAAAAAATAGCAGCCAAGTTTGCAAAATACTCTTCTAAAGAATCTATCTAATTGTGTTACAACTAGTCAACATCTTTCATTGTACACCAAGATGGAAATGAAAAACTGTGTCAAATGCTCTACCGAAATGCTGGCTTATAGTGTCCAGAGCAGACTCTTTATCAAGCCATCTAATAACTTTGCCGAAAAAGGAAATGGGGTTAGTCTGGCATAACTAATTCTTAATGAAATCACACTGATTCTTAGTGATCATTTCTTCCTTTTCTACATTCTCATAAACCAACCCTCCAAACACTCGCTCTAGAATTTTGCCTGTTAACCATGCTTATTCTATTTTTTCCTGGTTCAAGGATAATTTTTGTTGTCTAAGAAAACAGAATCAAAATAGGATTTGAGAAATTCTGCCTTTTCTTTTTTTCTGTAATCATTATCTCATCTACCCTCAAGCAGTGGTCCTAACTTTTTTTTTCTATCTTCCTCTTGCCTCCTCCCAAAAAGGTTTAAAGCAGCCCCTGCTTTTTCCTTAGCATTCATTTCCAGCCTCAGATCATTCTGAGCTTTTGTGTTCCTGACATGTTTCTTACAGCACTTGCCATTCTTGTATATTCATTCTGTCCTTGATTCCACCTTCTATCCAGGTGTGTTTTGCTTTTTAAAAATCTGACTTGTTGGGTGAGTTCCCTGTGCATTTCGCATTGGTCTATATGGACGATACCTTTTTCTCCTTCATTAGAATAATTTGTGTTTATGTCTTTATAATTTAATTCTTAAGCACATCTCCTACCTCCACTCCTGAGCCATCTACCTTTGTAGAATATTAGGCAGTGTGAGCCTGTCTTTGCTTTGAATGATTTAAAATCCATTTTCTCAAAATCTATTGTTCTTGTCAGACTATCCATGACTTTTTTTTCTTTTTCTATAATGAAATCTAAATATGGTGGTCAATTCATTGAAAGATATTATAATCTCTCTGGTCGCCCAATTTTACTTTGTTGATTAGAATTGAGTTCAGAATAGCAATTCTGCTTATGGATCCCTTCACACTTTGAAGAACAACGTTTTCATTAAGGCAAGCCAAGCATTTATCAACTGTTCTGCTTTTAGCAGATATCCAAAAAATTAAAGTCCTCCATCACTACAATGGGCTAAGGTCTATTTGGTACAGTGGATAGAGCTCTGGTCTTGAAACCAGAAAGACTTTGGCTCAAATCCTAACTCAGATACACACTGGCTATATGATCTTGGGAAAGTCACTTATCTTCTCAATGCTCCAGGCAAGTCTCTAAATATATAAGTTGCAGGGAAGGTGCCAACTTGTGTTGGTAAACATTCCTCATCTGGGAGATAAAATCAAATTCCTATCATTGCTATAGCATGTTCCCAGTACTACGTTTGTGACTTTTCCCTTAAATTTCTTGCCTATTTCTACTTTCTGTCCTAGTGATATGCAGTACTCTCTCATTATTGTTTTTTTTTCCTTTTTCTTCTATTGATCCTTACCTAAAAGCTCTCCATCATGCTTACCACCTCCAACCCCCAGTTATTAAATTTTCTCATGAATTTTCAAGAAATTCCTCACAAAGACATAAGAATATCTGCTTTTTCTTCCTTTCCTAATTCCTGTTTAGAACACCTTCTCCCCACTGAATAATTTTTCATTTTTGTTATTCTGAACTTAAAAATACCAATAAATACAAACATTTCCCTAAACAAGGAAGAACTAAAAAAAGGGGAATTTTATATGAAACCACAAATCTCTGTTATGTATAGCTTTTCAAAAATTAATATATCTTCTTAATATATGTTATTCTACCAGCCTTTTATTTCTTCCATTCCTCTAGAATATGGTATACTGTACCCTTGCCTATCCAAATATGAGTCATGTGTCCCAGCTCACAATGTCTCAGTGATACTTAAGATCCTAGATTTAGAATTGGGAAGGACCTTAGGAGGCCTCCGGTCTAAAACAGAATTTCTTCATCTAGTTTCTTCTTCATCTTTTACAAATGAAGATACTAGGTTCCAGAAAGTCATAATAACTTGCTTATGGTCACATTCTAGTAACTGATGGGTGGGATTTGAATCTAGGTCTTCTGACTTCAAACTGAATATCCTTTCTATCATACCAGGTGGCTTCCTAAAATATATCAGTTTTCTTCCTTGTATTAAGGTTGATTCTTAATCATGTTACCCATACTTTGTATATCAATGCGAGTCATCTCAAGTCATGAATTTTATTGCTTCCTATTTCTTACATATTTTTCTCTTTTTAAAAAAATTATTTTATTTTTAATTTATGGAATAAAAAAGCATTTTTGGAACATAGTATAAGTTAGAAAAGCTAACCGCCCACGAAACTACAAATCTATTATGTACAATTTGCTATAACTTTTAAATATATAATAATCATGTGGATTTCTTTTTTTTTTCCTTTTTTCTTCCCCTGACCTATAGATGGCTACCATTAGACACAAATATATATGCATGTATATGTATATATAGTGTATGCGTGTGTACGTATACACACGTATATGCATATGTATATACACATAAATACGCACATACATATAATTATTCTATACATATTTCTATTTATCAGTTCCTTTTTTTATATATTGTTTTCTATGAATTATAGATCAAGTCTTCTGAAGCCAAGTACTGTGTTTTTCTACCACATTCGATGGTATCTTCCACATTATTTTTTCTATTTCCAAACTTCAATAAAATCTTACAAAAACCCTCTCAATTTTGGCCAATTGATGTAAAACCACCAATACCAATTCTGAAAATAATATTTTGCAGGGAAAAAAGCATCTTATAACAGTTCTTTGTGATTCCAACCCTAGCAACTGAAAAGCGTAGTATGTGCCAACCACAGTCCCAGCTCTTCACTCAACAGGCATCACAGCTGTCCCATGTGCTGGTAAATGCTCAAATTTTAAAATTTATTTTATTTTTAATTTATGTAATAAAATAAGCATTTCTATAACATAGTATAATAAAAAAGATTTTTAGACTATGTAGAGAAGTAATAATACGTAGTTGTCTAAATACATATAGTGACTATTTGATTTGTAATAAAATACATTCCCTTAAAGCACCTTTCATCTTCTAACTGATTCCGACACAATTCTTGTGCTATTGGGATAGCCAATCTTATTTAATCTCCTTGATTATAGTCTTTGCTGTGTCCAGTGGATCCTCTTTACAGCTGCCAAATTAATATTGTTAACACCCAAAGAGTCAGTGTAATGTAATGGGGTAAGTCATGCTTCTGATACATCCTGGCTGGGTGACAATGAGCAAATCCCTTAACCTCTCAGTGCCCAGGTACCAATCTACATTAACAGAAGGGATTTCCTCACCAGAAGTTTCCTACACCAATGAGATCACAGGTCTGATCCCTCCCGTCCCAAATCCAAACATAGATCTGACCATGCCACTCCCCTACTCAAAAAGCCTCCATTATTGTTTTGTCACTAGAATAAAATATAAAATACAAACTGCTCATCCTGGTTTTAAAGTTTTCCGCCTTCTTTTCTCCTCACCTTTCCAGTAATATTTCATATTATTCCTTTTCACATATTCTCTGTTCCAATCAAACTGACCTAATGATTATCTCCCATCTCTGTTATCTTTGTGTAAGCAAGTCCCCTTGCCTGGAATGTACTCCCTCCTCAGTGTCACTACTTGGAATCCTGAGTTTCCTTCAAGGCTCAGCTCAGGGTTTACCTTCTAGTTGAGGGCTTTTCTGATTGTCCTAGTTATTAATGTTCTTTCCCTCCTGAAATTAATTTATTTTATATATTTTGAATTTACTTTATGGTGAACATGTTATGCAGTGGATAGAGCAGTAGGCCTGGAGTCAGGAAGACTTGTGTTCAAATCTGACCTCAGATACTTACTAGCTATGTGACCATGGGCAAGTCACTTACCCCTGTTTGTCTCAGTTTCCACATCTGTAAAATGAGCTGGAGAAGGAAATGGCAAACCACTCCAGTATAAACCCAAACCAGGTCACGAAGAGTCAGACACAAATGAAATGACAGAACAATAACAAAACAATAGAACATGTTACACCTCCAGGGAATGTTAAGCCCCTCAAGGTCAGAGATTGTTGATATTTGTCTATTTCCAGCACTTAGACACCATTGTTCCTTGTGCAATGTGTGTGTGTTTTTTAGAGCTACACACATAGTACATGGTTAACGAAATGTTTGTAGAAAAAAATCGGCAATAGCACGTTTTTTTTTAAACAATCTTTGAATATAACAAACACTATCGACACCTTTTCCATCCTAGAGATTAAATTCTTATAGAAAGGAAATTGTTATCAACTCAGCTACTTTCTCTTTGGAAAGAATGGTGATACAGAGTGCCCTGTCTGCACCCTTCTGACCCTTTTATCATTGCTGACTACATTTGCTCATCTCATGATCTAGCCCAGCAGTGAATATAAACTGTCTGGAAACATCTGGGTACAAGCCATCTGTGAAGTTTCAACATGTTCGGTGTGAAACAACGTAGATTATGGACTGTGGTCTACTTTTCCCTCGAAATAACTATCATTTTGTTTTGTAGCGAGCTATAAGAAGTCTTTAGTTCAAGAAGCATATGGTTCTTTCTACTTTTGTGAAGAAATTAGAAAACGCTCCTGAGAGGACAGCTTCATTTTTTTAAGCTTTCAATTTACCTCATTTTATTATTATTAGTGATTTCATCAGTGTGAGAATGACCAGTTTTCCTTCCACTAATTCAAGCTAACAAACTTGCTGTGATTTACAGAATCACTGATTACAGATTCAGAGCTAGAAGGAAAGTTAGAGACCATCTAGTCCAATATTTTCATGTAGTAAAGTAAATTGAGTAAATTGTGGTCAATTAAGTACCCTGCCCAAAGTCACACAGTAATGGCGGGTATGAGACTTGAACACAGGTCTTCATTGAGTTGCCAAATTCTACTAAAACATTATTAGAGACTTCACTGATTGACTGAGAGATCAAGGTAGGTAGGATATGTATTATTATCTTTATTTTTCACATGGGGAAACTGAGGTCCAAAGAAAATAAAATATTTGTCAAAGGTCATGTACTTCATGTTTAGAAAAATCAGGATCAGAATTCAGGTTCTCTTAACACCAAATCTCATGCTGTTTCTACTTTCTACTAAACCATAGCTGCCCTAACTATTTTACAAAATATGACATTTTCATGCTGCATAGATAGTCCTGTTAATTTTGTTGTTGTTGTTGATACTATTTATCTCCTTCACAAATCTGCAGAAAATATAACTAGTTTGGAGCTTAAGCACGACATCAAAATGAGTTAAAACTAATTGGTTGGAAAGTCAAAAAGTCATGTAAAGAACTAGAATTTACTTTTTTTGTGCGATTGAGCGAGGTTGAAAAAGGGATTTAAAAATCAAACAGAGGAGTTCATAATCCAGCCTAGAAGCAATAGGGAGCCACTGGAGTATATTGGATTGGGGAGTGACATTGTCAGATATGAGCATAAAGAAAATCATTTTTGAAACCTGGAAAGACTTACATGAACTGATGCTGAGTGAAGTAAGATGAACCAGGGGAATATTGTACACAGTAACAGCAATATTGTTGATTAAATTGGATAGACTTAGCTCTTCTCGGCAATGCAATGATCTAAGACAATTCCAAAAGACTCATAATGGAAAATGCTATCCCCAACCACAGAGCTATGGAGTCTGAGTATAGATTGAAGCATACTATTTTCTCTCTTTCTTTGGTGTTTTTTCTTTCTCGTGGTTTTCCCCTTTTGTTCTGATTCTTCTTTTACAACATGACTAATGTGGAAATATGTTTAACATGATTGTACATGTATAGCCTATATCAGATTGCATGCCATATTGGGGAGGAGGGAGGGTAGAGAGGGGGAAAATTTAGAACTCAAAATCTTATAAAAGTGAATGTTGAAAACTAAAAGTAAATAAATTAATTTAAAAAAGGAATTAAAAACATTTTGGAGAATGGATTACAGCAGGGAGATCTAAAGCAGGGTGACCAATTAAGGGGCTTTTATAATAACCCAGGTGAAAGGAGTTGAGAGCCAAGGTGGTGGCTGTGCCAATAATGAAAAAGGGATAATATGAAAGATGTTATGGAGATAGAAATGGTAGGATTTGGCCACTGATGGGATATGTGGTGGGAGAGAGGGTGAGGAGTTGAAGATGGTACCCAAATTGTGAGCCTGAGTGACTAGAAGAATATTAGTATTCTTGACAGAATGAGGGAGTTTAGAAACATGATTGGGTTTGAAGAGGAAGAGGGTGAGTTACATGTTGGACATGCCAAACTTGAGATGTCTATGAAACATCTAATTTGAAATGTCTGATAGGTATTTGATAATGTGGGGCTGGCGTTTGGCTGAGAAACTAGGGCTATATATACAGATCTGGGAGTTATTTGCACAGAGATTAAAAAACAAATAACACCATAGTAGCTGATAAGGTTATCAAGTGAGAGAATGTAGCAAGAAAGGAGAAGAGGGTCCAGGACAAAGCCTTGGAGTATAACTACAAGTTAGAGTTTACAAAAGATAGCTTCTCCATGTCTTTTCTTTTCATGTAACTTTTGCCCCAGCTTTCCTACAGGTCTTCCATAGATCATCAGACCAATCAGTGTTCTGTAGGCATTTCTTTTATTCTCCTAGTATAATAATAAATAATAATATCTGATATTTATATAGCACTTTAAGGTTTGCACAGTATTTTATGTGTATTATCTTATTTCAATTTCACAATTGTCCTATGAGGTAGATACCATTTATCCTTGTTTTACAGATGAAGAAATTGTAACTCAGGTTGAGTGACTTGTCTAGGGTCACATAACCACGAAGTGGCTGAAATGGGATTTAAAATCTAAGTCTTCTGGACAAGAGTAACATCATTGTACCACTTGGGTAGCCCATCTGTTACATCTCACTCTTGATATACGACCCTTTTCCAGTCATATCTGCTTTCCATAATGATTTTTGTGCCAATTCTCACGTACAAGTCATTGTTGGTAACATGCTGTGGCCTCTTTACACCCACCACATTTTTTCACTGCCTTTTAGTTATTTATAATTGTATTTCTTCCAAGACTTTTGTTTTCCATGATTTGTAGCAACATAGCAAATATGCCAAAGATCTGTGATTTCATCAGCATGTAATTAGGTTCCAAAATGCGATTCAACTTGATTTGTTCCTCTTTTTCCTCAATTATGGACCCATCAACAGTATTTGACATAGATATACCAAGATATACAAATCAATGGATTAATCTAACAGGCTTCCTATCCAACTGTGTCTTTGGACAATATGCATTTTTGCATCCACTTCGTTTTTCCAGCATATATGGTTATATTTATCTCTTTTGAGTTATGGTAGATTTCATTTAGGAGACTGTAGTTTTCTAGTGTTCCGATAGCATTATCTAATTTGTTCTTTACAATAGTCCTGCCATTTAGGTAAGGGAGATATTACACACATTCTAAAGATGTGGAAACTGAGATTTAGGGTCCAAAGTCATAGAGCTAATTAGTGGCAGAACCAGAACAAAAACTCAGATAACTGTGACTGACTCTTAAGCCCTGCATTTTTCCTATTGTAGTCTTATATGCTACATCTGTCCCTATTTCTTTGTTCTTCATCCTTTTAACAAATTCACCAAGGAATGTTTGCTCTAATTCTGGCTTAGCATACTTTTTTGGGAGGCTAGATTTTGTTTGGGAAGGTTTTGAAAAGGAAATTTACCATATTCAAACACTATTTATTGGGCCCACACAGGGTACATGGCATGGCTCCAAACATTCCTTTGAGATTTGTTTATCCTCCCCCCCTCCCTTTATCAGAATTTCCATAAAACAGCATATGATTTCACCAACTCATAGTTAAATATGGCAGCTAAATTAAATATCTTAATTTGCTTTTTGAAAGCAGCTTTTGCCACGTGCATTTAAACACAGAAAGAGCAAACTACTAGCTTGATGAAACTACCAAACAATATTTAACAACAGCATTCAACAAATAATGAATGTCTTCCACACGCCAACCCACTGTGCTAGGCACTGGGAGATACAAAGATAAATGATGCACAGTCCCTGCCCTCATAGAGCTTACAGTCTAGCAGGGAGGAAGAAATGTGCACAGATAAGGAAAGTACAAAGTAGAATACAGTAAGTACATAAGAGAGATCCATATTAAAGGCTCAAGGATTTCCAAAAAGGACAAGGTCATCCAAAGCAATCTCTTATTTGTCTCTGTGCATCCATTAGGGTCGCCATAAAATTATCATCTCCTGTCTAGTACTCTTGCTAAGATGTTTGGATATGGAATTTAAGTTGAATTAAGAGTCTAGATTTTGACTTCTTCAAATATTTTTAAAGATCTATGAAATTTATTACCTACAAGTCAAGTTACCAAGCATTTGTTAAGCACCTGCTATAAGCCAGGCATTGTACTAAGTTCTAGCGATACAAAGAAAGGCAAAACCCCATCCTTATCCTCAGGGTGCTTCCAATCTATTGTCAATTGTTTTAGTGATAGCTATTCTAACCCTAGGTGATTGAGGAGAGATTCCACATATAGAACTAGTCAAAACTAAGTTCATTATTTGGTGGCCTAGTTCCCAGAGATGACCTGCTATGAAAAAGGCCAAACTGGTGCTTGAACGACATACATCCAATCCATTACTGGGCTTGTAGTTGAAGACTTTTCTTCTTACTAGGATCTGCCAGAACTTGAAGCCTGCTCATATAATCAGCTGCTGGCTGGAGCAAGGAATACAGCTCTGGACTTGGATTCAGAGAGCCTTAAGTTCAAATCTTGATTTAGACACATTAGCTGTGTGATCCTGGGCAAATCTCTAAGCTTCCTTTTTTATAATTGTAAAAAGTAGAAACTATCCCTGTATTTCCCAAGGGAAGCATCTCTACTTCTAAGATATATGCACTGAAAACACTTGGCTTATTTCTGATGTGACCACCTGTACTATTGGGAATTCAATATGCAACTTTGTTGGTACAGCAAGGATGGCCTCAGTTTGTCTGCTAAGGCAAAAGATCCAACTTCATGTAAGGGGTAGGCCTGTGCCTGTGTATACCCCCAGTCAAGGTACAACTCTCAATGCTGATTCTGTTAGATCATTCTCGTAGACAGAGCTCAGCTAATGCATTAGCTATCACTTCCAGCATTGCGCCATATGCAGAGTTGCTACAGGAACTATCTATGCCTTTAGATAAAGTTACTAATAAAGATATTAAAAAGTGTGGGGTCAAATGGATCTCAAGTCACACTCCACTGGAGGGCTCCCTCAAAGTCGATGACTTTGATGACCGCTCTTTATATCTGGCCTTCCAACCAACTTGGAATCCACCTAATTTAATTCTTCTTACATCTAGTTCAGATCTCTCTGACTTTCCCACGAGAATAGCATGAAAAACATATTTTTTCAATTCCCTCTTGCACTGATGGATCAGTTTCAGAACTCAGATACTGCTTCCCAACCACCAAGAGTCTAGGGGTAGTTCTGAGATTTGGGGATGTTTGTTTCATGTCCTCCAATATCACTACCAGTCAATATCTTCCCAATATCATGTAACCAATTACCAGCATAATTTAATTTTAAACATTTGCTTTCTTCTCAATATTAATTAGCAATTCAATATCAATTAGATTTTGCAAAGGGATATTTACTGAGAAAGTATAGCAAGACCCAAGTACAGACACCTCCCAAACCTCAGAATGTCATGACTTGGTCCATTCTGTCTCAGATACCCATTAATAAAAGCATCATGTGCTCACAGCTACATGATAATAAGGTAGAGAGAAGCTCCCTTTACTTAAGGCTTATAACATTTCTTCCCCTTCTCTAAAAAACCACTAGAGAGAAGGCCATATTTTTAATATCCATGTCTTTTGTATGAATGTTTAGTTCCAACTCAGCAGCCAATTAAAAAGTTTTTCATGTCAAAAAAAGTAAGCCAATAGTGAACAATTAGCAAATGCTTGTACACCCTTTGAAGTGAGCAATAGACTTCCCCTCCATCATGCATTTCTGTAAGTAAACTCACCAAGTTTCCACATAGTATTAAGCAAGATAAAGAAAACTGAGTATGCTCCATTGTGCAGTTCCTCTGTTAAATATATCTCCAGCACACCTTTACTCTATTATCTTAATTATCCAATGAAATAAGGTTGGGATAAGACCAGTTCTTGATGAACCCTTGTTAAGTTTTTGTGATCCTTTCCTGCTTTGTCTCTATCTTTTCAATAATAACATTCTAAAAATTTTTGCCAGAATTCAAAGTCAAGTTTTTTAGTCTCTGAACTGCGGATTTCACACTTTATTTCAAAGATGAGGACGTTTGATCTTCTTCTAACCTGATATACCTCTTTCACTCTTCATAATTATTCAAAATTAAATGACAGTGGCTCAATAATCATATTTCTTCTCTAGTAAATAATGAATAACATCACAGAATTTCAGCATTGAAAGGGAGGTACAGGAGCCACCTAGTCCACATACCTAAAAAGGAATTTCTCCGAATGCCAGTCTGACAAATTGTCTTCCCCAATTTTGCTTAAAGTCTTTTTTTTCCTTTTTTTTAATATAAATTTATTTATTTTTAGCTTTCAACATTCACTCCCACAAGTTTTTGAATTCCAAATTTACCCCATCTCCCCCTCCCCCACCCCAAGATGACATGCATTCTGAATATCCCTTCCCCTAGTCTGTCCTCTCTTCTATCTCTCTCCCCTTCTCTTATCCTCTTCCCCTTCTATTTTCCTGTAGGGCAGGATAGACTTCTGTACCCCATTTCCTGTATTTCTTATTTCCCAGTAGCATGTGAAAACATTTTTTTTAAACATACGTTTTTAAAACTTTAGGTTTCAAATTTTCCCTCTTCCTCCCTCCCCATTCACCCGCATTGAAAAGGCAAGCAACTCAATATAGGTTGTACATGTGCAGTTATGCAAAACACGTCCATAGTAGACATGTTGTGAAAAACTAACTCTATTTCCCTTAATCCTATCCTGCCCTCCCATTTATTCTATTCTTTCTTTTGACCCTGTCCCTCCTCAGAAGTATTTACTTCTGATTACCCCTTTCCCAATCTGCCCTCCTCTCTATCATCCCCTTGCTCTCTTGTCCCATTCACCCCCTATTTTCCTGTAGGGTAAGACAGATTTCCATACCCAATTGAATGTGCATGTTATTTCCTCCTTAAGCCAAATCCTATGAGAATAAGATTCACTCATTCCCTCTCACCTTCCCCCCTTTTCCCTCCACTGTAAGAGACTTTTCTGTTTTTTTTTTGTGAGATAATTTACCCCATTCTACCTCTCCCTTTCTTCTTCTCTGAGTATAATCCTCTCTCATCCCTTAATTTTATTCTCCAGATATGACCCCTTAATCTTCAACTCACCCTGTGCCCTCTATCTATCTATCTACATATATACATACATATAATTTTTTTCCTCCAACTACCCTAATACTGACAAAGGTCTCATGAGTTATAAATATCATCTTTCCATGCAGGAATGTAAACAGTTCAATCTTAATAAGTCTCTTATGATTTCTCTTTCCTGTTTACCTCTTCATGTTCCACTTGAGTCCTGTATTTGAAAGTCAGATTTTCTATTCAGCTCTGGTCTTTTCATCAAGAATGCTTGAAAGTCCTCTATTTCACTGAATGACCATTTTTTCCCCTGAAGGATTATACTCAGTTTTGCTGGGTAGGTGATTCTTGGTTGTAATCCTATCTCCTTTGCCCTCCAATATTATATTCCATGCCCTGCGGTCCTTTAATGTAGAAGCTGCTAAATCTTGTGTTATCCTGATTGTGTTTCCACAGTACTTGAATGTTTCCTTCTGGCAGCTTGTAATATTTTCTCCTTGACCTGGGAACTCTGGAATTTGGCTATAATATTCCTAGGAGTTTTCCTTTGGGGATCTCTTTCAGGAGGAGATCTGTGGATTCTTTCAATTTCTATTTTGCCCTCTGGTTCTAATATATCAGGGCAGTTATCCTTGATAATTTCTTGAAAGATGATGTCTAGGCTCTTTTTTTGATCATGGCTTTCAGATAGTCCAATAATTTTTAAATTCTCTCTCCTGGATCTATTTTCCAGGTCAGTTGTTTTTCCAATGAGATATTTCACATTGTTTTCTAATTTTTCATTCTTTTGGATTTGTTTACTGTGTTGTGATTTCTCATAAAGTCACTATCTTCCAATTGCTCTATTCTAATTTTTAAGGAAGTATTTTCTTCAGTAAGCTTTTGGACTTCCTTTTCCATTTGGCCAATTTTTCTTTTTAGGGCATTTTCTCCTCATTGGCTTTTTGGACCTCTTTTGCCATTTGGGTTAGGCTATTTTTTAAGGTGTTATTTTCTTCAGTATTTTTTTGGGTCTCCTTTAGCAAGCTGTTGACTTGTTTTTCATGATTTTCTTGCATCACTCTCAGTTTTTCCTCTACTTCCCTTACTTGCTTCTCAAAATCCCTTTTGAGCTCTTCCAAGGCCTGGGACTGATTCATATTTTTCTTGGAGGCTTTGGATGTAGGAGCTTTGACTTTGTTGTCTTCTTCTGGTTGTATATTTTGATCTTCTTTCACCAAAGTAAATATAGTCTGACTCTTTTTGCGCTGCTTGCTCATGATCCCAGCCAATTACTTGAGTTTTAAACTCTTTGTTAAGGTAAGAGTCTGCTTCCAATGTGGAGAATGTACTGTCCTTCAGGGGTTTGTAGCTGTTTTCAGAGATACTTGTAGGGACCTGTAAATTTTCAGTTCTTCCAAGGTGGTATGATAAGGGGAGGTGTTTACTCCTTTCCTGGCCTGTGACCACAAGTATTCCTTTCTGTCCTGTAACTGTGAGGAGGGTTCCTCTCCACAGCCACTCAAGCTCCACCATGCCAGCGTCCTCCTCACCCAGCACTGCCCCAGAACTGTGACCCAGATCCAAACACGGGCCAAGCAAGAGATTCCTGCCTCAGCACTGGCAAAGAGATCCCTGCGATCCCTCTCTGATCAGCCACTGGATTCCCCCTCAGTCTGTGGGCTGGAAGCTCGGGAAGCAGCTGCCTTCGCCCCCCCCCAAGGGCCACGCTCTTGGGGAATGGATCTGAAACCCCACCTTCCTGTCTCAGCACCGACAGAAACAGACTTTTCCCACTGATCTTCTAAATTGTCTTTGTTTTTCGTGGATTGAGGAGTCTGGAAACCTCCACAGCTGCCCGAGATTCAGTCCTTTGAGGCCTGCTCCAGGTTCACTGCGGCCTGTGCACCTACGCCTCGCTGCGCTGCGCTCCCAGCCAGGTGCGATACACCTTTCTGATCAATCATCCAGGTTGTCTTGGGCTGGAAATTTGTTTCACTCTGTCTTTTTGTGGGTTCTGCTGCTTCAGAATTTGTTTAGAGCCATTTTTCATGAGTATTTGCAGGGGTTTGGAGGAGAACTCCAGCAAGCCACTGCTTTCACTCCGCCGTCTTGGCTCTGCCCCCTGCTTAAAGTCTTCTAATGAGGTCTTTACTTCCTAAAGTGGCCCATTCTACTTTTGGTCACTTCAAATTGCTAGAAAATTTATTTCTTTCCGTAAAACATTATTTCATCTCTTCAGTTCATCTAGGTCAAGTGACTTATTTTATTCAACTCAAGATCTTTATAGTTAACCAGTCCAACCATACACTGTTCTCTACTCTTAAATTTCTTGCCCTCTTGTTATACCGTCACTCAGAACTTGTCAAATCCCAATCCTGGGTTACCACCTTCTCCACTTGATTGCTCTAATGAGCCACAGTTGAACACAGTTGAAAATAGTGATGCCATTTTTGTCCTCTTTGAGAATGGACACCGGCCAATCCACTTGATCGCTAAGTATTGCCAGAAGAAGTCACACAATCCTATAAAGTGAGTCTATTACAAATTTGTCAAATTCATCTATTCTTAACTGGCTCTCATTACTGTGGGGTAATACTCTTATTCTTCTGTAATTATCTCTCTGTAATGCTCCACATAGAGGTCATTCTCTGTTCATCACATTCCTTCTCTTGCCTCTCTGCTTTTGCACGAATGGTCCCTCATGTCTGGAATGCCCTCCCTCTTCCACCTCACAGAATCCCTGGATTCGTTCAAGGGGAGTCAGCTCAGGTGCTACCTCTCATACAGAGCTTTTCTCAATACCCTACCAATTGGTGCTGCCTCCCTGCTGAGATTGTGTATCCTTTTCACTTAATTATTTGTGTACCTGTCATACCCTTTCCCTTGAAACTTGACCCCAAGTAGAACGTAAGATTGTTGTAGACAGGAACTATTACATGGTTGTCTTTGAATTCCCAGTAGCTAGCATGGCGCCTTGTGCAGAGGGCATTTAATCAATATTTTTAAATTGAATTGAATTGGTGTGAATCTGATCAAGACAACAAAACATCTTCTCTCAAAAGAACTGAAACTGAAATGTGATAATTTACAAGGCTTCAGGTGGTCATAGGTTCATAAATTTAGGGAAGAGAAGTACCTTAGAAAACATCTATTACTTTTTCCACATTTTACAAATGAGGACCCAGACATCAAATGCCTTGCCTAAGGTCATACAACTAGAAGTTGTCAGAACTTTTCAATCTAAACAGTCTTATTTCCATTACACCGGACTGTACCTCTATCATCCATCAGCATGATCCAGCCCCCAAGACGGTTGAATTGACTATGTAATTTCAATTATTTAGGGCTTCTCTGAATGTTACTTAAGGATAGCTTGCTATACCTTAATTCTTTAGTCATTTTTCTCTTTGAAAACCATGACCTAGCAGCCTTGCTGCCAGCCTTGCATCCCAGTAGCGTCTTGGCTAGGTCGTTCATCTTAGACATAAAATGTTTTGTTCTAAGTGCAGTTCTGTACATTAGTCTTTATTAAACCTTATTTCATCAGATTTGGCTTCTTTTACAAACGTGGCTAGATGGTTTTATATCCTTGTCCAAAACTCTAAAGCACAGGTTTTTACAATGTTCTGGTTCATCATCTCTAATTTTTTGACTCTTAAAAAGTTAGATACAACGGGCATGTGGGCTAGTGAACAATGTTCCTCACTACAATCTCCTGGCCTTCCTGGCTACAAAGTTTATCTTCTTTCTGTTTGTTTTCTGTGCTCCTATTAGGATTGTTGTTAGTTACATTCTGATGTTTGTAGTTTGGGGAAATCTGTATCTTTGTTATTTATGTTATCAATAATGTGACCTGGGCTTTCCCCAGCAATGTTCCAACTGTTCCCAGGTCCTCAATCACTAATTATGCAGCTGAACAGATTGTGGAAACTCTTTCCTTATGGCTACATTCTGGAGGAGTTGTTTTTATTAAATTGCTGGTGCACTTGAATTATAATTAGGTACTGGCCGGTGTTTGTTCGTTCTCTCTCTCTCTCTGTCTCTCTCTCCATCTCTCTCTCTGTCTCTCTTTCTCTGTCTCTCTGTCTCTCTCTCTTTCTCTGTCTCTCTGTCTCTCTCTGTCTCTCGTCTCTCTCTCTGTCTCTCTCTCTCTCTCTCTGTGTCTGTCTCTCTGTCTCTGTCTCTCTCTCCTTCCCTGCCTTTCTGTCTTTCTCCTTTTCTTTCCCTTTGTCTCTCTTCTCTGTCTCTGTTTGTGTCTGTCTCTCTCCCCCTCCCTTAATGCTTCTGTCTGTCTTTCTCCTTTTCTCTCCCTCTTTGTCTCCCTAGTTTTCTATCTCTATCTCTGTCTCTGATTCTGTGTCTGTCTCTCTATCACTGTTTCTCACTGTTTCTGTCTTTCCCTCTCTGTGTGTCCTTATCTCTCTTCTTTCCTTCTTCCTCTTTGTCTCTGTCTCTCTCTGTTTCTGTCTCTCTGTCTCTGTCTCTACATCTCTGTCTCTCCTCTCTGTCTCTCTCTTCTGTAAACTTTGGTGAACTCAAAAGTCATCTTCAGAAGCTGACTGGCCTAGCAGCACATAAGAATTTTTGATAGCCAGGCCTTTGTTCTGTCTGGCACAGGTGTTCTTAACCTGGAATTCATGAACTTAATTTTTTTCCCCTTCTTTTTGCTAACTGTATTTCACTATAATTGGTCTTCTTCTTTAATCCTATGTATTTTACTTTATTCATTAAAGAACATTATTCGGAAAAGAGACCCATGACACAAAAAGTTTAAAAACCCTTGCTTTATCAGGAAGAACCTTTTTCTGACCAAAAAGCCACAATTGAAACATTGGTGCCTATGGCAAACATCACATATTGTGCTAGATTCAAACCCCATGGAATATGTGTCAAGTCAGCTTTTAAAGACAAATGCATGTGGAAGAATAGAGACCCCAGAACATCTCAAGGCTGCTCAAGATGGGACCGAGCAGGGTAGATTCCTGCCAGAGAGAAAGTCACCTGGGATATAGTCCTGGGAGTGGGAAGGGTAGTGCAGTAGCTAGTAGCTTCCTACTTTAATTAATTATTCTTCTTAATTAGAACTAAGCTTAGTTGTTTCTAGCTGCAAAAAATGAGTTTAAGTGACATTATCACATTAAAATTTTTGGTCCCTTTGGGAACAAAGCCTTGGTGGCCCCACCCTAATTCCAAATCTACTGATACTGAGTTATTAGGACAAGAGACAGTCTACTAAATTAGTAGAAGCTAGTGTTTTTAATATATTCAAGAGGAATTAAAACATATATTTATAGTTTCACAGAATAGGCTGAGTAGGGCACAGAGAAATAGGAAATAGGTGTTTTGTGCCTTACTAACGCACAAGGTAGTGGTTGGAGAGTTGGCCTCGGAGTCTGGAAGACCAGAGCGCAAGTCCAGGATCTGACACAAGCTGGCTGTGTGACCTGGAGAGAGTCACCAAATCTCTCAGTGGCCCCAGGCAACTTTCTAAGACTATAAACTGAAGAGGATGTGCTAGTCCGAATTGGTAACAGGGGTTTGCTCACTAAAAGTTTCCTATATGACTGAAATCATTCGTGAAATAAAAAAAATGTATATAGTTATCATACAGTAATGTATATTATAGTAACCAGTGTTCATGTCTTTTCCTCCTACTATACTATAAGTTCTTTGAGTGCAGGGACTCTGTCTTATCTAAACTTTGTAGCTTAGCTAGTGGTCTTTGTACATAAGCATTTGCTAAATAAATGAATGAGGCAGCTACTGTGGAACAGTGGGCTAGTGTTATACCTGGAGTCAGGAATACTCATATTCCTAAATTCAAATCTGGCCTCAGTCACTTACTAGACACTTATTAAGTGACCCTGGGCAACTCACTTAACACTGTTTGCCTCAGTTTCCTCATTTGTAAAATGAGCTGGAGAAGGAAATGGCAAACCACTCCTCTATCTTTACCAGGAAAGCCCCAAATGGGGTCACAAAGAGTCAGACATGGCTGAAATGATTTGACAACAAATGAAGGAAAGAATAATCAAACAAGACTTATGTGCAATCAGAAAATTGACCGTATATCAAGGATCTCTGATTTCCTTTTATAATTTAGTTCATGAGTTCTTGGCCCTTTTTAAAAAAATTATTTATTTTTAGTCTTCAACATTCACTTCCACAGGATTTTGAGTTCCAAATTTTCACCCCATCTCGCCCCTCCCCCAACCCCAAGATGGCATGCATTCTGAATACCCCTTCCCCTAGTCTGCTCTCCCTTCTGTCTCTCCCCCACTTCTTATCCCCTTCCCTTTCTGTTTTCCTGTAGGGCACGATAGATTTCTGTGCCCCATTTCCTATATTTCTAATTTCCCAGTTGCATGTGAAAACATTTTTTTTGAACATGTGTTTTTAAAACTTTGGGTTCCAAATTTTCTCCCTTCCTCCCTCCCCAACCACCCTCATTGAAAAGGCAAGCAACTCAATACAGGTTATACATGTGCAGTTATGTAAGACACTTCCTTAGTAGTCCTGTTGTGAAAAACTAACTCCATTTCCCTTAATCCTATTCTACTCCCCATTTATTCTATTCTTTCTTTTGACCCTGTCCCTCCTCAGAAGTGTTTGCTTCTGATTACCGCCTCTCCCAATCTGCCCTCCCCTCTCTCATCCCCCTGTTCTTAGCCCTTTTTTGTGTCATGGTGAAGCCCATAGACACTACCTAAGAATAATGTCTTTTTAAATGCATGAAATTAAATACAGAGAATTACCAAGGAGAACAACTATAATGTTCACAGACTTTAGGTTAAGAATCTCTTATTTAGCCTTAGGAAATTACCTGAGACTCCAAGAGTTTATGTGACTCGTCAAAGGTCACACCACTATTAAATGCCCAAGACAGAAAATCAGATGCTGCTGAAGGCCAAATACGATGTTCAAGGAGACTTACAGTAGCCTCCTAATGCTAGGCTTTGTGGTTGATCTCACCCAGTCATGTTAGCTACACCACCATCATTACTGCTTTGTGTGATATTTATGACATGCTTGAGATTTCTCCAAAAACTAGAAAACTCACCCCATCCCTAGGGGCATTTTATCTTAAAGTTTTCTGCTTTTGTGAAGTGGCAGTGGATATTGGACAGTATTGCCCTTATTTCAAGGTGTGCCCAGGAGGCATGTAGGATAAAATACAGCATGCACTGGGTATTAGATAAAAGTCCTCTCATAATATTGCAACTAAATTCTAGTTTTTCACTTTTGCTTCCAAAGGAAATATGTATGTTTTCCCTTCTGAATTCTAGAAAGGTTGTTTGGAGACTTAGACTGAAGAATGCTTTTATTAGAGATAAGTGAATTTTTGTAGATAAGCACCAGACCTTCACTAAGCCAACAAAAATGATTTGCAAAGAATTAAACATCTGGTCTCTCTCCCCACCCCCACCCCCTTGTTTGGATATCTGTGTCAGCTTACTTTGTAAAGCCCATGAAATATACATTGTTATTAATTATTATTTTTATTTTATTTTTATTATTACTTTAGGAGGTGTTCATTTAAAAAGCCAATGGGTAAATAAATGCCTTGAAGATAACTATATGCTATGGAGAAGTTAGTATGAGTTTGTTGAAAAGCATATTATACCTAACTAATGTAATGTCTTGCTTGCTCCTTGTAGATTGGGAGGAAATAATAAATTCACTATACCCAAGAGAGTTCAGCTCAAGAAGGGATGGGATGCTCTCCAAAATGAGGTTTTGAAGGCACAAATCAAAACAATTCCACTAAGAAGGAAGAGTAGGAGGAGTTGTCTAAAGACATTGCTGTGGATGCACATGGAACTCTTCAACCAAATTAGGTTTTTGAAAAGTCGTGTGTAGAGGATGGAAACCAGGGAAGGTAAGAAAGGATCATGGGGCATAGTTGGATCATGGGGCATAGTTCTGTAATAACAGTGCTAAGAGCAACCTGGATCCTTCCCTTAGGTCCCTGGGCTCTAAAAGTAACCGTTTACTGTATCTTGCCCAACGTTCTTTCCACCAAACCACACAAATAATGGGATCAGAGAGGACAGAGAGGTCAACTAGTCTATTCCTCCAATTTCAGGCAGTACCAGTCTTATACCTGCCTAGACAGAGTCGGATCTGTCTCATTTTCAAAGACTTCCAGAAGAGAAGATGCCACAAGATGCCTCGGTAACCTTTTCTAGTGTTCAACAACTCTCCCTGGCAGACAATTATCTTTGACGGCTGTGATGTTTCCATCACTAAACAGGTTTGACATCACAGGGCAAGTCCTCCGGAGGCTTTCCTGTTGCCCCAAGGCACTATGATTTCACTTCAGGTAGCTTCCACAAGGTAATCTGTAGTTCCCAATTAGGGGAAATGGAGGAACAACTTCAAAAGCTCATAGGTGACGGAAGAGATTGAACACTCAATATTCTCCTTCATATTTTTATTTTTTAAAATATGATTAAATTTTTTTGAGCATGTGGAGATTTATTTCTTTTTCCATTTATTATCATAAGAGGATAGTGAAGAACTGCCCTCTGTGTCAGGAAGACCTGGATCAAGTCCAAAATCTGATAAATATTGCCTGCGAGACCTTGGGTAAGTCACTTAATTTCTCAGTGATCCAGGTAATTCTCTACAGCCATGAACTGCAGAGGAAGTTCTGATCTGCACCAATAAAGGGAATTTCCTTCCTGGAAGTTTCCTATATTGATGAATTTATAGGTCCAGTCTGATTAAATGTAGTTATTATGAAATAGCTGCACCTAATTAGAGTATCAGTTAACCACTTTGACTCTTTAGGATGCTGTTTCTCTAAATAATGGCTCATACATCTTTCTCCCAAGGACTTCACTTTGCTTTTGAAACTTCAAGCCTGCCACAATTGGTTTAACTTCTCTGAGCCTCAGTTACCTCTTCAATTAAATGAAGTAGCTGAACTGATTGGCCTATCAGGTCCCTTCCAGCTCTGATCCTCTAATCCTAAACCAATGTGATTTACTTCTACCCTATCTCCACAACAGCCCTGAAATGCCTTTGAAAAGGGATGAATGTAATAGCACCAGGTCAGTTCCATCTGCTCCTCATTCACTCACTCAGACCTATGGTTAGGGGTACTTAAAACCTTTTTGGGGTCATGGACTCCTTTTCCACTCTGGTTAAGCCTATGGACCTCCTTTTCTGAATAATGTCCATCTAAACTCTCTGGCCCATAATTCCTCATTGATAAAATGATGAGGTTGGACTAGATCATTCGTAAGATCCCTTCAAGCTCTAGATATATGAAACCGTATTCTCTTTTTAAATGCAAATTGCCATCACACTAATTTACATGGAGTTTTAATAACCCTATCATACTGTATTCAGACAGGAGTGACTGAGTCAGCATGAAAGCACTGGGGTGAAGTTGGGGGCAAAGAGACGAGAGGATGTTATTCAGTAAAGTGCTTAATAAAAAGAAAAGGGGTAAAGGAACGGAGAGATAAGAAACATTAATTATTTTGCCTATGTTACCATTTCACCCAGAGCTGGCTCTGAAGGTAGCATAACACGATAGAGCATGGGTCTTGCAGTCTGGAAGTTGAGTTCAAATCTAGCCTCAGATACTTACCAGCTGTGTGACCCTAAGCAAATCATTTAGGTCCTCTGTGCCTCAGTTTCCTCATCTGTAAAATAATAAAAATTATATTAGCACTTATTTCCCAGGGTTGCTATAGGACAAGATGAGGTATTTGTAAAGTATTCTGTAAATCTCAAAGTGCTACATAAATATTAATGATGATTATGATGACATCAGGAACAAATACTATTAACCTTTCCTACAGCATTTGGCTCTGGTCTCTCTTGGCAAAATAACTTGGGCAAGGGAAAGGAGGAAGTACTTTAAGCCTCTGAAGAAGATAACAATGGCTTGTGAATACTTTGTCATTTAGCACCAGGATCCAAAATCATCTAGCCAAATTGTAAGAATGATCCAAATTAAATGGGATAATATTTAATATGGTAAAATGAAGATCATTGTTCTAAGAAAGGAAGATAGAATCTCTCAAATGAATGGCATAGCAAATATTCAACTGGGATCCAGGGATAGCAGAGATGTTTCTGGTTCATTGTTTTAAAGGACAGAGGGCTAAAGAGTTAAGTATTAAGGAGAGCAAGTTTTTCTTACCGAAAGTCCCACATAATTTTCAGTCATATGTATAATTCAGCTCTCTTGGACACTAATTTATGTGTCTAGATAGGTTCCCTTGAATCCAGCTCAATTATCTTTTAGTTTGGGGCTTCTTTTGAAGGAGAGTTTTATTGGGTTTTATTTCTAGTTTGTGGTTTTTGAAATCCTCTACATAAATCCCTGGTTCTGATGATTTCTATCTGAAACCAAGAAGCTTCACAGAGAGATGCAATTCTGAGTTTGAATTTATAGGAATGTGTACAATAATTAGTAGCTAGAGCCACCCATACAACTCTCCTTAGATGTATGTATATTTATGAATTTCCTGTCACATAGATGTATATCAAATTCAATTACATTAAGTGAATGAATGATGAAGTATTTAATTAAGTGTTTACAATGTGTCAGGCACTGCAATTTCTTGGGAACACAAATACAAGAAAGAAAGGCATTTCCTGCTCTCAAGGAGTTTATATTCTGTGGGGAGAAGACAATACATATATGAAAGAGATATGTGAATGTCCACATTTTGAGAGTGACAAGAAGGCCAGATGCTGGGCAAAATAATGTGAAAAGTCAACTATTAGAGCCCAGAGTCTTTCCAGAAGCATAATCAAAGGGCCTGGTGAGAGGAGAATACAAAGACAGTAACCAGAATGCAGGATGTATGGCTTAGTAGTCACCAGAAAATGATTGAATGATTTAATTGTTTTTGTTTATGTGTAATGTATTGGAAAATTATGAGCAATATTCTTTATAAGAACTGTGAGAGGGGCAGCTAGGTGGCATAGTGGATAGAGCACCAGCCCTGGAGTCAGGAGGACCTGAGTTCAAATCCTGCCTCAGACCAAACACTTGACACTTACTAGCGGTGTGACTTTGGGCAAGTCACTTAACCCCAACTGAAAAAACAAAAAGAAGAACTCTGAGAACTCCCAAAATTACTTAGGAAATAATTTTATATTTGATAAGAAGTGCTGAGAAACTAGAAAGCAGTATGGTGGAAATGAGTCTTAGATTAGCATCTTAATTCTATATTCCACAATAAATTCGAAATAGATATACCACCTGAGTATTAAAGATCATGCCATTAAAAAACTACAATAGAAGCAGATCAAATGTCCTTTATGATGATTGATAGGAGAACAAATCTTAATTAAAGAGACAGATGCAATTACAAAAGATAAAGGAAATTGTGATCACATGAAACTGAAAAGCTTTTCCACAAGCAAAAATAATGCATCTAGGATAAAAAGGAAAGGAGCTGAATAGAAAAAAATCCTTTGTATCAAATTTCTTAAATAAGTATTGATGCTATTAGAAACATATTAGAAACTATTAGAAACATATAAGACCAAAAGCTATTTTGCAATAGAGAAGTGATCAAAGGATATTCATAAATGGGTCTCAAAAGAAGAATTGCAAACTCTAACAGCATGTAAAAGAATGTTCCAAATCACTAATAAGAGAAATGCAAATCAAACAACTCTGATTTACCTCCCACCCAGTAAATTGGCAAAGATGAATATAGTTCATGTTGGAGCAATTGTGGAAAAGCAAGTTTATTAATGCATTGCTGGTGGACCTGTGAATTGGTACAACTATTATACAAAATAATTCAGAATTATGCAAATAACAGAGCTAAAATTCATACTCTTTGACCCAGAGACGTCACTGTGAGGCATATACTCCAAGGAGGTCATTTGCAAAAAGAATGTTTCCACAAATGCCAAAATTATTTATAGTAGCACTTTTCTTGGTAGCAAAGAAATAAAAACAAAATAGATGATGATGAGGCAGATGGACGTCACAGTGAATAGAATGCCAGTCCCAGAGCCAGGAAGACTCATCTTCCTGAGTTCAAATCAAGCCTGAGATGCTTATTAGCTGTGTGATCCTGGGCAAGTCACTTAACTCTGTTTGCCTCAGTTCTTCAACTGTAAAATGAGCTGGAGAAGGAAATAGTAAACTACTCCAATATGTTTACCAAGAAAGCCCCAAATGGGGTCATGAAGAGTCAGACATGACTGAAAAATGACTCAACAACAAAGATGCTGATGAATCAGGGAATAACCAAAGGGTGGTACATAAACGTAATATAATATTATTGTGCTGTAAGAAAGAAGAAATATATTTTTAAAATTTTTTATTTTTAGTTTTTTTAGTTTTTTAGTTTTAGTTTTCATTCACTTTTATAAAATTCTGAGTTCTAAATTTCCCCCTTCTTTCCTCCCCCTCCCCAAGATGGCATGCAATCTGACGTAGGCTATACAAGTACAATCAAATTAAACATATTTCCACATTAGTTATATTGTGAAAAAAAGAATCAGAACAAAAGGGGAAAACCACAAGAAAGAAAAAACAACAACAACAAAAAAGAAAAAATAGTATGCTTTGATCTGCATTCAGACTCCATAGTTCTTTCTCTAGATATGGATAGTATTTTCCATTATGAGTCTTTTGGGATTGTCAATCATTGTATTGCTGAGAAGAGCTAATCATCAAAGTTAGTCATTGGACAATGTTGCTGATACTCTGTACAATGTTCTGGTTCTGCTCCCTTCACTCAGTATCAGTTCATGTAAGTCTTTCCAGGTTTTTCTGAAGTCTGCCTGCTCACCATTTCTTATGGAACAATAGTATTCCATTACATTCATATTCTGCAGCTTGTTCAGCCATTCCCCAATTGATGGGCAACCCCTCAATTTCCAAGTCTTTGCCACCACAAAAAGAGTTGTCATAAATATTTTTTACATATATGTCCTTTTCCTTTTTTTAAAGATCTCTTTGGGATACAGACCTAGTAGTGGTATTGCCGGATCAAAGAGTATGCTCAGTTTTATGGACTTTTGGGCATAGTTCCAAATAAGAAAGAACAAATACAATCAATTCAAAGAAGCATGGAAAGACTCATATGAACTGATGCAAAGTGGAGTAAGCAGAGTCAAGAAAACAATAAACAAAAAACTACAGCAATGTAAATGGAAAGAACAAGCATAATGCAATAAAAATAAATGCTGCAAAATTGCAAAGAAGAAACTTAGCCCCAAAGAGAAAATATGAGAAGGCATCTTGCCCTACTCCTTTGCAAAGGTCAGAAATTCTATGGATATTAACCATTAAATATGGTGTCCGATTTCTTCATTGTTTTGATTGGTTTTGCTGAATTTTTGCTGTCTTCTTTTATTAAAAAAACCCTTTCTTAAAAGGTATAGCTATCTAGAAAGGGAAAGGATGAGGCATGGGGGTAGAAATCTAGGTGATGCAAAAACAAAAGTTATCATTAAAAATCTTTAATTTTAAAAAGTGAGAGGCAATGTAAGGGAAAATGAGTTTTGAGGAAGCTTAGTATAAGAATCTTTTACACAAGATCATCCCAAGAAAGTTAAAGATACAACTGGAAGAAGGACAAAAAGCAGATGAAAATGTGAAAGATCTGCCAACGTTTCTACCACAAATCATTTTCTTTATTGATGGCAGAGGAGTCATCATATTTGGACTCTAATACATAGCTCCCAATATGCTGTATAAGCCAGTAGTAAAAGCATCAAAGTAAAGAAAGACTAGGAGAGTAATTGAATCAGACCATATATGCATAGAGGAGGTCCTTATTGGAGATGAGTTTTTAATGAATTGATGGATTAAGTCTCAAGACAAACGAAAAGAGGTAAAATATGAAATTATTGGGGGGAAATCACATTATTACTACTTTCCCAAAAGAAGTCAAGAACGTACCATCAAGTACTGATTCAAATATCTATCTTCTAATCTCTAATGAAATATTTATGAGAATCAGCCATCTCTCCATATCAAGGACATACTTCATGAAAATATAATAAGGAAACAGGTAGAATACTTCAAGCACTATTGTGTAGTAATCTATGTAGCCACACAATCACTGAAAGATATAGAAAAAGGTAGAGAAAAGGTACTGAATATACCAAATAAGAAGAAAAGTATAGAAGGATGTAGAAAAAAGTGAAAGGTATAGAAAATACAAAGTCTCACTGTGTTTATTGCTGACTTTTAAGAAGCATTTGATACAGTAGAGAAAAATGTTATTTTAAAGGCTCCTATGAAATGAATTGTCTGTAATACATATGTTAAAATGATAAAACATTCCTTGAAAGATGTAATTGCAGTGGTAACTCTGGTTAATCAACAACTCTCTGATTATTATTAAGCGAGTGACAAAACAGGGAGACAAATTCTCAGCAAAGTTATTTTCCAGTGTCATAGAGGATCACTAGCATTAGAATCTAAATGGAAGAGGGATTCCATATGCTTTTGTCTTTAGATAACATGCTCAACGCATCAAGTGCTGGAGCTCTGTAAAACCTTTTAAATGAGATCCACAAGTATTCAAAAAAGTTCATCACAGCTAATGACCCAGCAAAAGCTAAATGGATGAAGAATACCAATTGCCCAAGCTATGATATGAGTTTGATGGACAGACCATAGAGCTATTCTATGGGAGAGATATTTCAGATAAGCAATGAGCCTGGGCCCCAGTTAAATATGGGGAAGATTAGTGGGCTAGATTTTATTGGAAAATTGCATGACTCTTTCAATGATTCCATGATTCTCCCTGAAAGAAAAAACATCTTTTTGACAACAATATTATTTTGATACTATATGGCTGTTGACCATGGGATGCCATATTCTCTGAGGAATCAAAATTGCAGGCCAACTAAAAGCCAACTGGGAAAGTCATGGTGAATGTGATTATATGCAAAAAATAAAGAAGATCTGTGACTAGAAAAAGAGGTAGGCTCGGCATGTAGAGAGGAGAAGGGATAGCCGATGGATACTGTGCTGAATTAGTACCAATGTAATTTCAACACACCTAGAGGAAGGCCCCCAGCATATTGATGAAGTCTTTGTGGAAGCTTTATGGGAGGACATGGACAAGGGTTGTATTGGAAGAGAAGGAATGAGTGGGTTGTGATCTGCACCACAAGATGAAAGAGCTACATGGATGACATCACAGATCTATTGAAGTATTGCGTTTCAAGAGTGGTCATCAGAGTCATAAGATTATAGGATTTAGAGCAGAAATCATCTAGCTTAGCTTCCTAATTTTATACCTTAGTTAACTTAGGCTCAGAGAGGCGAGTGGCTTCCCTAAGGTCAGGTAGTAAGAATTAAAGGTAGGATTTAAACACAGGTCCTTTGATGTCAAATTCAGTGCTTTTTCTCATTGTCATGGAATATGCCCTGTGGAAAGTTGAAATGGAAATAGTATTCCCTAGATATTCTCAAGGGAGTATAAGGCTCTCTAAATGCTTGGGTCTACATAGGACATTGTGCTGATTGCATCCATCCCCAGAAATTCATTCAACTTTCTAAATGAAATTCATGCACCTTAAAAAGAGATAAGCCTGATAATAATCAATGCAGAAAAGGCCAATAAGACATGTTTTTAAAAAAGATTTTGATATAGTTGGATTAGCAATTCATTGGATTGGTTTAAATTTAAATGTATAGCAGTGAAAAGTGATGCATTTGACCCAGAACTGATTAGGAAAGAAGCGAATAACAGGGTATAAGGCATTTGAAAAACTGTGGCACTTTAAATGCTCTTGAACTACTCTTGGTCACCAATGCCTATCTTTTATTTTTTTTAGCACCAATATCTTCCTATTAAGTCGTATGGTTATCAATTGAGGTACACAGTGATGTCTAAAAAATGAAAATTGTGGATAACTCAAAGGGCCATGGATAGCTGCATGACATATATTACCAGTGATGGCCTACATTCAGTAAGTAACAAATGAAAGGCCATGGATGCCCAGAAAATAAAATGGGCGAGTTACGTAGCCATGACAAGGGATAATAGAGGAATAGTCCAAGTGTTTTACTGGCACACATGAAATATTAAAACTCCCAAAAGAAGTTCTCCAGCACAATTGGCGGGGAGAAAATTTATGAAACGATATGGATGACAAGAATTTCCCAGCATGGGAAGGCATGGATGGTTGCAATCTGTACCAGGTTAGGGAGTATTCATATCTATGGGATCCTGGGTCCTTCTAAGTTAAAAATAGAGAGTGATGTTATATAAAATGCAACATTTGTCTCTACAGGTTTCCATTTCTACCTCATAAATTTGTATGTACATTTGTGGTTTCTTGAAGTTATCCACATAAAATTATTCCAGTTTGACTTTGGGACTGCTTTTCTCATTTTCTTGCCATTTTGAATAATGCAATTGTGCAAAGTTTTTCTCAGCCATTTAAGAAAAGATGATCAATTTTTACTTGCTTTATTGCAAAGAAAAACATTCCAAGTTCTTATATAATTTATTTCCTTCTTTAAAAAACATCAGCAATGCTTGCTGTTTCCAAAGAGTACATTAGCTCCAATCAATTCAATCCACTTTTGTAATATCATTTGTTTCCAATTCTTTTCTTTACGTAGTCTGTGAATTCTCATCTGTATATTTATTGGGAAAATAAATATTCTATTCAGTTCTCCAACCTGTGGGTCAGCAACGAGGTTGTTATAAACCTGTGGAAAGATTCCCTCCCTAAAAAGGAGAGGGAATACTTTGTCTTCCTCCTCTTTGAGACTGAAATATAGTAACTATCTATGTGAGAGAAATTATCTATTCTTTTACCTACTGTTCATTGGACATGGAAGAACTGGATCATAGAGAAAATTACCAAGATAGTTAGGAATCTAGAGATGATGTAATTTGAAGATTTTTTTTTAATAGAGAGGAGGATATTTAGGCTAGAAAAAAGAAAACAGGGATATTGCTTAAATAGCAATCAGAGCTGTCCAAAAGTGGAATGGATTGCTACAGGAGGTAACAGGTGCTTCATCTCTGGAGATCTTCAAACGAAGGCCTCCATTTATTTCATATGTTATAGAAGGGATTCCTTTCCAGTGTGGTCCAGACTAGATGTCATAGGAGGTTCCTTGTAAATCAGCTTCAGTGATTCTGTGGTCAAGGACAAAAACCACACCTTTTCCCAGGTTTTGAACACATTCCATCTCCTTGCTAAGTCACTTTCCTAGTGTGGTTACAGCACAGCAAGCATTCATTATGATATTTGTGGGCAATTCAGGCCCAGGTAGCAAATATTCTCAAAAAGTATGCAGTCAACTCGCCTTTGCCATTATGGGGCAAAGGATTATCTGGCAGGTTCATGGAATCACAGAATCACACAATTTCAGAGTTGGAAGAGATCTCATTAATCATCCAGTCCCACCTGAAAATGATCCCTACTTCAACACACCTGTCAAATGGGTGTCCAGCCTTTGCACAGACCTGCAATGTGGGGAAACCCATTTCATCCTGAGGTACCCCAGTCCTCTTTGAGATAGTTTTAATTGTTAGGAAATTCATCCTTATATTAAATTTGCCTTAAATTTGTCCCTTTGCTTAATTTTTCTCAAGCTTACATTTGTCCCACTGAAGTTAGTTCTGTTCTCTGGGTCCAAAAGAACATGTTTAGTCCTTCTTTCATCTGATAAACTTTCAAATGCTCAAATAAGTATTTTAATAAAATGATGATGATGATAACTGACTGTTTTAAGGTTTAAAAATCACTTTCCATGTATTACCTCATTTTAGATCCATAAACCACCTTTTGAAGTAGATATGAAATCAGCTTCATTTCTTCTGGGCTGATAAGCATGAGTTTAGAAGTCATGCAAGGCCAGCTTGCTTTCTGCAGCATACAGAATAAAGTTTCCATCCTAGGAAGTTTCCAAGTTGTAAAATCAAGCCTCATAGAGCACATCAGGAAGGACAATTGTACTCGCCAAGTCCACACAGGAAAAATCCAAACTGGGGGCAAAACAGTCTTGAGAGCATTGGAGAATAGAAGTGGAGGAAGTCATTATTCAATGTATCTGAAAGAGGGGAAGATACCAAACTACTGGGGAGCAATATGAACAATATTATTATGAAGAAAACAGATTGAGGGGACAAAAATAATTACAGACCCCTATTCCTGCTTTCTCATCTTTATGAAATCTTTATGAGAATAATCTACTCATGTATCAAGGGCATCCTTGACAGATATGAGATGAAAACACACAGGCTTTTGCCAATGATTTTCTACAGCAGGCCATGTCTTCATAGTCATACAATTGACTGTAAGATAGAGAGAATACAAGATTATAATACAAGATTTCACTTGTATTATTTTTTAAAAGTTGATTATTTTTTAAAAGTATTTAACTTGGCAGAGCAAAATGCAGTTTTAAAGGCACTTCTCCAACAAAGTTTCTCCATGCATATGTTAAAATCCTCCCAAGAATTCTTCATAGGAGAAACCGCAAAGATAATTTTGTCCCATAATCTTTGATTAATATCAGGTGAGGTTCCAGGAGTTGCTGTCACACTGCCATTGGAGCTATGTCTCTTGGGTTCCCTAAAAAGTTCCAATACATTTTGCAAATGCTCAATGCCAATACAGATGGATGGATGGTGAAAAATAGCCTTTGCCACCATAGTTATAAAGGATGTGGGTTGCATTTGTGCTGATGTAGTAGTGAGGAAAACAGACTTTGACCCCACAAAAAGGGCTGACAAGCTCATGGAAGATGAGTTAGAGTGTGAGATTGCTATTGTGAAGAAATCTTGACAATAAAAGATTCTGTCTCATTTTTAATGCACTGAATAAAGGCTGGAAAGGATGGGAAATACAACTAGCTTCTGGGTAATGGTTTGGGAAATAATCTCCATGAGAATCTGGGGTAGATGAGGAAGATCTAGGCATACAGGTGACTTTGACACTAATAAAGCCTTGGGGTTAAAGGCCAGTGCATCAAGACCACAAGCCACTGTGATCACACTGTGACTGTGTACAAGATATAAAGCAAAAGTCTCCATTTGCCTTATCTGTTAATAAATAGTTTGTGTCAAAAAATACACCAGGGGAGATGTACTGAAACAGAGGTGTGCTTTTACCGAAGGTGTTTGCAAGTGTAGTGGAGGATGTTCTGCACAATATCTAAGTGAAACGGGAATTCCCTATAGATGGTGAATTCCTCCAGATGCTCTTTTTTTTGCAGGTGGTTTGGTGCTGACTGTAGACTACTATGGGACATACATAAGGAGATGTATGACCACACAAAAATCAGTCCAGCAACCTGCTCTGGGAAAACACCCACCGACAACAAATGAATACAGAATATCTCTTGTACAAACTTGGATATACACTTGGATGAGCAGCTGGCTGAGCCAGGCCATCAACACACACATCTTGCACAGGTACTTACAGATGGACCATTAATGAGCTAGGCTCCCCATCAAATACCAAGGGGAGAGGGAGCTGAATTTCATAGGGGATATTGCTACAACTTTCAATGGTCCCGTTTTGTTTCCTGAAACAAAATCCAACTTTAAACACTGTTCTTGCTTTTCTTTGTACCCCCAGAGCCTAGCATAGTACCTGGCACATAGTAAACACTTTTAATAAATGCTTGTTGATTGATTGATTGATTCTTCTGTCAATGCTAAATGGCTGAAAATCATAGAACACCAAAGCCTCCAAAGACTTAGAGTTGTGGGTGGTCCAGAGTGCAATGGAGACATATATGGTGGGCCTAAGTAGGTTGTAGCGTACATGGTGGCTTAAATACAGAAAGTAGTGTAAAGGATATTATTCAGGAAATGCATTACTGGAAAAGAAGAGGTTGGCCAGTAATGTAGTGAGTATGAGGAGAAGTAATGTACCCACATGATGTTAACATATTTCAGGAAAGACCTCCAACACACTGGGGAGATCTTCTATGGAGAAGCTTTTATAAAGGGTCAGCATGGTATAGTGGTCAGAGGAATGTCGGACTTGAAGTTAAGAAAACCTAACTTTGAATTCCACCTCAAATACCTCGCAGTTGTGTGGTCGTTGGCAAGTTGCATGACTTCCTGAGTGTCAGGTTCTCCATGCATAAAATAGGACTTATCTCTGAAAGCTTACCTCTCCAGAGCTTAGCACAGTGCCTGGCACATAGCAGGCACTCAATAAATGTTTATTGAATGAATGAATGAAAAGGGTTACTTTAAGAATCAGAGTGAACAGTGTATAGCAAGCGCCTTGCAAACCTTAAAGCATTATATAAATGTGAATTATTATTATTAAGGGAGATTCATGGGAAGATAGGGCTATGACTATCACATGATAAGGTGTGGATGGGTTGCCTTTGGACAAAGTAGAAGGAGTAACTACACTGATTAGATTGTGGACCTTTTATAATTTTGAAGTTGTAATAAAATTAAGCCATCAAATATTTTCTGAATAAATCTTGAAATTGTCTAGTTGTATAAAATTTTCATAAATTTATGAAATTACAAATTTCAGAAATGTATAATCACATCATGTAACTACATATAAACCCCAATCCCTAAGTCATCCTAGGTAAAACGGAGTGCTATCAACTGCAATCGTACTGAGGCTAGTTGTGTAACCAGGGCATGAGGATAAGATGAGACTGACAGTAACCTTGCTGAACTGTTGCTTCAAAATGGATCAAGTTTCAAAAATCTAAAATAAGACACATATTAGCCATCGTTATGTATACATTCACATTTAATATTTACACCTGTGCCATCTGTACTATTATCAATAGTTTCTTCTTAACACAGTAGCTTCATACTTTAAGTTCCCTTTTGTAGTGTGCCTGGATTTTTGTTTACGTTTTTAATCTCTCCCTTCCACTGTACCCCACTGATCAAAAAAAGAAAGGAAAGGAAGAGAAGAGAAAAAAGAGAAGTAAGAGAAGGGAAGAGAGGGAAAGAAAAGCAGAAGGAAGGAAGGCAAGGGGAGGGATGGGGGAGGTGAGGGGAAGGAAAGGGACAGAAAGGAACCTTCATTCCAGCTAGATGGCTCAGTGGATAGAGCACAGGACTTGGAATCAATATTTGAGTTTAAATTCTGCCTCAGACATATCATAAATGTATGATTCAGGGAGGGTCACCTGAACTCACTATGCCTCACCTTCCTTATCTTTAAAACGGGGACAATAATAGCACCTATCTCATGGAGTTCTTGTAAGGATCAAAGGAGTTAATTTATGAAAAGCACTTTGTAAACCTTAAAATGCTATATAAATGCTATTATTACTATCTCAAGCATGCATAGTTCATTAAACAAGTTCCCACAATGACCATGCCAAATAAAAATAGTACCTCCCTCTCTGAATTTTTAGTTCATTACCTCTCTGAAAGGAGATGAGTTTTTGTCTTCTCCTTGCACTTCCTCAGGGACATAGGCTTGGGGCAAACTTTCTTCTGTTTATCTGTACCCAACTGAGACATGCCATCTTCACTACTAGACCTGAGGACCCGTACAACACCTGCAATATTGTATTGCTGGGGCATTGGAAATGCTGTCTACTCACTCAACATATCTTAAAGCATGATCCAAAGAGTGTAACACGTACTAAAGTCAGAGATTCACATTGCAAGTCACCTGTGAAACAAAGGAGGTAAAAGTCTGGCACATACTAGATGGAGGATGGATCCCTGTCATCCATTCTTTGGTTCAATAAGTGTTTATTAAGTACCTGACAGACAAAGCATTTAATAAAAGCTTATTAAACAAAGAAATGGATGATGGGGTATGAAACAGCTTCTGACCTCAAGAAGCTTACATTTTTTGTAACATTGTCCGTGTGATCCTTGGTAAGTTATTTAATCTCTCAGTGCTCTAGGAAGTTGCAGAAAAGAGACTTTTTTTTTTGGAATTTCTATAACTGGGGCAGCTAGTGGCTCAGTGGATAGGGCACCAGCCCTGGAGTCAGGAGGACTTGAGTTCAAATCCGGTCTCAGACCAGAGAGACACTTGACACCTACTAGCTGTGTGACCCTGGGAAGTCACTTAACCCCACTTGCCTCACAAAGAAAAAAATAAAGGAATTTCTAAAACCTGGGCTTCTCTATATCAGTGAAATCATGGGTCTGGCTCCCATTTTCCCTGGCTGACTAGTCTTACCCTAACATGCTACCTCTCCCATTAGCAGCTTCCTCAGTTGCACATGCCCTACTTCCTCATGTCTCTTTCCACACTGTGTCTTATGTCTTAAAGTCTTTCCCAACCAAACTTATCTTAAGCATTTATTTGAGAGTGCCTCCCATGTTTGCCCTGGAGTCAAAATTGATAGTTATTGCTCTTGGGCCATGCGGATGGATCTATATATAGATTGTTTCATCAGAAAATAATAGTCTTTTTTTTAAAAGTAGCACATAGTTTTGAAAAATAGGAAAAGTAGAATTGGATTGGAATAATTGAAAAGTAACTAAATACAAAGCTGAAAAGGCCAAGTTATGCAGCACTGTCCAAATTCCTCTCTAGCCTGAACTTGTACAAAATGCTGAAAGGACCACCTCATTTCAGTCATGATTGATTTCAAGTAGCTTGGTTTAGGGGAGGCTGAAGACTAGTGCCACTTTACAAGTTAGCTACCATCTTTCCTTTTGCAGAACCTCATTCAACCTGATGCCATACAGAAGCTTTATACTCCATTCAGACCTGTGCCCACATGATGCCAAAACATCTGGTAGAAAATTGAAAAATCCATTCAACCACCCAGGTGTTTGGTTTCTAGAATGACAAACATCAGTGAAATGTGTGATCATCTGTACGACTGACTGAACTTTTCATTTTCCATCCAGATGTATGGAAATGATTGTCTTGGTCAAGAATGTTATTGCAAAGGTGTTTTTTGATAAACATTCTAATTGGCTATTTAAAAAAATTAATATTTTTTAATATTACTTACATTTCCCAAGTTATCTTTTCACCATTCCCCTGAAAACTATCTCTTGTACAAAAAAATTAAAAAGAAGTGAAAACCAACATATCAACCAAATCTGACATTATAATTTAGTTGTGAGTAGCCTTTTATGTAGTGAGAGGCATAGAGTGCTAGACTTGGAGACAGGAAGATCTGAGTTAAAATCTGGCCTCCAGTACTTACTAGCTATGTGACCCTGGGCAAATCACATAACATATTTGTGCTTCAGTCTTCCGTATCTGTAAAATGGGGATAATAATAGTACCAATCTCCAGGTGGTTGTGAAGATAACATGAGATAATATTTGTAAAGCACTTTGTAAAACCTTAAAGTACTACACCCACATTCACTCTGATGATTATTATTATTAGTGTTTCCTACCCATAATCCTTCTCTTCTGCATATAAGGAAAGAAAGGAAATAGTCTAGCTATTTTTATAATTTTAGCATCATTTTTTTTCTCTCTTAAACATTGCATTGTTGAGCAAGATTTAGGAATTAAAGGGTGATTTTGCCTCATCTTCTTTGCTGTCATCTACTGGCCTCATCTTCGTTGTTCAAAACAAATATCCACATGTTCACCTGCATACACACGTGTACATACACACACACACACACACACACACACACACACACACACATTTATTCTGGTTTCGTAAAAGCATGTCAGCCAGGATCTTTCCCAAAGGTTTTGTTTTTTTAAGCTCTCTGCCATGGCTGATAAGCTTTCAAGAGAACAGAGCTTGGGTTGACTGTCATGTACTCCTCCAGTCATACTGCTCTGACATCTGCCAGCCGGGGCATTACTTAAATGAAAGCAGCAGTATCAGGGTTCCTTATCATGTGAGCAGCTGATACAAGTTTCCTCCATCACAGGGATGAAACTTGGAAGGCTTTTCTGGCTCCAAGAAATCCCCAAGTCACAGAGAAACAATTCCACTGACCTAGCGGCTTTGCACTTTCAATACGGCATGTTCTCGAGCAATTTCTCAAGGGAGAAAATGCCGTGAGAGCTTGAAGCAAGCCGAAAGCTTCCCCTCTAATCATTATCTCTGGATTCTGCCAGCATTCCAAGGCATCCCAGACGATGCTGGAAACGACTTCGGGGACTCAATGAGGTTTTTTTTCAAGCATTTTCCATGCCTAAAGATACTGCTAACTTTATACTGTTATTATTTGAACAAGAATATGCTGTCTCAACTGCAAAGACAACTATACATATCCTTTAAAAATGCCTTTAAAAAACTTTCCCAATTAAGATTCCATTTAAAAAAAATATTCTACAATTCCCTAAATCAATGGAATTATGTATTTTGATGTTTTTTTCTTTCTAAATTTTATATGCTCTTTAATTCTTGTCCGGAGGCAGATATGCTGGGAGGGCAGGGAGTTTCTCGTATGAAAGTAAGCAATAGGGCAGGGGTGGATAACCTACAGCCTCAAGGCCACATGTGGCCTTCTAGGTCCTTGGGTGAGGCATTTTAACTGAGTTCAAGTTTTACAGAATAAATCCTTTTATTAAGGAGATTTGTTCTGTGAAGTTTGGATTCAAAAGGCTGCACTTGAGGACCTAGGTGGCCACACACGGCCTTGGGAACTCGCCAGTAGCATTTCCAGCTGCAAAGCTATGTGGGATACCAAAGCTTCAGATGATCAAAGATGAAGGGGAATGATGGCCCCTTGACTATCGGTAGAAGCCTTGACCCCTTGGCTATTCTCCTTGAGAAGAAGCCAGCTCCCTGCCCAGTATACCAGACAGCTTGTCCGGAAGAATAGCTCACAATTATGCGGTTCTTTTTAGCTTAGAATATACTCTCGTACAAAAGCCCTCTCAGGTGGAGTGCAAAAGTATTATTATGGCCATTTCCCATATGAGAAGACCTAGGTTCAGATCCTCCCTCTGACAAATATTGGATATGTTACCCTAGGTAAATTGCTTAATTTCTCAGTGCCCCAGGCAAAATTCTCTAAGAAATGGAGAGTGCCCATATTAATTGGTAGGAGTTTCTTCACTGTAATCACAGGTCCAGCAATAAGTGTAAATAAACAAACAAATGAATGCATAAATGAATAAACATTCTTATTATTTCTCATGTCTGAATGATAAAGAAAACGATAAAGAAATCTTTAATGATAAAGAAAAAATAAAGAAAAACATAATGATTGACTCCAGAGACAAGAAGAGCTTTGGGGTGTTTTTGTTTTGTTTTGTTTTGTTTTTAATGTGTAGCTGGGAACTCTGTCTTTGACATCCCATGGAGTTGGTAGGGGTTCCTCTCCTTGCCCTGACAGCTGCAGTGTCTGCTGGTCCATGGCAAAGAGCACATGCCACTGCCTACGCGTGCCTCAGTCTGAGCCACCAGCCATATCTTCTGCTCTGTGTTTCTTTCCCTGAGCATAAATAATGTAACAAAGAGTGATCATTTTGTTGTTCAATTGTGTCTGACTCTTTGTGACCCCATTTGGGGTTTTCTTGGCAGAGATAGTGGAGTGGTTTGCCATTTCATTCCAGTTAATTTTACAGATGAGGAAACTGAGGCAAACAGGGTTAAGTGACTTACCCAGAGTCACACAGTTAGTAAGTGTCTGAGGCTAGATTTGAACTCAAACCTTCCTGACTGCAGGTGTTCTATCCGCCATCTAGCTGCCTAAATGATCATAAGAGATGGCTACCTCAGGATTTCAGAAGTTCCTATGTTTCTCAGCTAGAGTTGGCTAAAAGCAGGAGGTTGTGGTAACTACATCCTCCTTGGAGATGACCATTACAATGAAGATGAGCCTGAACCATATACCAGCTTGCCAGAAAATACTGGAACTTGAGTTACTCATTCTGATAGTGGAGAATAGAGCACTGCCAGGTGGCACAGTGGGTAAAGTGCTGAACCTGAAATCAGGATAGACCTGAGTTCAAATCCCACCTCAGACACTTACTAGCTGTGTGACCTTGAGCAAGTCACTTAATCTCTATTTGTCTCAGTTTCCTCAATTGCAAAATGGGGACACTAAGCTGTAAATTATTAAATTAATAAGAATTAAATTAAATTGAGCTACAGAGTAGGTTCTATATAAATGCTTATTCTCTCTCCTCTCCTCCCCCTTCTCCAGAACAGGGGATAGGGGTGGTGTGTCGAAATACTCATAATAGCTGGCATTTACATAGTACTTTAAGATTTACAAAGTGCCTTACAAATATTTGATCTCCAAACCACCTGGGAGGTAGGCTGTTTTATTATCCTGATTGTATGGATGAGGGAACTGAGGTTATCAAGAAGTTAAATAAAAAATCACCCTACTAGTAAGTGTCTGAGGTAGGATTTGAACCCAGGTCTTTCCAAGTCCAAGTCCAATGCTCTATCCACTGTGCCACTTAGTTTCATAAACATCATATCATCTGACATGTTAAGTACTTGCCACCTGAGAAAGAGAAAAGGAGCTCTAGGACACTGCATCATGTTTTAAGTCTTTTGATGTGTACCTATGAGTCCTTTGTGTTTTAAGCCTTTCTTTTGTTGCAGAAGAAATGATTAGCTGCTTTATACTTGATCTATCTTCTACGTTGGGTACCTTTCTTCAGTATTTTGAGGATGCCCTAGATATGAGCCAAACCTAAGCTCCCTTTAAGTGATTTTCCTTGGGATTCTGGGGCAAGGATATAAAAGAGCCAGAGCCAATGAGAAAGAGCTTGATTCCTTTTTAGGGGCCAAACTCCCACAGAATGAACTGAATACCTGCCTAAGACCAGAGCAAGAACCCCTCAGTGGGAAGGGTAACCCTGCCCCCCTGGGTCAGCACTTGGCTGTTGTTATATTGGGAAAGCACTTTTTGACCTATAAGATTTATAGGTGGCAGTGATGATTAGGCTAAATGAGTGATGTTTTATTATGTTTTTAATTATACCAGAATTAAAAGCTTTAATATTGAACTGCATATGCATAAAGGGTTTTAATACCTCTATGGCTCTACCTGGTAACCCTGTAAAATAATTTTATTCTCTATGTCTTTTTTTAGCACATAGAAATAAAATCATAAGTGCTGAGTGTTGGGGTTCCATAAATCACAGTCTGAGGTAGCATGGCCTTGAGAATAATGAAGAGCCAAACATCCTTAGAAGAGGAAAGACCTGAGTTCAAGACCTGACTGTCACATTTGGGCTATGTGATCCTGGACAAGTCCCTTAACCTCTCAGTACCTCAAATAATTTTGTTTTTGGTAGGCGATCAGGGTTAAGTATCAGTATCATTAGTATAGGGCATTCCCAGCAAAAGAACCTCCTTTATCCAAGCAGATTAACAGCTCTTCTGCAATTTGCAGTCTTAGATAATTGCCTGAGGGAGCAGCAAGGTGGCACAGTGGATATAGCACCAGCTCTGGAGTTGAGGGGACCAGAGTTTAAATCTTGCCTCAGATACTTACTAGCTGTGTGACCCTGGGCAAGTCACTTAACCCTATTTACTTTAGTTCCTCATCTGTAAAATGAGCTGGAGAAGAAAATGGCAAACCACTCCAGTATCTTTGCCAAGAAAATCCCAAATGGGGTAGCAAAGAGCAGGACACAATGAAACAACGACAAATAGCTTGCTTTGTGTGTATTTATTTGCATGTTGTTTCTCTCATTAAATTGTTAGCTTCTTGAAGGCAGGGATGTTTTGCCTCTTTTTTCATTCACAGCCCTTAACATAGTACCTGGAACTTAGTGGGCACTTAATAAATGTTTATTGAATTGAATTGAAGTAACTTCTTCTAGTTCTTAATCTGACAAATTTGGTCTAGGCACCAGCCCCCCAATTTAGGAAGCAGACAATTTATGATCTTTCAAGAAATCCAAATTAAAATGAATGAGAGAAAGGCAACATATGGGAGAAGAAAGAGAAGTAAGTAACTAGCAATTCTTCTACCTTTGTAAATCAGGACAAAACGTTCCCATCCTGCAGGCGAGATGAACAAATGTTTTCCATTCAGTTAAGGGTGGCAGTGGGGAAGAATAGAGACCTGGAGATACTGTAGTTGGCAAGGCTCAGATGGAAGCCAGGGAGGAACCCACTTGGGGTGAGGCCCACGAAGCAGGTCACTCTCTTTCAAATAGTTATTTCGGTTAAGTAGGTACTGCTAAATGCTACGCTTCTGATGGGCTGATGGTGCTAACCTTGACCTGTTAAATTTTAGTACTCTATGAAAAAGCCTTGTTCCACCCTAGTTACAGTTCTGAGAGTCTTGCTTTGGTCTAAAATTGCTAGAAGAGCAATGAATTTGGTGTTTGAAGACCTGGGTTCATTGCTGTGCCCAGATTTGTCGTGTGACTGAATAAATTTCCTAAACTCTGAGCCATGTTTTTAAAATTTATAAAACGGTAATAAATAATACTTAGATTGTCTGCTTCTTAGAGTTATTGTGGGAAGAGTGCTTGGCAAATTCTAAATCTTTTAATAAGGATAAATCCTAAATATTATTTCCATCCTCAGATTAAGACCCAGATTAGACTGACTGTAGGTCTGAAGAAAGGCATCTAGGGATCCCTTCAAAATATAGGATGTCTAGTAGAAAACACTTGGGTTTGGGATGCAAAGAACCTAGCTTTTAATCCCAACTCTGTTTATGACTGTGTCACCTTGGGATAGTCATTTATACTCTTTGGGCTCAGTTTCCTTTTCTGTAAAAGGTATTGGACTGGAAGACACCCTGGTGACCATTCCCTGAAGGGTACCCAGGAATAGGACCCAGGAATAGGTGCTGGAGCACCTGAGCGGCCCCATTGAAATTCTCTGCTCTTGCCAACATTTATTTTTGCCAAAGATTTCTTCTTTTTAAGGTATTGTGATAGTTTTAAAAAAATGTACTTCTTTAAGTAACAATAGGATTTTGCATGCTTGTGCACATGCGCACTTGCGCTCTCTCTCTCTCTCTCTCTCTCTCTCTCTCTCTCTCACACACACACACACACACACACACACACACACACACACACACACACACACTACCTGGAATCAAAATTTAGTTCCTAGATGCCATGGTGACATGACCTGGAGCTTGCTGAGTCCTAAACAAGATGACCTCACAAGTTTTTCCAGTCTCTAAAGTTATATGAAAGAGAGTGTGACAGAGCAAAAAGCAATGCATTTAGAGTTGGAGGATTTAGGCTCAACTACTGGCTCTGCCCATTTTCTGTCTTCTCTGGGCCTCAGTTTCCTTATATACAAAACGAAGATGTTGGACCAGATGACCTTTAAGGATCCTACTGTTGTCCTCAGAATCCTAAAACTATTATCCTAATATATATATATATATATATATATATATATATATATATATATATATATTTATTTATTTATTTATTTATTTATTTATTTATTTTCTGTTCCAGCAAGTGGTATCAGCAGGTGGCAGAAAGAGAGACAGGATGGTGTGGTGGTTAGTGATGGCCTTGACCTCCACCAGATTTGGATTAAAATTCTGACTGACTCTAGTTGGGTGACCATGGCTGAATGAGCCTCAGCAACCCCATTTCATCTCTAAAATTATAATAATACCTTAATAGGATTGTTATGAGGGTCAAATAAGATGAGATACTGAAGAGTCATAGAAATGTAAAATATTGTGTTTTGATTTTAGAAGGGAAAAGAAAAATCATCTTATTTGCTTCTGTTTGCCGTGTACAAGAATAGGAGGGCCTACCTGTTAGAGCTATCTTTCCATAGACACTGACATTACTTGCCTTCTCTCTATTAGGGACAATGAAAAAAATTGCCTTACTGACCTAGACCACCAGAAACTATTCTCTCTGTTTCTGTCTCTCTCTCTCTCTCTCTCTCTCTCTCTCTCTCTCTCTCTGTCTCTCTCTCTCTCTCTCTCTCTCTCTCTGTCTCTCTCTCTCTCTCTCTCTTTCTGTGTCTCCCTCCCCATCACCCCCATTCCCCAACAAGGACCTTTGGGATTCCTTCCTGGGACCCCAAGGGCTGAGCTGTCCTGATTGGTGGATGATTGGTGGATTAATGCTCAGAGGACTCTGAAAGAAGCTCCTCACAAGTAAGGGACTATTTCATCCTTTGAATCTCCAGTACCTAGCACATAGTAGGCACTTAGTAGATGTGTGGTAATTAATGGAAAGACTGTTTTGTGGAAGACACCAAGGGCCAGAGAAATGATACCGTGAAAAGGCATTTCCTCATAGACAAGATCTTACTCTCCTCTGGACCAGTCTGAATAAGCGAGCACTTATGTGGCCTCATTGAAAGAGCAGTGACTTTACAATCAGAAATCTGGGTTTAATTAAATTCAATTAAAGTATTTATCAAGTGCCACTTATGCACTTGCAAGTTAGATGGCGTGGTGCATAGAGTGCCAGGCCTGGAGTCAGAAGCACCTGAGTTCAAATCCAGCCTCCAGCACTTATTAGCTGTGTAACCCTGGGAAAGTCAATAAATACTATTTGCCTCAGTTTCTTCATCTGTAAAATGAACTGGAGAAGGAAATGGCAAACCACTCTAGTGTCTTTGCCAAGAAAACCCCAAAAGGTTTTCAAGGTAACAAACAGATGTGACTGAAAAACGACTAAACAATAACAAAAAATTATGTGCAAGTTGGTATTTGGGATACAGAGTTAAAATAAGAAATAGTCCTTACTGTTTAAGTGCTTACAATTAGAAGATAATATATAGTACATGAAGGGAAGTAGTGGGGGGGAAGGAGGTAGGGGCAGGGCCTTAAATGCCAAGATACTATTTTACTTAGTAGGCAAAAAAGAGTCACTAAAGGCTCAATTCCCGGCTCTGTTACTACCTTGGGGAAATGATTTCACTCCCTAGACCAAGAGTGGGGCACCTACAGCCTCGAGGCCACATGGGACCCTCTACGTCCTCATGTGTCTGTTAAGGGGCCATACTTGAGGACCTAGAGGATCACGTGTGGCTTTGAGGCCGGGGGTTCCCCACCCCTGCCCTAGACCTTACTTTCCTCTGCTGTAAAATGGAAGAAGAGGTTGTCTTGGATGACCTCTGAAGTCTATTCAGTGTTAAAGCCCAAACTACTAGGAGACAAATCAAAGTCGTGGCCCAAAGTCATGACCGAGTGTGAGGCAGTCTCTCTCCATTCAAGGGTAGAACGTTCTCAAAGGGAGAGAGGGAGATGTTTTTGTAGGCCCCACTGTGAGACGTCTGTAACACTGGAATGAAGCCTGATGTCTTCCTCAGAGCCCAGGATTCTGAGGTGGTTTGTACCAGTATAGAGAAGCATCTTAAAGAAAGGGAAAGCTGCCTTGTTGGGGTTTTGTTGTCTTGTTTTGATTTTAAATGGGAATCTCTTGGCCTGCCTGTTTGGGGGCAGGAGCAAGTTTCTTCTACCCTTGTATTTGTTTAATGTTTTCGCAGGTCAGGGCCAGGTGCTGAGTGGGAGGGTCACTGATGTTAGCCTGGGGGTTCTTGTACACACAGAAACACAAAGGCATTTCAAATAAGGAATCTGGGGGTTTTGTGCAAGGTACAGTACAGTAAATACGCGCGGTGAAGCATGACAGCTTTGCAAACACAGCAATGGAATGAAGAAAGTGCACATGAGGCTGGTATGCACTCCCCAGGTCTGCTGTCAGCAGGCTTTTGATCCAGGACCAGGAGAGAGGGCCTCTAAAGAGATTGACCTATTCTTTCAGATAGAGGGAGTTGTGGACCCGGAGAGTTACCCCAGGGGGGAAAAAAATTAGTTCAATCTACTGAGTCAGAAACACTCCTTTATTCAGATGTGTGCTCCATCTTTCTGTCTGCAAAAAAAAAAAAAAAGACTGAAGGCTGGTGGGATGCTGGGATTTAGCAGGGGAGAGGACCTTAGAAAACATAGCCTTTGTCCATTGTTTTACAGAGGAGGACGCTGAGGCTCAAGAGGTAAAATGACTTGCCTCAAGCCACACAGGTGTCACAAATGTGATACTAACTTTTTCCACTGGAAAAAAGACCTTTGTCTTTTTTAAGCAGAAAGACTTGAAATATAAATACTCCAGTACACTGTTTTCATTGTGGTTTAGTTATTTTTTAGTCATGTATGACTCTTTGTGACCCCTTTTGGAGTTTTCTTGGCAAAGATACTGAAGGGGTTTGCCATTTACCTTTTCCAGCTCATTTTACATATGAGGCAACTAAGGCGAACAGGGCTAAGTGACTTGCCTAAGATCACACAGCTAGTAAGTGTCTGAGGCCAGATTTGAACTCAGGTCTTCCTGACTCCAGGCTAGACACTCTATCTGCTGTGCCATCTAGATGCCCACTGTATTCGTTAGGCTCCTTTATTAGTTAATTTTTATTCCTTTCTCAAACGCCTATTTTCTATCTCTGGCCTTTTCACAGTGTTGCTGAAAGAGGCAGAGAGACAGAGTTGGAGACAGAGACAAAAAGAAAAAATAAGTCACTTAATTTCTTTTATAATAATTATCTTTGCTGCCAGGGTTTTTTTTTTCTTTTTTGGTCAGAGGAGTTAGAGCTAGAAGCCAGACTTAGAGATTATCTCAGACAACTTTTCACTTGCGGATGAAGAAACTGAAGCAGAGAGGCTAAGTGATTTACTTGCCCAGGCTCACAAAAGGTAGAAAGTAACAGAGTTAGATTCTGACTCCAGGTTCTCTGACTCCAAAGCTGGCTCCTGACTTTTATGAGATGCAGTAGAAATTATAACCATGGTCCAGTGGAGAGCAAATTTGACAAAGTGGGTACATTCTGGGTATTCTTTTTATCATGGCTTATAGAATGGATGGTTGGGGATAGTTAAATGGTGAAATGGATGGAAGGCTGGGCCTGAAGTCAGGAAGACTCCTCTCCCCAAGTTCAAATCTGGCTTCAGACACTTACTAACTGTGTGACCTTGGGCAAGTCACTTAACCCTGTCTGCCTCAGTTTCTTCATTTGTAAAATGAAATGGAGAAGGAAATGGCAAACCACTCCAGGGTCTTTGCCAAGAAAGCCCCAAAAGGGGTCATGAAGAGTCAGTATTTATCAGGCATGGTTTTAAAATGATAAGGGAAATCACTCTCTGTGTGGATGGGATTAGGGTAGGGATGGGCTAGAGCTAGGTAGTACCAAGCTCAAGGAGAAAGCTGTTTATTGAATTTTTCAGTATGAGATTTTACACCTGAGAAAAACAAATACTACAAACCAAGGACTGATTTATTGGTTTGTTGAATATCTAGTCTTTTAAAAAATCTGTTCTTTATTTTCACTTCAAATTTTCTCCTTCCTTCCATCCCCAACCCCAAGAGATATGATACCATATAAAGTCATGGGAACATATGTTTGCGTTAGCCATGTTTAAAAAAAGCAAGAGAAATAAAAAGAAAAAAGTCCATTTCAGTTTGTACCTATCTGGTGACAGACATCATTTTTCATCAAGAGCCCTTTGGAATTGTGGTACAGCATTATATAAAGTTACTAAGTATTTCACAGTTGATTATTTTATGTAATATTGATGTTACTCTGTACATTATTCTAGTTCTGCTCACTTTGCTTTGCATCAGTTCATATGTCTTCCCAGGTTCATTTCTTACACTAGTATTCTGTCACATTCACATATTATAACTTATTCAGCCAATCTCTAATTGATGGGCATAGCCTCAGTTTCCAATTCTCCACCACCACAAAAAGAACTGCTACAAATATTTTTGTACACATGGGTCTTTTTCCTTTTTCTTTAATCTCTTTAGGGTATAGACTTAATAGCAGTATTGCTGAGTCAAAGCATGTGCACAATTTTATTAGCCCTTTGGGCATTGATTGTCTAGTCTTGGGAAGGTGATGGAGAAAATGTTAATAGTGCAAATTAAAGTTAAACATATGCCATTTATTTTCAGAGAGTCATTTATTAAATATTTACATAGTAGAGGAGGGTGGGAGATGTGGGGAAGCAGCTACCTTGGAGCAAGAGACCAGGGGCAACTATAATATGAACAAAGAGAAGGTCAGGGGTGAGTGATAGACAGTCAAGAGTAGTGCTAATTCCCAAAATGAAAGTTCTGCTCTAGTCAGATTACTCTGATCACTCTCCCTAAATTCTCCTTGCACATTCACATATAAATATACTCATCCTCTTCACTTGAATAACCTTCCCTACTTCTTTCTATCGTCTGAATCTTACTGGTCATTCCAAAGTCCTCTCAAATGCCACCTCCTTTGGGAAACATTACTCATCTTCCCTCTGAAATCATAGAGCACACATTGTCTTTACCGAACCTTTATGATGTCTTATATTATTGGTTATCGGTTTAACATGTATTTGACTTCTGACCAGGGAACTGAATTCTGCTGCTGGAACGATTTCTCAGGTTTCTAGACCTCCTCACAATTCCAAAGACATCTCCAGCCATTTCCTCCTCACCCTTCCAGGTCCATTTTTTGTGCTATCTTCTCACGTTACAATGTAATTGTCTTGAGGCCAGAGACTGTCAGCTTCAAATGAACTCAAACATTTATTTGTAAACCTATCATTTAGCATAGTGTCTAGTACATAGTAAGTGCTTAATAAATGTTCCATCTATCTATTTCTTTATCTATCTATCATCTATCTAGATTGTGAAATTGTTGTGGATATTAGTTTATTATTTTGGTTATTTGTTATTTTGATAATATTCTTGGTACTTTATATTACCTTGTATATAGTTGGCACCCAAATAAATACCTCTTTATTGATTAACTAAATGAATAACTGAAAATAATTGCTCCTTTTCTTTCCTTTTTTGTTATCCATTCACTTTCAGATAGTTGAATTATATGACTTGTATCCATAAAGCATATTAGACCAATTCCCATGGTTCCAAACCAAATTTTTAGGAGCAGCCAGTCACAGCTCTTTCTTCCCTGCATTCTAAAATGGCAAAAAGCATGAGTATTGTCCCCTACAAGGAATATGTCCAAAAACCCCTGGGGAAAATCAACCCCACTGGCCCCTTTCTCCCTGATCCCCTTTGTAGGGCCCTTGCTGCCCATAGATACCCATAGATGAGTGTGCTCAAGGTTTTCCCTTAGCATCTCTACATAGCAGAGTTTATTTGTTCTTTGTTTGTTTGTTTGTTTGTTTGTTTTTAGGCAATTGGGGTTAAGTGACTTGCCCAGGGTCACACAGCTAGTGAGTGTTTACATAGCAGAGTTTAACATACCCAAAGATACATCCTCCTCATTTTTTTTCTTATCTAACTATAAGGTTGTAGTGTTTGTCCTTCATTCTCAAAGAGCACCATGACATCAGGGAGATGATGACATGACTTGCAATTGACTTTGATTTGAATGAGGGAGGTCTTTTATTTTTATTTGAGTGTGCAAGGTCACCAGCCTCACTTTCTCCTCCAGAGCCATCTGGGTCCAGTGGCCAGATATTCATCAGGACTATTGGAGATGGCCCAGGATGGAATGGGAGACACTGGCCCTTTTAAGCTAAGATCTTTTCAGTTCTCATTTTGAGTGAGGTAACCCCCATTCAGTGAATAGGCCTCTTTAAGAAATGAGTCAAGGGATTTGGAAATGCCATAAAAGAGGTTCAAGGAAGCTCTTCCTTTCTCAGTGTCCAAGAAATGCCCATTTTTAAATATAGAAGAAAAGTGGTGATTAAAAGAGGCATTTTTTTTGTTGTTTCTTTTAGTAAATGGTGATTGACGATAACTCATCTTTTAATGATGCTTTAAGGTTTGCAAAGTGATTTTCTAATAACAACTCTATGAAATAGATAAGGAAGTATGATTATACCCATTTTACAGATGAAGGGATATCGACTCTGAATGAATATACCTAGGTGGGGAAAACATCTATAAACCTATATTATTCACAATACTTGTAGTAAGACGTTAAAGTTTTTTCTTCTGAACAGTTTTAAAATCTCTTTCTATTACCCCATTTCCAATAACCCAAAGAAATATCTTGCCAAAAGCTAAGACTGTGCAGCAGAAGAGAGGGAGAAGCATTTTTTTTTTTTGCTAAGAATCAGGTTGGAAGGCATGGGATTGGGGCAATGAGGAGGAAGTCTTGCTTCTCTTCACTTTCTATTTTAAAAATTCCTACTTTTCTTCAAAGCTCAATTCAGTCATCACTTTCTATGTGAGGCCTTTTCAGATCTCCCCAGTTGCTAGTACCCTTCCCTGCATGAACTTAAAATGAATAAATGAGTTATAAATGAATGAATGAATGAATAACTAAACAAATGAATAAGTAAATATAAAAGATTGTCATATATCTTTTTATCCATATACATATAGATATATGTCTGCATATACATACGTGTGTGTGGTTATCTCTTCTGATAGAATATAAGCTCTTTGAGGCAAGGACATTTTTTTATCTTATATCCATAGGGCCTAGTTCAGTATACATGATGTGCTTAATAAACACTTGTTGATTGATTGACAGATTAGCATAGTAGAAAGAACCTTGGGCTGGTATTGGTCAAGTCAAGAGTTCTGGGTTCAAATCTTAGCCCTAACACTTAGTAGGTTTGTAATTTTTATGAAATTACTTCAGTTCAATTTCATCTTAGGCAAAGTGTCTAGATGTTCTCAATGGTTTCTTCCAGCTCTAACCTTGTATGATTCTTAGTCCAATTTAACAATCACTATAACTGGTACAAAAAGTAGTAGTTTAGTTTCTTATTTCAGTGTGCTTAGTAAAGCCTCCCTTCATTGACTCCTTTTGACTTGAAGGTGACCCTGGCTCCTCAAAGGCTAGTTCAGCAGAGTTCAATCTCTGACACATCCTCTCTAGCTAAAAAAAAAAAAAAGGCTCAAGCCTAAACCAACTGATAGGATATCTGCCATCTGAGGACATGCCTGGCTAAACACGGAGTTTATTACCAGAAAACTGACCACCAGGTGGAGCATTTCTTTGTCAAAGCAACTCATAAAGACCATTTTTCAAAGCAGCAGTGTGCTGTGTAAGTGCAATGGGATATAATCGTGCCATAAGAAGTGATGAAATAGATAGTTTCAGGAAAAAAAAATGGAAAACCTGTATGAACTGCCAAGAGGAAGCTGGATGGTGCAATGGATGGAGTGCTAGACCTGGAATCAAAATGACCTGAGTTCAAATATGTCCTCACAGATTTACTAGCTGTATGATAGTGGGCAAGTCACTTAACCTTAGTTTCCTCATCTGTAAAGCTGAAATAATAATAGCATCTCTCTCTCAGGGTTGTTGTGGAGATAATATTTATCAAGATCTTTGCAAATCTTGAGTTGCTATATAAATGCTAACTCTTATTAATAATAATTAGAATTAATACAGAGGGAAGTAAGAAGAGCCAGAATAATTGATACAATAACCACAACATTGCAAAGACAAACAACTTTTACAGACTTGGAACTTCAGATATATGTGTGTGTGTGTGCGTGTGTGTGTGTGTGTGTGTGTGTGTGCATGTGTGTATTCAGACTGAATAATAGACCATACTAAAGACTGAAGATGAAGCATGCTACCTACCTTCTTATAGGGAGGTGATGGGCTCAAAATGCAGAATGAGACATGTTTTTGGACATGCCAATGTGGGAATTTGCTCTGCTTGACTATGCATATTTGTTATGAGGATTTTCCTTTTCTTTTTGGTTCAGTTTGGTGTGGGGGAGACAGGAAAGAGAGAAAATAAATGTTAATTGGAAAAACAAATTTAATTTTTAAAAGTGGCAATATGCTGCAATGTGAGAAAAAAAAAGAAAGCTATGAACTTGGAGTCACTGGACCTGAGTTTGAATTCACTTCTGCCAGTATCTACCTGTGTGATTTTGGACAAGACACTTACCTCACTGGATCTCACTTGCCTTATCAAAAAAATGAGAGGGAGCCTCTTCCAGCTCTAGGTGTAAGATCCTATGATCTGTGAAGGCATGGAGTCCTCATGATCCATGTAGGTAGAGGGGAGTAGTAGCAGTAATAACTGACATTTTAGAAGCACTTTACATCTTACAAAGCACGTCAAATACACATCTCATTTTAGTCCCACATCTATATGAGGTGGATACTGAAAGTATTCCTATCCCCTTTTGAAAGATGAGGGAACTGGGGCTCAGAAAGTGTAAGTGACCAAGGTCACACAGATATATTTGAGGTGATATCTAATCCCAGGTCTTATCTGATTCCAAGTTCATCAATCTATCCAGACTCCTGTCAGTGACTAAATACCTAACCATGATAAAATCGCAAATCTTTAGAAGCATTGAAGTCACTAATTCATCTTAATTCATGAAAGGAGAGAGGAATCTCTTATGGTATGCTTCCCGGAAGGAGTCCGTTAATGTGGGTTGGGGACGGGGATGAGATTTATGTATTTTAAGTCAAATGAAAAATAACTTAATCTTTTAAGAAAAGAATTATTTCTTTCCCCTGGAATGTAGAAACTAAAAGAATGAATTGTAAGCTAGAGACCTGGCTTCTAATGTTAGTTTGTCAACTAATTTGGCCAGTGATCCCACACAAAGCATCTTGCTTCCCTGCGTCTCAATTTCCTCCTTCGTATATAAAAAAGGTAATAAATATCAACCTAACTCATTGTATTGTTTGGAGGCACCGTGAAAGGGTGGAGGTGAATGGCGTGTTTCTCCTTTCAGAAAACCTGCCTAGGAAGATGGTGATGCTATTGTTGCCACCCTGTTCACATTGAGTCTGTAGAAACTTAGGGGCTCCTACATCATCACCACAGTTTTGCTTCTGTTGATTTTTTCACAGAAGTAGGTGGAAACTAATTTTTCTTGTCCCCAGTTTTCTATATTCCCGTTTACAGGAGTCTCTCCACTCATCAATTGTCCCTCTAGTTTGTTCATGCTTTGTCATTTCAAAGCCTCTTTGATCTTTCTCATTGTGTGTTTTCCCCTCCTACTGAGGTGGATCACAAGTATGCTATGTCTTCATGGGTCAAGAGGAGGAGGAGGTGGAGGAGGAAGTAGAAGAAAAGGAATGATGGGAGGAGGAAGAGGAGGAGGAAGAGGGAAAGGAGTAAAATTTGGTTCAAACTTTTGATTTCATCTTTATGGGGAACTGCTGGTATGGAACTTCCCTCCACCAGTGCAGATTCTCCATTTGGCTATTATTTATAATAATTGTCTGTGTTTAAGGGATTTGCCGTAATCATACAACTAAGTATGTTGATGTTAGAGAGTTGCTTGGGACTCTGGGAGTTTTGGGCAATTAGGTGGTGAAGTAGATAGAGCACTAGGCCTGGATTCAGAAAGGCTTGAGTTCAAATTTGGCCTTACTACTTACTTACTTACTTACTTACATTTACTAACTGTGTGACTCTGGGCAAGTCACTTAACCCAGATCGCTTCAGTTTCCTCATCTGTAAAATGAGCTGGAGAAGGAAATGGCAAACTACTCCAGTATCTTTGCCAAGAAAACTCCAAAAGGGTCATGATGAGTTGGACATGACTGAAAAAAGACTAAACAGCAACTGAGAGTTTCAGTGCCTTGCTCATGTTCACATAGTTACTTATATATCAAAAACAATATTTGAACCCAGGTCTTCCTGCCTCACAGATCAGTTAGATAGCTACCCCATCATATTACCTCTTTTGAATTTCTGCAGCCAAAAAAAATCACCAGCCACTATTTTTAGGGATGAGTTTCTTTGTTTTTATCTATGCTGGGCCAAAGAAGACACATATAATCCACTACCAGCCATACGTTCCAAGGCTTTTTTACATTGGTGTGTTCTGCAAGGGTTTATGTTCTATGGGCTTATTCTTCAAAAAAGTTCAAGTTTATCTCCATGCCATAGAGAGGTATTAGAAGGGACTTCAGTGGAGGTATTCCTGTGGGTTAGAAACTACCAAAGATTACAACCTGCTGGAAGCCTTCAGAAATTGTCCAATTGTTCAGAGGTTTCAGGCTAATGCCCTGATATGTGGTACTGTTATAAAGATGGATGTTTGTAGAAGTGGGAAGATAGGGTGGGGCATGACACACACATGTTCCAATCTGCCTTGTTTTCTGCTAGCAAGGAAAGAAAGCAAAGGTCTTTCTCAGAAAGATCTATTCTCTTTGCCAGTGATCCAACTGATATTTAAGTGGTAAGGAAATCAAGAAGAAATTTATTTAAAAATTAAAGTAAGAAATAGGTAGAATCAGATAATTAATTGTACGTTATATCTTAGAATTTCACATCTGGGGACACTTTGAGCATAATGGGAAAGAAACGTGGAGAAAAAGTATATATGCTTAGTGTGAGAGGGAGAGAAATCTAACACTCTGTCATTAAAACTTTACCCAAGCAGTAATAACATACTGGTAGCAGTATACGGTTGTGGCACAGTATGACTGTCAAATAGTCTGAAGAACATAATTTTATTATGGAAAAGATTCATACTCAAGAGGGAAATGGGGCTCTATAAAATTGTTCAGGTTTAAGACATGAAAGAGTCAAAAGGCTTTCAAACTTTTCAGAAGCCTCATGCTACTATAGATCATAAATATTTTTTTAATGGGACAGTTAGAAGTTGTTCAATGTGGTAAACACCTAAAATACTGCAAAAAAAAATGATATTGACTATATTTTAGCAGAAGGAAACAATAAGTTACTACTGAGAGAATCATATCAAGAATCATTGAGACCATCAACTAGTTAGAACAAAGGCCAGACTTAATGTCAAATTAGAATAAAGTGTAATGATGAGGACACTACATAAAATTGTAATGACTTCAACCTGACCTATTCAAACAAGCCACTTATGCTACTGGGAAAAAAGAGCAGGAAATGTAAAAAGGGCAAAAAAAAATTTACCTTTAGTATCACTATTTCCAACACAAACATACCCAAAATATAGAATTTGCCACAACGCTCAGAAGGGAAGGGAAAAAAAAGAGAGAGAGAGAGAGAGAGAGAGAGAGAGAGAGAGAGAGAGAGAGAGAGAGAGAGAGAGAGAGAGAGAGAGAGAGAGAAGGAAAGAAGGAAGGAAGGAAGGAAGGAAGGAAGGAAGGAAGGAAGGAAGGAAGGAAGGAAGGAAGGAAGGAAGGAAGGAAGGAAGAGAAAGAAAGTCCAGAACTAAGGAGAATACCTAGAGGTTAAGTGCAGTACTGACTCATAAAATAGCAAAGATATTAGAAGAGAAAATAAATCTATGTAAAGTTTGATGTGAAACTCAACTAAGCCCCATCATCCTAAGAGCATTCATAGATGAAGATGGCAAGATAGCCAATATAACAGACCTGTCAACATTTCTATAGCAATCTATTCTCATCACCAGTGATAATGGAACCATTACATTTGAACTTAACATTTTAACCATTTATGTATTGTATGAAAAAGTCTAAATGGCAGTTGAGAAAATGTAATCAGGAAGAGTGATTGGAACAGACTAAATACATATGGGAGAAATTGGTGCAAAAGGCAATACAATCTTCAAAGCATTAAGATATCTTGTTTTATGAGATACCTCAGGGAAGATATTAAAAGAATAGAAAAAAATCACGGAGGGTATTAATATCCCAAAAAAGGCAATAAAGAGGACATTGGTAACTATTGACCTATATGCTTACTTTCTCACCCATATATGATATTTATGAGTGTGGTCTACACACATAGTGAGGTATCTTCGATGAAAATATGAGAAAGGAATAGGGAGGCTTTCTTGAACGATATTCAAGACCATTTTTTCATTTTCAGACACATAATTGTCTGGAAGGTACAGAGAAGGCAGGGTCCCTTTGTGTTTTTCATTGTTGACTAAATAGAAGCATTTGACTCCACAGAGCAAAACGTAAGTTTAAACTATCTTACTTCTCCAACTAGTAATCTTTGATAAAAGATGTGGATATATTAAGGTCATGTAAAAGGTATTACTAGATGGAACTATTGAGAAAATTCGGTTTAATGATCCTCTGTGATCATCAATTTCAGCAAGAAAAAAAAGAACAAACCAAAACAAACAGGGACACATGTTATTCCAATAAATCATGCTGCTTTCATCATTCAGAATCATTACTGAACATCACCAATCTGTGATGGGACTACCAGGGTTCCCTCTTCCCCTAATCTTCTACCAATAGGGATTAGGCTTGATCTTCCCTACAGGGAAACAATGGTTTTTTGTCCCAGGAGTGGGCAAGCTTCAAGCAATATTTTCTCTCCTGGTGTCCTCTGGCTGTGTGATATATTTTCCTGTTCACCTGGAGGCATAAAAGGCCTTGTCTACATGGGGTCAGTGCCTTTCGGACTTGATAGATAATCCAATTCCAAGCAAGTTGCCACTCCCAGGCCTGGTGACCAGACTAATTTCCTTATGCTGAGAGAGGGGGCTATCTATCTGAGCTAAGGGCTACTGTGTATCCTTTCCAGTCTAGGACTAAGTAAACCTTGTTTGGTTAACTGTTCAATGACCTGCAAGTGCCTCATTTCATCCTGACATTGAACTGGAACTAACAGTGCCTTTGACACCATCACTTGCCAGTTTGTATGGGCTTTGCTTTGGGGTCCACAAGAAGGGCCATTCTGAAAGATGAGCTTCCCCAGAAACTATTACAATGTGTTCTTTTCTTTTCAACACTCTCTTTCCACCATGCGGGAGTTGGCATAAATAGAATACACCTGTGCTGGAGAAACATGTCCTGACACTCCTCCCCCGAAATACCCGTGGAATGTGCCATCCCAGTGACAACATCTCTGAGGGGGCTGCTTCCCAAGAGGATCAGGGGCATGACCTTTAGTCCCTATGCAAGGAGGTGCCGTCAAGCTTCAGGCTGCAAGTATGAATCCCGTGCCCTTATTTTACTAAAAAGGCAAACTCCCTCAGAAATTACACAGTTTATATAATTCTCCAGAGAGAGAGAGAGAGAGAGAGAGCACGCCACTGACTCCCTATTGTCTCCAGGATCAGACACAAATTCCTCTGCTTAGCTTTTTAAACCCTTTGCAATGCAGCCCCAACCTGCCTTTCTAGCTTTATTACGTGTTATTCTCCTTTACCCCTCTATGGTCTAGTCAAACTGGCCTTGTTGCAGTTCCTTAGACGTGATACACCATCTCCTCTCCCTCTGTCTGTTTGCGTGGGCTGGCTCTGGGCCTGGAATTTACTCCTATCTCTTATAATACCTTGTTTCACTCAAAGGCCCTCCTTACATATGAAGCCTTTCTCAGGGCCCCAAGATACTAGTGCCTTCCTCAGTAAACACGCACACACACAGACACACACACACATGTATATGTATATATATATATGTATATGTATATGTATATGTATATGTATATGTATATATGTATACTTAATACACATATATGAAAACATATATACACATATGTGTATATATGCATACTTGTATAATATTCAAATATGTATATACATATTTGAGAAAATATATATACATATGCACATGTATATATCTGTGTGGGTGATGTCTCCTCTCATAGAACATGTTATTAATAGCAAGGGCTGTTTCATTTTTATCTTTGTATCCACATGGCATTGTACCTAACACTTCTTGGTTAATTGATTAATAAAATTAATTGATTGATAAAAGGCTGGCTTTGGAATCTGGAAGATCCCTATTCCCATCCCCTTGCTGACATGTACTGAGGATGGAAGACTCACTTAACTTCTCATTGCTCCGGAAGTTCTTTCTATAAATCACAGAACAGTTGCTTATTGGGATTGAAAGAGGGAGTTCTCTCCCTAGCAATGATCAAAGTCTGGTTTGGGAGCCCCTATGGGTCTCGAAGATGCTTTTGGAGGTCTTTGAGGTCAAAAGTATTTTCATAATAATACTAAACTGTTTTAATTTCTAATACGGTAAACATCAATAGATATAACCTATTATAGATAGTCTTAGGGGGTCTTCAATAATTTTTAAAAGTGTAAGAGGTCCCAAGACTATGAGAACAGCTGCTCTACACTGATAAAATCAAAAGACCAAAGCCACTGTAAAAATAAATGTTTATAAAAAAACATCCATCTGAGTTTGAGCAAGCAAGTTCCTCATACTGCCATTATCTTCATTAGACTGGGCTAAATGAAAAGGCATGGAGCAAAAAGGGCACCTGTTTTAAATAACAGAGATGGAGTTAGGAACTATAGCCTTGGAACAGGCTAACTGGAGACATCTGGGGATTAGTACGGTAATTCTGGAAGATGTACTCAGGCATCTTTGGGGCAAATTTTAGAAGCAGTCCTGTGCAGAAAAGTGTCTTCCAGAGGCTTTTCAGTGTTATGATTCACCTGGGGGAGATTAGATTTGAGGTCAACATGAGTTTAAAAGATGAGGCCAAAGCCTTAGTGCTAGAGAATACAATTTCAGACTTTGGGGAGCTTTTTGTATGCAGCAAAAAGAGTTGGATATGCCTGGTGTCCAAGTTCTGAAGACTCAGCCACTGATGCAAAGCAGTGATGTTGCAAAGAGATAGAGAAAGGGGTATTTGAGGAGCAAAATTATTCCTGGTCAGGTCAAAGTTCTTTGAGATGGAACAAAATTCCCTTTCCTTCTATATATGTAGATATTCATACGTCAGAATTAATATTTTAACTAGTTTGCTCTGTTTCCTGAAACATTTTCTTTTTAAAATAATAACAGCAAAACAACTTGAATTTATATAGTACATGAGGATTTGCAAAGCCATTATCTCCTTAGATCAGTATTCTCCTTACCTTTTGTTCTAGTTAGCTGGTCCAGGCTGTTTCTCCTTTCTTGTGAAATCAAAACACTGAAATAATAATGATCAACAGATTGCCCTTCACGTCTTTCTCAAACTCTCCCAGATTGGATTAGAGTCGAGAGTTATGGTGGTTACAGCGTCAGTAATAATAGCGTCAGTAATAAAGGTTACGGTATCATTATAGATCCATATAGCAGGCGTCATTTAATTCCATTTTATTCACAGAAATACTTCGATGTGTTTTACCCTAATGGATTAAAAATTTTATTACCAAATTGTAGAAGTCATTTTGATCGATTTGCATGTTTACTCTGAGCTAGTAATTTCACCTGAATTTCCATGTGTTTGCTACTCCTAATTAAAATTGTCTCTGATTCTTGAATAGAATTCAGCCAGCCAAGTGTCCTATTGTTCACTGCTTGAACACAAGCAGGTATTGAATTTTGAAGGGAGCAGAGGCTTTAATAACTTAGTTGTTATATAGTCAATGAACCTGAGTAGAGACCAAGGCCCACACAGATAAAGTGAAATGTTTGACATCACACAGCAAATGAGTAACAAAGCTAGGATTTAGAACCCAGGCCTCCTAAATTACAGACCAGAGTCCTTTCCCCTATAACACATTTTTTCTGGGTAGCCAAAATTAGGACTAGAAAAACTTAATTAATTTTTTTAGAATGCCTTCTGTCCCTATCCCTCCATTTCTACCTGTCATAAACCCACCCTGTTCAGTTCAAGTGCCACCTTTTATAAGAAAAAAAAAAAGAGCCTCCCTAGGTACACTCTCCCACCTCTTAATAATTATAGCATCTTGTTCATGTCATAACATGACATTTAAAACATATTGCATTTTATCAATTTTTGTATTAGTCAAAACTAATTGAGGTCAGGGCCTGTCTTATTCATTCTTTTATCTCCCTCTTCATTCCCCATCCCAAGGTCTTGGGGCCACAGAGTCTTACACAGTCTAAGTGAATATATGAATGTATGAATGAATGCTCAAATGAACTATTCCTCATGACAAGCTAAGCTGAATATGCAGCTAGGGGATAGATTCTTTTAAAACGAAGCTGTTTGGATTATGGTAGAGGGATGTGTGGTGAAGCATGTGGTGAAGTTTGTTTAAAAAGACATTGGATCTGAAATCCTGAGACCTGGGTTTGAAACTCAGTCCTGCCATGTCTTAACTGTGTGATCCTAGGCTGATCATTTCACCATCTGGACTGCTCTGTCTCCTGTGAACTGAGAAACCCAGGCCTCTTAAAATCAGAGATCTGCAAACAGGTAATGGACCGCCTTGAGAGGAAATGAGTTTCCCATCAGTGGGGTTCTTGCAGAAAGGGCTGGATAGCCGCATGTCAGGGATTGCAGCAGCAGGAAATTATGCCTCAGGTGGACTAGAGGTCTCTTCCAACTCCAAGGCACTGATTTTAAGAAGCCCATTGTTCTATTGAGTAAAACTAACTGTAGTTCCAACACATTGCGCACTGTTCCACCCCTGGGGCTAGACAGAGCAAGCCTAGCTCCTCTTATACATGAAAACATATTTGAGAAGTGTTATCATGTGAACAACCCTCACTGCTATCTTCACTTTTCCAAGTTAACCATTCCACACCCTTTAACTTGTATTCAACAGGCTTCAAGTCTCCTTTCCCACCCCACCCCCCATCTTCTTCCTCTTCCTTTTCTTCTGGTTTCCCTTCCTCCCCATTCATGTTTTTGACCTGAGGAGCTTGGTGGCACAGGAGATTGAGAACCAGCCTAGGAGTCAAGAAAATCTAGGATCAAGTCTGGTCTCTGACACATACTGACTGTGTAATTCAGGGTAAGTCACATCACTTCTCTCTTTCCAATACAACTCGGTGAGAAAAAAAAAAGTACAGCACCGTTACTGATCTCTATTGGCAGAGGAACTTTCCTCATTGAGAGTTCTTTATACCAACGAAAGCAGAGTAGATATCTTAAAATGTGATGTGTAAAATCCGATATGATGTAGTAGACGTGTTCTGACTAGCATACCCAACACCTCTCTCATTTTGGACACTATTACTGAAACTTGATATCACATTGAATTGTTGGGTTTGATATTTTCTGCTTTTTAAATTAAAAAAAAATTTTTATAGCTGTTATGTCATACCCATCCTGTAGTTTTGAAATTGATTTTGAACCCAAGGTCAGGCCTTTAAATTTATTTGTATTAAATTTTATCTCCTTAGATTTGTCCACTCTTTCCAGCCTATTGAGATATTTAGGGATCTCTAATATTCAACATTACATCAAAATTCAACATATTAACTATCTCCATCCGTACTTTCATCCAAGCCATTTGCAAACATGGCATGATATAGTGGAAAGAGAACTGAATTTGGAATCAAAGACTCTGGGTTCATATCCTGGCTGTACCACTCACTCCTACCTATATGACCTTCATTTCTCTGGATGTCATCTATAAAATTAGGGGGTTGCATTAGATTATCTCTAATGTCCTTTCCTTCTCTAAAATTGACTAATGACCACATTGAGTGGATAAATTTCTGGGATACTCTACTAGACACTTCCTACTGTTCTACTAGTCTTTCAGCATGATCATTAAACCAGGAAAATTCACTGCACTGTCATCCAGCTCACCTCTTTCACTCTTGTCTGAAAGGATATGATGAAATACTTTTCTAAATTTAAGTTGTACTATATCCACTAAATTTCCTTAATCAAATTATCCTATCCAAACAGTCTGGGAGCATAGACATAGATGGCACATTTCATCCTGGTATGTATCCGCCGATTTGAAAAAAATAAAGCAAAAATATAATGAATATTAAATCATAAAGGATATTATTTTTATTCATCAAAGGAAACTAAAACTTAACTAATTTTTTCATTAACAACTAAAGCTTACATTAAAAAATATAAAAATAAGACAAAAAATTCAAAACTAATTTTTTTAGATATTATGATGTTTTAGGGCACACCTGGCATGCTCTGTATGCAAACCTGTATCTGGGAGTCTTTGCTTATAATTGAACAGGGTCAACAGAAACTGTGCAGTGGCAAGATAGGGGTAATTATACCAGATATTTGCCAGGACCTAATCAGGCTGGAGAAAACATCTCTTAAAAATGCAGGCAGTCAGGCATTCATTAGGCAAAGACAGAAACCAAAACCAGGAGGCCCGAGAGAGTTGTAATAACAATTAGTACAAGAGCACAGGCAAAATAAGAACCAGAAAAAAATAATTTTCTCTTTCTTAATTCAGTAGAAACTAGACCCTCAGAACTTACATACCAGCCCAAGACCAGAATCTAGGAGACACAAAGACAACATGTTATGGACACACCACACACTAATTTATGTGATGCTTTCTTCTGCCTGTTCCTCTGATAGTCATATGAGTACTCTGGCACTGTGACTCTAAGGAACAGAAAGGCAGTCTATTGTAAGAGCACTAGATTTAGAGGCAAAAAGATGTGGGTTTGATTCTCAGGCATACAGTGTGGGCTCATGTCCACATTACCAGCTCTGGCACTGACAGTGGCCTTGAGAAGAACACCTAATTTAGGATTATGGACCTAGAATTGGAAAGGACCTTAGAGATCATCTAGGACAGTCCCCTAATTTTACACATCAGGAAACCGAAGCCCAGTGAAGTTAAATGATTTGTTTAAGGTGACTCAGGTAGCTAACTGTCAGAGATGATGTTTGAATCCAGGTCCTCTGTCTCCACAATCAATATTCTTGAGTTTTAATTTCTTCATGTACAATACTTATTCTGCCTACTTCACACAGCTGTTGGGAGGAAAGTGCTTTATAAATCTTAGTACACCAAAGGAAAATGGGCTGCCATTATTATTATTATCATCATCACAGTGGCCTGGATATAGTCTATAGGGTAGTGCCATCACCTGAGTTGAAGTTTCTTGAAAATTTGGGAGAAATAATTAATTTGTCACCATTCGGATCAAGAATTCAACTGCACAATTATGCTAAGAATAGTGGTTCCTTTTTATACTAAATATAGGAAAGACGAATAAGCCCTGGAGAAGTTATAAGGCATGTATTCTTTGCATAGAACTTGAAGGATTGGATAACTAATTTTTACTAAAGTGAAAATGTGCCTCCACTTTAAAAAATATATATGCATATACATATATATATATATACACCAAATATTTAATTATTATCACCAGTTCTGTCTGAAACTCATATCAATTTGTTCTCTCAGCCTAACAATTAATTAGTCTTTTAACTTTTACACCCACAGCATATTAAAATACACTCGTTATCCAATCATGTACTACATGACATCCGTTAACCACCTCCGCTCTTGTTCCTTCACACTTTCTTCTAAATATACATTTTTTTTGACAAAATGAAGAGGATTATTTTTAAAACTTCCCAAATTATTGTCAGTGCAGACATAAATCTGCCAATAAATCCATTTTAAAACAGAATATTTGGAAGGCCTAGGTTTATTACTTCCTTTCTGCCACAAAATTCCAGATTTCACAGAATTTTGGCTTTAACTATAATGAGGGGGGAAAGAATAAAGAAATGCTTCTTTTGACTCAAAAGAATAGAATAAAATGTTCGATCCTTTTGTTGTTTAAAAAACCCCAAGCTCTCAATTATGCAAAAATGGAACTTGTTGCTCTTTTATTCATTGATTCCTGTATTTCTTTGGACAATTCAATGGACATTTTGGATATAGTTAGAATGTTCTATTGTTCATATCTCTCCCTCTCAATCTGAAGTGTCTTTCAAATCTACCAAGGGTATGCCTAAGAATTCAAGTACTCTAAATATTCCACTGGATCAGTGATCTCATTGATGAGGGTATTTCATCCAATATGCAGATTGCAAAGCTTATTTGCCTGCCCACCATCTTGCCATGTCTTTCCATAAATGTCTCACGCAAGGTCCACCCATCATGTGGGGGCCTTCTTCACTTTCTCTTTTTATAGTAAGGATACAGTAAAGTTCATCAGTCATTTCTCACGCTCACCACATGACTACCATGTCCTTTTCACTCATACATCTCTTTGGTAACATCTGTTACTCCTGTTCTTTTTCAGAATATCTCCTTTGTAATGTATTATAGCCTGCTCACATCTCCTATGTGTCTCTCTGTGGCCCCCTGAGTGATACGAATTTTGAATTCTTCGGCGATTTTACTGCTTTATGACTCTCAGCCATCCAATACAAGTAGACCTTTCATTATTTATTTTTAAAGATGTTTAGTATGTTAGTAAATAGCCAACCACAACTCCAGGAGATTGACAATGAATCATGTTTCCCACCCCTTGGCAGGGAGGCGATAGACTACAAGTGCAGAAGGAGACTAATTTTCAAACTGCCAATGTGAAACAGATTTTGCTGGACTATAGTTCTTTGTTACAGGGGAGCACTTTTATTTATTCATTTTTTGTAGTGATAATGGTGTCTAAAAAAAGAAGAAAAGAAAGAAACGAGTATTCATGAAACATTTTAAATATACATAGAAGAGAGAAGAAGGAAGTTCAGAATGGGACGCTGACAAGTGGGAATATTGCAACCACCATGTTTAATTTAATGTATACTTTGAAAAGCAACATGTACATATTTGTGATGTAGGGTTTCATTAAAAAATAAAATGCTAGAAGATTTGAGAGTTGCTTTGGCCAAAGAATCCACTATCATTAAGCCAGGCTGGTGGGATGAGTTTCTCTGAATTTAGTCTTAGGGTAGGCTGGTCCCTGGGACCCAGACACAGTCCATCTATGAGGTGGAATGTGAAACCTTTACAGCTTGTGTGCCACTGACATAGCCTTCAAGGATCCAGAATAACCTTAATGTCCATGCTGAACCACCAAATAAAGACTTTTGAAAGTCCCCCAATAAGCTGGGGATAGCAAAATAATGTAGTGGATGGTGTGTGGGACCTGCGGTCAGGAATACCTGGCTTCAAATCCTGCCTCATCCACTTTCTGGCTGTGCAAACTGGGCAAGTCACTTAACCTATCTGGACCTCAGTTTCTTCCTTGTAAGATCAAATGAAATAACATATGTAAAAGTCTTAGTAAACCTTAACATGTTATATAATTGACAGCCATTATTATTATTACCTAAGTGTAGTTAGAAATAGATTTGATATTTGTATTCATTGACAGCTACCTCTAAGATGGTAGTTCTCAAACTTTTTGGCTCATGGCATACCCTCATTCTTTATTATGAGGAATTGAAGCATATTCTGGGAAAGTCGAAAGATTCAGCCATGTGCATGTTATTGTAAGTGTTAAGTTTCTTACAATTTGTGGCATTGCTACTTGAAATTTGCCAGGGTACCCCCTATGAGAACCACTGGCGTAAGGTGAACAAGAAATTTGCCTACAAGGCACAAAAAGAATACACTTCAAAAAGATATAAAAACAGGATTTGAAAAGGCAAGATAGAACAATGGTTCTGGTGCATGTGGAGATAAATGATCAGGTCAATGCAGGGTTCTATAGTTGTTCTCCAGAAGAACACCTAGTGGAATGACAAAGGACTGAAGATATCATCTCTACCAACTATAGATACTTAGTATCTAGCACAGGGAGTTTTTATCTTTTATTAGATTATCTGATCATAGACCTAGAGTTGCAAGGAACCTGAGAGGCCTTCTCATCCATCCCCCACATTTTTACTAATGATAAAAGTGAGACCCATGGAGCTTAAGTGACTTGCCCAAGGTCACTCAAGTAATATTCATGAAAAGCCACTGTTTGCACTATAATATCATGGCCAAATGGCTACCTTGTTCCTCTCATACAATGAGAACATCAAGGACCGCCTCTCCACTTTTCACATTATCAGGAAGAATGAAGTGTTCCTTGAAAAAAATTAATAGTGTTAAAATGTTTAAATAAGTTATATCTACCAATTCCTCCCCATCCTTATTTACCTACTCAAAATATTCTAACTTTAGGGATGATTTTCCTTTACAAAAGACATGTTGTCTTGCCCTGAAAAGTTTATGTTAGCTTAAGTGCTCAGGGATCTACTCTTTATTACAATTTCCACCAGCACACCAGCCAGAGAAGTCAGACTTGATCAAGAGTCTGTGGTTCCTGCCTTTTCCTCTGGAGTGCTTCTTGCAGATGTGACTCCCATAGCTAATCTTGAAATCCTTCATGCAGCACAGTGACCAGTTATAAAAATGGGTTATGCCTTTTGGCCAAGAATTCAACAATTTCACCTCTGAGCAATTTCCAAACTCTTGGTTGGATACCATTTGGTCACAGTATTTATTTACATCTAGCTTGCCAATTAAATTTGTAGCATCCTGTTTCAGGCTTACAGAATCACAGAGCTTGGAAGGAACCTTAGAGATTATAAAGTCAACCTTCTCATTTTACAGGTGAGGCCCAGAGAGCTGAAGTGATTGGCCCCAAATCACCCAGGTGGTAAGTAAAAGAGGCTAGATTCAAACCCAGATCTTCTGACTCTAAAACCACCATTCTGTCTCAGTAGAACGTGCCTTTTATTGTTCTAATACTCTTGTCCTTTCTGAGTCAAAAGACTGTTCATTTGGGCAGAGAAATCTTCCCAAAGTTTTTCCAGGTAAAACTTGTAGTAGAGAGTTGAGTCTCTCTGCTTTCTCTTTTTAGTTCACCTTTCCACATGGGGATCATCTCACTCATCCTCTAGTTGGCCTCCTTCCTTTTGTATAATATGAAACCTCCTGTTACTGGCTTTGGAATTGCTTTTAACATTCTTTTTGGCCTGCCTAACTTTCAGTTTGTATATAACTTGCCATGTTTCATGGGCATGAGTTTTCCTGTTTTCCTGATTTGTTCAATCTTTCTTTATTTTTAAAGATGCTTTTTCCCTTACAAGGGCCTCTTTGATTTTGCCTGCAAACCACGAAGCGATCTAGGGGTTTTGTTTGAGTACTGGTTCTTTGATACATGGCACACATTTTTCCCTGGGCTTCTAATAAGGTGTTTTTAAACAGTCTCCAGGCTTCCTGTAGATTATTTACTTTTTAAAATGTTTCATTTTTTCCCCTTTTAGTTAGTGCCCACGTTTTGGCCATGATTCCCTTTGCTAAAATGGAGTAATTTAGGGATGGTCTTCTTTTATTTTTTTTTCCTGACACCACCTTTAACAAAGATACATAACTACTTAGAACCAAATTCAATATATTTTTTTTCCAGGTTCTAAAATCAAATCAAAAAGTATTAATTGAAACACCATAATATTACTAGAACAATGCTAGAAACTATAGGGATTTGTTATGCCTTTTCTTTTTTTTCTCTCTGAATAAAAGGTTTTATTTCAAAATTTTAAAAAAGGTCTTTTGATAATATATCAACACCCCTTCCCCTGACCCCTCCACCATGATCAGGCTTTCTTTTATAACAAAGAAAAGTAGTTAAGGAAAATGAATGAACAGTGACCATATCTGACAGTGTGTCCAGCATTATGTACCCCATAGTCCTCCACTTTTCTACCAAAAGAAGGGAGATGCATTTCCTAATTTATTCTCCAGAGTTGAGATTGGTCATTACAATGAGTCGTTGTTTAAACATCAACTTAGTTTAGTTTTTTAATTAATATTATTGCAGTCATGGATGAATTGAGAATAAATATTAATAAAAGGGCAATGGAATGGTGCGTGATAGACATGGTGGGTATAAACAAGTCATGGAAACAACTAATCATTATGGAATTTTAAAGAACTGGAGTAAAGGATGTCATCAAGGAATTATGTAATAGAAAGAGAAACTAATTATGTGGCAATGCTGACAATTAACACCAATAAAGTAGACCACCAGAAGGCTCCACGGACATCCTTGAGCTGTCAAGGGAAAGTAAAAGAGGCCTCTAGCACGTTGAGTGAACCTCCTGTGATGAATTAAGAGATACATGATGCCTTCCTGGAATCACTGACGATCTTCATGCCTTCATTCTTGGTGTGTTGGTTTGGTGGGGGAACAAGAATCATACATGATGAACAGGTGGGATGGGTTGAGATTAGCATTAGGAGGGAATTACTTAATTGACACCATCACAGAGCCATGTGAATATCAGAGCATTGAGTTACAGGGTTATTTTGTGTGTGTGTGTGTGTGTGTGTGTGTGTGTGTGTGTGTGTGTGTGTGTATACACATACAGGACTTTAGAGTTCATGTAATCCAACCCCCTCATTGTACAAATGGGGAAAATGATCACAGAGTTTAAGTGACTTGCCCAAGGTCACACAGGAAGTAAGTAGAAGCCATGATCAAAACAAATCCTGGGACTTTTGTTTCAGCACTCTGTTCCACAGCACCATGGCAGATGGCATTCTTCTGGTTCTGCTTACTTTACTCTGTCTATTCATTCAACTCTTCCTCATGCTTCTGATTTCCTTGTATTCATTTCTTCTTATAGTGTATGAAGTATTTCATAATTGTATGCCATAGCTACTCGGCCATTCTCCAATCAATGGAAAATCACTTTATTTCAAGCTCTTTGTTATAAAAAATGTTCTAGTTTGAATATTTTGATATATAAAGGGCCTTCCTTTTGACCTTTGACCTCCACAGGATATATTCTAAGAGTAGGCTCTCTGGGTTAAAGAGTATAAGTAGTTTCATTTTGTCATCTAATCATAAATTACCTTCACAATGGGTGGACCAATTTACAGCTCCAATATTAGCATATTAGCATGCTGATCTTCCCAAAGACTATCTACTATCAATTATTTCTGTCTTTTGTCACCTTTCACAGTGAGTCAGGAGTGAAGTAGAAGATCAAAATTATTTTCACTTGTATTTCCCTTATTATTAGTGATTTAGAGAGATTTTTTGATAGTTTTCAATTCTATTTTTGAAAACTATTCACATCTTTGAATAGTTATGTATTAGGAAATGGCCATTGTTATTGTATATTTATGATGATGCTCTGTATATCTTGGCTATCAGAGATATCAAGTGCAACAATTTTTCTAAAATGTAGGTTTTTATCTTTAGCCTGACTGTAGTGATTTTGTTCATGCAAAAGCCTTTTAATTTTATAAAACTGAAATGGACTCTTTTCTCTCTTATGACTACTTTTATCCCTTGTTCGGTTAAGAATTTTCTTTAGCCATAGTTATGAAAAGTTTCTCCTTCCTTTAGATCCTAAAACATTTTGAGACAAGGAAGAAATTTGAAGATGCATCGACATTATAGCAAACTTGGAAGTAAATACTATAAAGATATACTGAAATAGTGCATCATAACAATTAAAAGCTTAGATTGAAAACTGCTTTAGTCATTCAGTCAGGCAATATGTATTTATTAAGCACTTTATATTAGTAATTGTGCTTAGCTCTGAGAATACAAAGACAAAAGTGAAATCCAGAACACTGGCCTTCTTGCTATTCTAAGAACAAGGTACTCCATCTTTCTGCTCCAGGATTTTTTCTGGCTGTCCCTCCTGCCTGTAATGCATTGCTCCTCAACTCTACCTACTGGCTTCCCTGGCTTCCTTTAATTCTGAACTAAAATCGCAACTTTTGCAGAAAGCCTTCCCAAACTCTTTTTAATTCTAATGTATTCCTTCTCTTGTTTCTTATTTATCCTATATATAACTTGTTTATGAATATTTGTTTGCATTTTGTCTTCACAATCAATCAGAAATTCCTTGAGGGCAGGGGAATTGTCTTTTGTCTCTTTTTGTATCCCCAGTACTTAGCACAGGCACTGGCCCATAGTAGGGAGTTAATAAATATTGATTAATTGAAAGATCAAAATAATCCCTGACCTCAAAGAATTTACATTCTAATGAGAACAGGAGCCACCTTTGTACCCCAATCACTGATTCCAGTGTGCCTAGCATGCAGAACTTAATGAATGTGTTTTGAGTTGGATTGAATAGAGTATTGCACACTGTCTCTGCTTTCTAAAATCTTATAACTTAGCTGGAAAGAAAGCATAAACATTTGAAAACTAAAATGAATAATATAGGCAAGATTCCAATTTTAGTAATGAGCCATATTGCAAAAGTTTGTAACTTGAAACTTAGACCTCATCTTCTCCCACTAGCTATATTAGAAAGGAGGGGGAGATTCTTAAGATATTCCATAGAAACCTATAATGATTCTAAAGTTCTTCTTCAATGTTTCATTGCAATGTGAATATGACCCTGGTTTTTTTTTTCCCAAGGTTTTGTCAGTGAAGTACAAAGTCTGACACGTCCTACAAAGCTAGAAAATCTTTGAATTCCACTCCACCAATGAACTTTTACCCATAGATCAGACAAGCTAAGTTGTAAGATCATCACCAAAAGGCTAGATAACAGTCGATGATTTTATTTTATTTTTTTACCACTGCAACATATGAAATTGTCTTTTGTTTCAAGGGATCGTCACCTGTTTTGTGTCCTGGATCCCTTTTGCAATATGGTTAAACCTATAGACTCCTTCTCAGAATAATGTTTTTAGATGCATAAAATGAAATACATAGGATTAAGAAGGAAACCAATTATTTTGAAATGTAGTTATCAAAATATTAAAAGTTCTAAGTTCACGGAACCCCTGGAATCTATCCATGGGCCTCATAGAGGTCTAGGTTAAAAGCTCCTATTCTATGATCTGGAGGGAGCACTCACCCTGATGAAATCTTAAATCTTGAGATGTATAAGAATAAGCAGCTGACTTTTGGTATGCTTCTGCCATGCTATTACTACAATGTTACTTGTAATGACCTTTGGCCCACTTCCTTAAACCATCCTGAGGGATACTTCCTAATATGTTAGAGTTGTCTAATTAAGGATCCAAGCCCAGTATCAGACAATGGTACTCCCTCCAAAAGGGAACTACCTCTGACTCAATGGGGCTGACTTGGTATCAGACCCCAGCCATGATTAAATTCTTGATTAAGGGGAAAATCTTAAAGCCCTGTTTGGGTACCATTTAAATTCTCCCAAATGGTCAAATCCCTGGAGCTATTCTCTATCCCAGGATGACTCAACCAGGTTACCCAGCATCCTTTTCTATACCCAAGCTCTTGCTGGTTATAAGTATGTGCTCAAAAAACCTATTATAATTATCCACATCCTACTTACATGGTCCTTGCAATGCTATCCCTACTTCTACCTCCTGAGCACCCCACAAGAATTTCCCTAGACATGTCTGATTTCTGACACTTGATCAGGAATTCCTAGGCCAAGACTATTGACCAAGACTGGGTCTAATGTCTACTTTCTAACATTCATCTTACGGATTGTAGAAAGGAAGGATTAAGAACCTCATGTCCCAAGGGGAAGGATTCTCTGTTTCTCTGACCAATACCCAGACTGGCACTAGGGGCTTCCTTAATTTCGTGTCCCTTGGTTCCTTTTTCTTCTAACCTCATAAGCGGAGCTAGTAGGAATAGGACACTATAATACCACAGAAGACTGTTCCAACCAATAACATCACTGGTTACTGAGGTAATGAAAAGGGCATTAGATGTATACTTAGAGGACTTGAGTTAAATTCTAGTTCTGCTCTGTACTACATGAGTGATGTCATGTCACTTTCCCTCTTTAGGCCTTTGTTTTGCCATGAATAAAATTAGGGATTTGGACCAAATGATCTCTAATGTCCTTTCTAACTATAAATCCTTTGATCCTAGCAATTCCCAGCATCCCTGAAAACATGGATACATAAAGTAAGACACTACAGGTTTTTTGGTAAAGGAATACAGTGGAGTATGGACTTGATAGAAATGTTTGTCTAGAACAACAAGATTGCTAAAGCTAAGATTAGTGAGGAAAGCTAAGAGAAGCACAATAGATTAAAAAACCTTGTAACTATGGTCCAGCTCCCCAACATCTGGATTTATACAAATCAGGTCCAACAATAGGGGCTCCTTCGCCCTCTCCCTTAATCATCTGTCTTTGGCTTGTATTGCCACAACTCAAAATTGCATCTGAGAAATCTCAGAATATAGTTCAAAATTAATGCAGTTAAAGGCAGTTCGTTTTTAGATCTCCAGTGATATCAATAGTTGTAATCTTTATTCCACTAATTCAAACAGGTCTGAAGGATGTTTTTGATAACTTTTAAGGAAAAACCAATCTCTTTTTCACGAGGTGGAGTGTTAAGATATTACTCTTATCACAGTAGTCCACATAATACTTAATATGGGTAAAAGATTCACTAGCTCCTATATAAGTACTTAAGGCAACACTAAAAAACCATTCTCAAAATAAATAAATGGTGAAAGAATAGGAATATACAGTTATCAAAGGGAGAATTGCAAAATATTAGTGACCATGTGAAAGATTATTCTAAATCACTAATAATTAGAAAAATTCAAATAAGAACAGCTCTCAGGTTTTGCCTAACACCCATAAAATTGGCAAAGATGTCAAAAGATTAGAATAGCTGATGCTACATAGAATGTGGAATGAAAGGCATGTTATTCGACCATTGGTGGAGTTGTAGCTTGTTATAAATGTTCTGGAAAGCAATTTGCAATTGCCTTCACTAAGGAAGTGACTCAAATATCTATACACTTTGGGCTCAAAGATTATACTACTAGCTGGTTTCCATTTATCCTAACATCCTTATGACAACTATTTTCATACCAAAGAAAAAGAGAAAATGCAGGAAACAAATCAAGGGTGCACAACAGCTATTCTGGACTGGGCTCCACTCAGATCAGTGTCTTCATAGTTTATATTAATGTTGGAACAAAATAAGATATTTGAAGATCATCCAACAATTAACAAATTAGCCATATAAATTAGATAACAAGTTAGCCATAGCAGAGGAAGTATATTCAAGAATATGCACCCAGGACTCTACAGCCTTATCAGCTGAGTGAAAGTTCTCTGCCCCTGTTGCCCATTGTGGTCTACTGGTCAAACCTCAGTCTAACTGTAGTTCTTCTTGGCTTTTTTATACTCAGATAACAGTGATATCAATAGTTGGAATCTTTATTCCACTAAGTCAAACAGGTATCAAGGATGTTTTTGATAATTTTTAAGGAAAAACCAATCTCTTTGTCACAGTGGTGTGTTGAGATATTACTCTTATCACATCCTTCCTGAGTTCCACTTTTTCCCAAGGTCCTAAAAGCCCTCCAAACCAAAGTTTGGATTCTCCTTTGAAGGGGAAAGAACTTCATTTTGCTAGAGAGGCAAGTTCCCAACTTCCAGTTACTCCAAAGACCCATATGAGCATCCAGCCTTACGGTTTCTCTTTTCAGAAGGGGAATGTGAACTCTTTTCAGAAGAAGAAAACACCCAGAACAGCTAGATAGGCGATTCTCTTCACAATAGACTTCTACACTGCTCAAATAATTCTTCATAATAGCAGAGAGCTAATTCTAGGTATTTTGCTCCACCATATCTTGGTTTCTTCTCATTCTGCTCATCCAGTTTCAAGGTCCTTGTGTATAATGCTCTTCTTTTTCCAACAATCATTCTTTTTAGGACCTCCACTTGCTTGGATCCCCAAATTTTCAAACTTAGATACTTCGAGGCTGACGCTGCCTAAGAACTCCTCTTCTTTTGCCTAAAAGACTGGATTCTAGAATTATGCTGCCTATAACTTCCCTATTCCAGTCAAGTTTGAAGTCAGGAAGACTTGAGTTCAAATCTGGTCTCAGATATTCACTAGCTATATGACCCTTGGCAAGTCACTTAACCTTATTTGCCTCAGTTTCCTCATCTGTAAAATGAGCTGGAGAAGGAAATGGCAAATTACTCCAGTATCTTTGCTGAGAAAACCTCAAATGGGGTCATGAAGAGTCAGATACAACTGAAATGACTGAACACCCAACAATAACATACACCAGGTACAGTGTGGTTAGGGAGCATCTTGAAAAGGGAGTGGTGAGCAAGCAGAGCCAAACCAGCTTCGATAAGAATAAGTCATCCCATACAATCTTTATTTTCCTTTTTGACAGGAGGGGAATCAGCTAAATTGGTAGATAAGAGGGATGCTGCAAATATAGCTTACCTAGATTTTAGTACAACATTTGAAAAAAGAGTCTCCCAATGTTTTTATGGACAAGACTGAAATACTGACCAATCAATTAGTGCAATGAGTAGATTCAGGAGAGTCCTAATAACTCTATCCAAAGAGTAGCCTTTAATGCTTGGATGTCATTGTCATGGTAGAAGAAGGTCTCTGGTGCAATGCTGTAGGTATATGTCCTTAGCACTATGCCTCACCTGGACAGTGGCCTAGAATAGATGAAATGTTTATCCCATTTGCAGCTAACTCAAAGCTTGGAGGAAGAGCCAGTATACTGGATAGCTGGCAATCAGGACCAGAAAATGTCTTAGTGGGTTGGAATGTTGGGGGGAGAAATACATTAGATGAAATTTAATAGAGACAAATGTGGAGTCTTAAATTAGTGTTCCAAACATCAACTTCACGAGTACCAGAGGCGAAAGGAGGAGAAGGAGGCTAACTAGCAGTTCTTCTGAAAAAGTTTTGAGGGAAGAAGGAAGGGTTAGTTAATTTGTAACATGGACCCCAAGGAGTGGAAGAGAAACTAGATTATTATAATTTATAAAGCTAAAATAAGGCCTACATGCTAAAGAAACAATCCTTCCTTGGCCCCTGCCTGAATAAATCTCAGACAGTGTGGCTCCAAAGTCTAAGCCCAGCACAAAGGGCCTAGATCTTTGAAATCTAATCATAGCTCTGTTAATAACTTGGTTTTCCTTTTTTTTTCTGACTTTGAGCAAATCACTTGACACTTTCCTGTGACTCAGTCTTCTCATTTGTAAAATAGAAGCTGCCATCTTAATCTTTGTAGGAGGAATGATGAAAAGCACTTACAGGAGAGGTCAGCCACCTTTTCTGGTCCTGAATCAATTGGTATGGTACAATGCAGTAATGAAATGCTTGTCAGTACCATATATAGATCCTTAAAATAATGTTAGGCAAGGATGAAAAAAATGAGAGAGAAAAAAAGACAAAAAATACAAATGAATACAGAAAGGAAGAGAAAAAATATATACACACATACATATATATGTAAACCTACACACACACACACATATATATATATGTATGTATGTGTGTACACACACACACACACACACACACACACACACACACACATACATACAATTAGCTTTAGTAATTAATACATTTACTTAAGGAAGTATAGGGCAGTAGATTAGGGGTTAAAAGACTCTGATTTTAGTCCTGGCTCTGCTACTTGCTAGCTGTCTGACCTAAGGCAAAACACTCATATTAGGAACTTAGTCTTGTCATTAACAATAAGGGGCTGGACTGAATGATCTCTAAGGTTCCTTCCATTCTTGCATTCTATGATACTCCTGTTTTTGAAAGTCTTGTTAGTTTTATGGCCTGTACATAATATTTCAATAGTTCCGGTACATATGATTTTATCAATGAAGGTGTTTCTTCCCCTCAAACAAATTACAACTCCTCCTTGCCTTAATAGATTGCTTAATGAATTGCCAGTCCTAGAAGAAGCATCAGCTAGGGGCACACTTTCTAGTATAGCACACTTTCTTCTCTAAAATTATGTAGAATGTCCTTTGGACTTCAGTTATAAGCCCCTGCTTGAAGGATTTCTAGGTCAGTGTTACATAAAGGCAAACTTGGAATCTGGAAATATAGCTTTTGAGATCCCAAGGTAAGCTCCATGCCATAGTGAAACATCACAGGGGGATTTCAGCCAAACTTTATCTCCTGTATTAAACTTAGAACAAGTTGAAAACTCAATGTTTCTGACTGATTTCCGTCATCCTTTGGTTGAAGAATATTTGATTCATAATCCTAAAATTCAATTTACACAAGAAATTCATTAGGAAGTGGAACTAAGAACTCTATTCTCTCTTTTTTTAAATAGTAAATTTCAGCCTGTTAGAGCTATGTTTATTTAAATTTTAAATTTTATTATTAAATTTTGTTTTTACATGACTTTAATCTCAAATAGATCCTTTGCCCTCCTCTGCCTTCCCCAACTAGCCGTTCTTTATAACGAGGAATTTTTTAAAAGCTCCTTTGAATTTAAACTGAATAGGAAGGGGAGAACCAGTTTCTCAAAAACTTAATGTGACCTCAGTAAAACTTTTTTTGTTGTGGTGGTTATGTTAAAAAATAAAAGTCTGACCCATTCTTCTAGTCTTTCCCATTTCTGTGCATTTCTGTCTTTTCAAGAGCCAACTTGGAAACCCAATTGCCAAAATGCCCTGGGAGGCCGTTGATGTGGTAACTATAACCTGACAGGAAATAAAGAGAACTAACTTGAAATCTCCCAATAACTCATACTGTCAGGAATCTCAGCCTAATTTGTAGGCTCAAGAGGCTTAGCTGCCTTGAAGTGAACTCGACAAAGTTCACTCTTTTTCCAGGACTATATGGACAGTAAGCCTTGCAAGAAGCAAAGGCTGCAAGGCAGACTGTAGCCAAGAAGAGGAAATGTGAAATTAAGAGGTGCATCTTAAAAACTTAAACACATCTGTGACTTTTAAAACCACAGGCACAGTGGAACAAAGCAGCATGGCTATAAAACATATCCTTTACTTTTCTGATTCCTTATCTTTCCATTACTTCATGACATATTCCTATTGCAGCCAATCTGTCTTTCCTTACAATTCCTCATCCTAAATTCAAACATAATTCCTACAAGTGCGGTCACTGGATTCAATCAAAGGGTGGCACTTGTGGACCTAGAGGGCCACCTGTGGCCTCGAGACCACAGGTTCCCCACCCCTGCAGTCTAAACCCTTGTTTTCAGCTACTACACAAGATGATGCCAATCTGTTGCAGGCATTCCTCAGCCTTCATCTTTCAGGGCAGTGCATACATATAGTTTGATGTTTTCACAATGGAATAGGGTAAGTTTTTTGACTTAAGCTCTGATCCTCCAGCAAACCATAATATTTATTGTAAGAAGCCTGACAAATACGACATGGCTGACATAGCTAATGTATCTTTCATCCAATGAGATTGGTGCGGCCATGTGGCTCTAGTCCACTGCCAGGTACAAATCATTGAGAAAACAGCATAGCAAAATTTACATTTTGGCTGTCCACTCAATGGCTGGATTGGGCTTTTAGATGAAAAAACGTGAGAAAGCAGATTTCCCATCACAGGGGGAAAAAAAAGTAAGCAGAATGATCAACAAAGATATACTTTAATTAATTCAAAATGTTTGCTTTCATTACTCATCTGACATTAAAAAAAGGTTTGGTTCCAAATGATTGAAATGTATTTTAAATATGGTCTATAAATAACCAGCATTTTAATGCTTGTCATTTGGACTCTACTGAATTATCAAGTAAATACTTTTCTTTCCATGTGCTCAAGTCAACTAAGTGATGTAGTAGATAGAGCATTGGTCCTAGAGTCAGTAAGATCTGAGCTCAAGTGCAACCATTCTGTGAGACTGGGCAAGTGACTTAACCCCTGTCTATTAAGTACTCAATCAATATAGTAAACAAATTTAAGATGGAGTGACAGATCTTTCCTTTTCTTTTTTTTTTTTCATGATATGTTGTTCTGGTTATGAAAGCATGGCTTATAGTACCCTACCATACTGTAAATAGACCATTTTGAAAGGTAGCTAGAAATCTTTTTCCTTCATCCCTACCAATCCCCAGCCTAGAAAATATAATGAAGTGAATAGGGTATAAATAGAACTTCTCTACACATAGGTGTTAACCTCCTGGCTAGCTTCCCACTCAGGTAATGAAACTTTGCCTATTGAAATTACCCCAACAGCTCTAATTAGAAACAATATTCTTCTTTCCTTCCTCTTGTAAACGATAGCAGTGTTAGTTTTGCTGCATGCTATATTTTAGCTCCATCCTGCCCTGCCCCACCTTTGAGGGCCCTTTTAGGAAGCTTATTAAATGGATGAGCCAAACAATCTTTTGAGATCTGAATAACAAGAGTGCTTGTGATGTTGCCCACTGACAGTTCACAAGTACTTTTGAAGGTATACACTATGAATGTCTTTGCTGGGATTTTTTTAAAAAAATGGTTTCAGAGCACACATCAGCTTCTTGTAGAAGAGAAGGATCTCAGTCAAACTAGATGTTGAACCACTTTTATGAGTGTGAGTGACTACATTATTAATAGTTTGGTGTCTAAGAATAACACCTGAGGCTGTGAATAAACTTAATCAGCTTAAAAGAATATGAAAAACAAAACACACACACACACACACACACAAATTAGCAACAACAACACAACACAACCACCAAAAGTTTTCCCCAAACATGGAACAAATTGAACAAAATATAAGCATACCCACAAGAATATACTGACTTCCCTGCTACATTCTTTGTGTAAGAGCTATTTAAGTTTAGGTTGCCAAACTGGGAGTTTATGTGATCCACTTTGGGGATATATAAAACCAATGAACAATTTTTTTGCAAAAGCTGACTTAAAATCTTCACACAAGGGAAATGCACACATTTTCAAAAAGAACAGTTAACAATTTTCATCTTTGTTGTTGTTGAAGAAAAAAGATTAAGAATTATGGATATATGAAATCTCAATATACTTAGACAATTTAGATAGAATTCCAACAAAATTATATATGCTAGATGAGCAGAAAAGGATGGCCAGGCATATTTTGGTTTGAAGCATATTTCTTTAAAGTCTTAGTAAAGAAATGGTTAGAAATTATAGGGTTGATAATATGTCAGAATAATACATTTTTTTTAAAGGCTAAGGGTCTTTTTTATTTCTAACTGGTCAGAATTCATATTGTTTTTAACCACTTTTTAATAAATTCCAAATTTTGGACATTGCATTTCTATATGTCTTTACTAGTGGAAATACACAGACACACCACAGTCAAAGGTAATTCAGCAATTTAAACTTTTTTATGAAGATAATGAAGTGAGAGTTTCTGGAAAAAGTATCTCGTGAACTATTTCTTTTCCAGAAATCTCTCTTGTCTTAAGAATAAGATCCTAAGTGGTTTGTGGTTCTGATTTTTCACTCAAGTATGTGATTATTTTTCCTATTTATGGCCCAGAGAAAAAGAGCTCCTAACTGCTTTTTCTCTCTCTAGCTTTCCTTGTCCTTAATCTAGCTTCCACACAGCTACCAAAATAATTTTCCTAAGGAACAGGTCTGACCATGTCACTTCTCTGCTCAAAATCCTTTAGTGGCTCCCTAGTACCTATCAATGAAAGTGTAAACACAACCTATCATTTAAAACCTTTCAGAATTTGGCCCCAGTCTTCTTTTACAACTTTTTTCATTCCATTCCACTTCACAAGCTCTATGTTCCATCACAACTAGAATAATAGCTGCATCCTAATCTTGTCATGCTGTCTCAGTAGTCTGTACTTCTGCACAGACCATCCCCAATGCTTAGAGCGCTGACTCCTTATGTCTATCCACTGAAGGAATTCTCTTCCCATAAGGTTCAGCTCGGTGACTGCTTCCTTCAGGCTCTCTGCCCAACCAGCATGACCCTTGATGAAAATGATCTCTCCCTCCTCAAATGATCCTAGAATCCTTGGTCAGTCCTGTTTCTATGTTCCTATAACAGTCTTCCTTGTGTCATCTTTATCTGTGTATATGTCTAATCCAATCCATTAGATTGTTAGTTAGCTCCCGGGGCTATGTCACTGTCTACTTTGTGCCTGGAGGACTGAGCACAAAGTCCTTTATCCTCTAATTTTTTTGTTGTATTATACTTTCAATTTATATAGCAGAGCAAAGGGCCAAATCCAATCCATTTTGTATGTTGCTACAAGACACCCTCCTTCCAAAAGAGAAAAAAGAAGCCCCACCTACTATAAGATTGTAATCAAAATGAGTTTAATTTCTTCAACTTTTTGCTTAGTATAGCACTCCAGAACTTAGCACAGTTCCTGGCACATAGTAGGTACTTAATTAATATTTTTTCATTGATCGCTTGAAAATTATTTTATTTTAAAGTAGGCATAATGTTATTGTTAAAGAAGGTTCTCGATAATATTGGTTGAATCAAAGAATTCTGTGAAGCTGTTTCTCTGTTTCTAAGAGTAGTTTGTGTAAGACAGGCACAGCAGGGTGCATTTTAGGACAAAAAGTTAGCATTAGTACATTGTAGGAATTCCGTAAGATCCATGTCTTCCATCTTTCTAAAGTGCTCTGTTTTTTATTATATCATAGTTAAATAAAGCAGCGTATTTAAAAATATAAAAAAAAATTTAAGTCATGTTCATGATCTTACATATTGGGCATTTCTGCTTTTTCCATTTCATTTCAGAGATAGCACACTAAATACAAGATGATAAATCTGTCCCAAGAAGAAGGTAGGTAGTCACTTTGGTAAGTTGATATATTACTTGTAAACAGTAGACAGCACATCACATTAGTACGATATGCTAAAGAGTGCCCTTAGAAAGGGTTGAAGAAAACTGCAAAAATATAAAGAACCTGCACAGGGAAATAGACATTGACATAATGGTCTTAATTCTCTCCAGATCCCAAGTCACTTCCTGAAACTAGCTTTGTCTTTGTGATGCCAAAACATCTGGCTGGATTAGGCAATTCCATCAAAAATTCAGTCAGCCATCTGGATGGTTCTTTATATCCCTAGATTACAAAATTTTAAGTTCAATAACTCCAATCAATTCAATAAATACTTATTAAGTGCCTTCTGTTTACTGAGCACCATATAAAAGATGTGTATATTTTAAGGAGTGGGGGAAAGATAAGCAGTCTACAGAAGAAAAGGTCCCTGATCTCACAGAATTTATAATCAAAAAAGGGAATATGACACAAACACAAATAACAGCAACATATATTACTATAAGGAAAATATAAAATCAAGCTATGTGTGACCCAAGAAAGAAGAGAAGAATGGAATCACTAGAGTGACAAGATAGCAATATTGCCAAATTGCCTAAACCAGACAATTGTTTGACTTTATGGAAACTCAGTGAATTCAGGAAAATGTTTGTTTATTTTTAAATACATTTTTCTTTTATTAATAATGGTAGCCAAATGGCCAAAAATTTAATCAAATATCTTAGTACCAAGTAGCAACTTAGTCTTGGGGAAGAATATGACTTATTCCAATTCTCTCATTTGATAAATATTAATTGTGGGTCAACTATGTCCAAAGCACCATGCTGATCATTGCAGATTCAACGGTTCTAAGAAAGATATATCTATGGAGTGTAACATCTAATTATTATGGTTATCAAAATATCAATCATTATTCATTTTACCCCATTATCACATACTGCTGCTTCACATTGTTTATGTATAAGAGAGAGAAAGAGAATTCAGGTAGGATTTCCAGTTGAATTGAGGAAATATGACTGCAATGATTTAGGGTTCCCAGATTTTTTTCTCTCTGCGTGTGTGTGTGTGTGTGTGTGTGTGTGTGTGTGTGTGTGTGTGTGTGTTTGGAGAGAGAGAGAGAGAATATCTCATTGGTGTCCTATACCATAGTATGTTTCCTAAGTGGTTGTACTTAGACACATTCTTTATATGTTTAGGCTCCAAGAGGTCTAGGCATGTATCATGCCACTGGGGAGTCAGTCTGTGATAATTTTGTAGCTCAGGATTAGGGAGAGTTATTACCAGTTCATACCTTCTGAGACCATTTCCTTTCCTGGAGGCTGTGCTTGGTCGTGCTTGGAAACCTATCCAAAGCACCATACTCATGTAGGCTAGGTCTTCCTTCTTCACATCCCTTTCCATGCCATTCTAGAGAACAACTACAAGAACTACAAGAGATGATGGAAAAGGATGCAGTACAATAGGAAGGACATCCCTCATGGGGACTTTTATAATTCTACCAGTGTTTTTGGCTATGGTAGCACGGCCATTACCCAAACCCACTATAAATGCAATAACCACATTAAAGGTAGCAGAAACAGATATTGGTTTTCCTGGGTCAGTGTGAGGTATCATTGAAGACCTGGCCCTGCACCTATGTGTCTTACCATGCAAGGGTAGCTTTCATTATTAGCAGACTAGTGAGAGTCATCTTTCATTGAGCAGTTCCTCTGATGGAGAAAAGGAGCCCTCTTTTGGGAAATTATCAGAGATTCAAGGCTTAAATGCTGTAGTTTTCAGAGCCTACCTCTTCCTCCCAGTAGCCCCCAGCACAATATGGCCACAACAAATGATAGGTATAAAATAGTAGAAATGTTCTTTAGTAAAATATACCAACGAATGAATTCTGTCAGCTAAGAATCACAGTGCAGGACGCAGTATTGTCCTCTTTAAGAAGATTATGTGAGTAGTGTGATATAATTGAAGGAATGCTAGAATTGGAGATGGAGGTCTTAGATTCAAATCTTACCTCTGCCCTTTCTATTAATGTGATTTTAGGCAAGTAATTTAACTGTCTAAGACCTCAGTTCCCTGTATTGTAACATGACGGTACCCTAGGACTAGGTAGTCTCTGAGTTCCCTACTATTTCTAAGTTTATGACCCTGTGTTTCTAAAAACTGAAGGATCAGTTACTTTCCAGATAATTTAGTGAATTTAGATAATTTAGCAGTATTTAAAGGGTTAATGGATTATTCCGATCATCTTATCCAATCTTCTCATTTTATAAATAAGGAGATTAAAGCTCAGAATAGTTAAGTGACTTTCTCAATGTCACACAGCTAGTGAGGAGTAGAGACAGGATTTAAATCAAGTCCCTACCCCCAAATCTGATGCTTTATCTATGATGTCATGCTGTGTTTTAAATTGGTGTGTACAGCTGAATGACCACCTGGAAGAGAGGAAGAGGGGTAAGCTTAAGGCTGGGATAATTGAAAGGAGCCTCAGGGGCTGCAGGAGAGCCTTGAGCCCATGTTTAGGGCAGTTGGAGACTTCAGTCTCCCAGGGTGCTGTGTCTACATTTTCCGGTGTGATGCTTTTGACCATCTGGACTGGAAAAACAGATAGTAATTAACTAGGCAAAGGAGGCTCACCAGCATCAGGGGGGATAGTGTTAGGGTCCTGATCTGGGTCTCATAGATGGATTGAGATATCATCTAAGTAGACGATCGTACGCCAGACACTTTGCATGAATTATCTGATTTGATCTTCATCATGACCTTGTAAGGCAGGTAATTCAAATATTATAACCTCCATTTCAGAGATGAGCCAACTGAAACTTCAAGAGATTAAGTGACTCTTCCAAGACTACAAAGGTAGTAAGTGGCAGATCTGTGACTTGCACCCATGTCTTCTGATATCCAGTCACATGTCTTTTCCGTTATATCATGCATATGATCATTTTTAAGACATTGTGGCAGTAAATAGAAGTCAGAAACTCAGTCATTAAATCAGGGCATAGTAGAAAAAGTGTTGAATTTAGAGTCAAGGGAGATAAGTGTTCAAATATTACCTTAAACACTTAATGACTTTGTGACCAAATGCAAGTTATTTATTCTATCTGAAACTCAGTTTCCTGTTCTGTAAAACTGAGATAGTTATGCCTCTAGCACCTTCCTTATAGGGTTGTTGTAAGGATCAAAGACAATATTTGTGTTGCCATATAAATGTCATCTGTTGTTGGTTTAGCAGGTACAGACTCCCGAAATACAGAACACCTCCAGATGACCTCAGAATGAAGTGATATTACTGGTAATGATTCTCCTAAAATCTACTACGTCTCCTGTTCCAGGAATCAATCATTCTCGAGAGAGTTCTGACCCATCCAAGACACTTGCACTGGTCATACTATTACAAGAACAAATAGACTGAAAACAAGCAAATACAAGTATAATACTAAGCAGAAAGTGAAAGGGGGAAAGTAATGATTACACAAAGAATCTTAGGATTCAAAGGGACCTCAGAAGCCACCTAGTTCAACCTGCATATGAATGAAAATACTGCTCTAATATATCCATCAAGGGGTCATCCATCTTTGCTTAATGACTTCTAGTGAGGGAAAACTCATTATGAATCAAGGGAGCCCCATTCTGCTTTCAAATGGATCTAATTGTTAGCTTTTCCTTGTATTAAACCTAACTAGACTTCTTTGTAACCTCTCTTCCCCCGTTGCTCCCAATCTGCCCTTGGGACCAAGAAGAGAAATTCTAATCCAGCATAGCAACCATCTAATTTGGTTTCAGGATATAGTACGTGAAGATCAGTAATATGAAATATGTCTGGAGAGCTAGTTTGGAATTAAATTGTGAAGGGCTTTTAATGATAGGCTAGGGAATTTGTGTTTTACACTAGAGGTAGTTAGCAATCACTGAAGATGTTTGAGTTGGAGCAGGACATGGCCAGACCTGTGCTGAAGGAAGATTATTTTTGCATCTGTCCCAAGGATAAATTAGTAAGAGAAGATACAAGATGAGGAAGAGGAAAATTAGGAAACTATTAGGATAGAATAGGTAAGACATCACAAAAGTCTGAACTAAAGTAATTTCTGAAAGAGAGACAAATGTGACATGGCTTCCCGTGTGGTCAAAAGCATGAAATGGAGAGACATTCCTATTAGGACAAGTTTTTTTTGTATTTATTTGTAAAATAAATCTACATCTAAAGCTGGAAAGGGCTTTAGAGGTTGCCTCATTTGACTCCTTCATTTTATAGATGAAGAAACTGATTTCCAGAAAAATTAAGCAGCTTGACTAAGGTCACAGAGCTAGTAAGTAGAAGAAGCAGGATTTGAACTCAGTTCCTATGACTTTAAATTCAGTGCCCTTGACATTGCATAACAGGTTCTTCCCTTTTCCTACCCTTATATTCTAATCAGGAATGCCAGACAAAAGCGTTTTGACTATATCAGAGCCTTCAAGCCACTTTGGCTAGTATGAGACCAACTCATGGATACCCGTGATTTTTGGAGGTTACTGGTCTGGTGTGATGTTCTCTAATACATTAAAGCCAATTACTATACCAGGGCCAAAGACCATGCTGGAAAATCCAAAGGCTTTCTGAAATCCCTTCTGATGCCCCAGGACCTTTGGACACCATGGATTTTATCACCATGTTCCCTGGCTCAGAATTATCATCATCTCCTGATTTTTGACTGTTAGGATCCCATGACTCAGACACATTTGAGACAACAAGGAATGACTCAAGATGTTGTCAAGGACGTAACTGTCATTGACTTTGTGACACAGACTCTTCACTGCTAAAACTTACAATTCTTTTGTCTCCTCAAGCAGCAAGATACGGTACAAAATACTTCTCTAACAACTTAAACAACATGAGGAAGTCTAAGCAAGAATGTGATGGAAAACAATGACCATCAGATCACAAGTATCACAAAGCAATCTTACCCGAATCATTCTCTCTCCTTCCTTCAAGCACAAATGACTCTATGACAATATAATAATAACTAACATTTATTAATAATAGCTAACATAGTAACCAACTTCTAAGTTTACAAAGTACTTTAACTTATATTGCCTCATTTGATGCCTACAACAACTTTTAATATCACCACTGAACAAATGAAGAAATTGAATGTGAAACATATTAAGTGACTTGTTCAGGGTCACAGCTAGTAAGTTTCTGAGGCACAATTCAAACTCAGATCTTCCTGACTCCACATCTAATATCATATCCATTACACTACCTCACTCACTCTAGTAAGTAGGGCAAGTCTATATAGAAACCAAAAACAAAGCAAATAACAAACACCCCTGCTTTTCATAACTTTTATGTGTTCATTGAAGAAGAATGAAGTATGTAAGACAAACTGGGGACCTCCTTAGAGCTAATGACATTAATTGCTGTTTTCCTCATTTGAGAATCTAGACTATCCTGGTGGTCATGAATATACTCCTCAAAACGGCATACCTCCTTCCTGCCATGACTCCCATTATTGCCAGATCTCTTCATAAGGGATATCTACAGGCCTTCTCCCGGATTATTTTAGATCACAGTTTCTATCTCATTTCTGTAGCAATCTAATCCTGCAAGTCAAGATCCATTTCTCACACCCACTGATAGTAAAATAAAAATTTTAATTGTATCCTCAAATAAATATCTGAGGTGTTATATTATCCACTGTCCCCAAAATGGACTCCTCACTAAACATCCCTTTCCACAAGAACTCAGTGTTCTACTAGACACTTCTCAACTCCTGTATGTATGGTTCCAGCTGTCCTAGTCATATAGGCCTAAAATATTCAAGACAATCAACATCACTCTTCAGGATGTTGGAAACTGGGTGTGACTAATCACTTTCTGAATGAATCTTGACTATTGACTAGTGTGAATGAAGAATCAAAAATCAGAAACCTGTGTGTAAGCAAAGCTCAATGGTCAGAAGTCTAGGAGGAGTGATATTAGTTGAAGAGAAAAACCTTTATAGAAAGCCAGAAAACCCACTTCCAGCACTTTTTGGTTAAAAAAAAAGGATGGTGGGGTGGGGTGGGTGGGGGTATAAATAGGAGATTTAGGTGGCCCCATGGAAAGAAGGAAACAAGTATTTGTTAAGTGTCTAATGTGCTAGGCACTCTGCTAAATACAATATAGATAGTATGTGATATCATCCTCACAACAACCCTAAGAATTAGGTGCTATCATTGCCCCCATTTTATAATCAAGGAAACTGAGGCAGGCAGCAGTTAAGTGACTTATCTAGGGTCATCTAGCTAGTATGAGCCTGAAGCTGGATTTGAGTTCAATTCTTCCTGACTCCAGGCCTAGAGTTCTAACCACCTCCTAGTTGCCTTCATGTCTGTATGCATGAATGCATTCCAAAATGTAAGAAAAAAATGAGTAGCCATGGAATTTCAATACTTTCATTAAATCACCTACAACAAAATTTTTGGTTTTTTGTTTTTTGGAAGGAAGACATGAAAAAAAGGTGGAAGGATCCAGATCTATGATTTCATCATTGTGGAGAACTCCCAGTAGATACACTTGTTCCATTGATGCAGATATATAACCTGTCTAGAACCTGTAGTCTTAGGCCAGGAATTCCTTGGGGGTGCTAACAGAGTAAATGATTACTTATAGGTTGTATTTACCTATATGTCAGAGACAAGATTTGAACCCACAGAGATGAATCTTTGTAATTCCAATTCTGGCTCTCTATAACATTCATACTGTCTCTGCTAGTTAGAAATAATTAATTTTATTACCTGAGAATTGAAATATTCAAATGGATCTGTAACCTCTTCACTTCAGGAATTCCCTTGAATGATGCCAATTATAACCCATACATGCCTACTCAGTCTGTGTGACTTTCATCTATGTCCTCTCAAGAATCCATTGCGGGGTTTTATGGGAGTCTACCCAAAACACTGGAGGCCTTCCTTGTTTTCTCCTGACAATGCATAGTGTTGTAGGTCAGAGTATGAGTGTAACTGGGATCGACTTTACCCCTACAGTCCCACAACTTAGCTGGACCTGGTGAGACAAGATACTGTGGAACAGACCTTAACTTTGGCCCCAAGTGGATTGATCTGAGACCCAACTGTGTAGCCTAGGGACAAGTATAACTTGAAAACTCTGGCCAAGCTCCTGAGGCTACAAAGAAATGTCCTTTGTGGGCTAGTTTTAGGGCCACTTATCAGTTGTAACCATACATGTTTTTCCTGCCTTGTGGGCTGTTTTTACCTGGAGGAATGGTCGTGTTACTGAATAAGTTTTTCTGAGAGAAATTGAGTATCTTAATCTTTTAGGCCTTTAGTATTTCAATGTGCCAAAGGCAGAACAAAGGAACATGAGCATACCAACTGAACACTCTCACCACCCACCTGTCATCCTTCACTCCCTCCACACAACCAGCCCATCTTTTCTTTCTGCAATACAATTTTTTAAAATGAAATGCTTTACTTCTGTTCTTCAGCATTTCCCAAATATTATTTGTAAATAAATAACACATACTGAGAATTACATGATCTGAGAAGAAAAAGCTGGGTTATGATTTGCTCTAGAAAACGATCTACCTTATCTACATAAATAAGATGACAGGTCCATCCAAATTTCTGGGAAGGAAAAAAAAAACAACTTTGGTATGACCTATGAATTCCTCCCACTTTAACTTTGTTGTTGTTGTTCGGTTGTCTTACTCTTCGTGACTCCATTTGCAATTTTCTTGGCAAAGATATTAGAATGGTTTGCCATTTCCTTCTCTAGACCATTTTACAGATGAGGAAACTGAGGTAAGCAGGATTAAGTGATTTGCCCGGGGTCATACAGCTAGTAAGCATCTGAGGTCATATTTGAATTCAGGTTTTCCTGTCTCCAGGCCTGGTGTTCTATCCACTGCCTCACTTAGCTACCCCCTTTAACTAGAAGTTCCTAACCATAGTAGACACTGTGCATATAGTAGGTGCCTAATAAATGATTACTGCTATTGCTGCTAATGGTTGACTTCAAAGTTGTTTCAAGACACATCTCTTTGACCAGTTACTGTTCCTTCTCTTCTTCCAGAATTGAGTCAGATTTTAGGCCTGTTCTTTTTCTTTACTGTATGGGAGCATTTATCATTGCTCACGCAGCCCAGGCTAATTTTGGAAAGAATTGCTTAAAGTGAAACCTTTGAGAGTAAGTCAGAATTGAAACCCAAATTCCCAGGTCAGCTGTCTGAAGCTCCACAACATTCTATTTTCCCAAAGCCGATATGTTCTCTCAGGCATGCTGAGATATTTGAATCCCTGTCAGAGGGACAGATGTTTAAATTGATTTTCCACCCTTAAAATGCTCAACTATGTATCACTTAATTTCACCAGCAATGGCTAAATATAAGAACAACGATCTTGAATATGACAATAATACCTAGTAGAGCTGTTTTTAAAATGTGATTGGAAATGAAATGCAAGTTGTTCCAGCCTTCACAAGGAGACACTGAAATGGAAAGCCTGTACCTTTAAATGAAGTGTTTAAGTGGGTTTTATTAGAAAGTTTTTGAACTATTGGGCTTCCCATAGGGGCCTGGGGTTTTGGTCTTCCTGTTTGGATGGTTGGAAACAGGTCTGTTTTTTTCCTGCTTCATGTACTCCGGATACAGTAAGTGCACAGCATGGGCTGGGGTGGGGTGGGGGGGATAAGGAGGGGAGGAAGTGCTATTTGGTAGCCCCTTTGCTTGTGGACTCAATTGGACTAGAAGCTCATTTCATCCCCCCCTATTTTTAACTACAGAACTTGTCTTGCACCCAAGAGAGAAACAAAGAATCCGTGGCATTTACCCATTCAAAATTAAGGTTAATCATTAAGTTGCAAAGCCTTGCTCCTTCCAATAGATTTATGTTCATAGATTAGGCAGATAAAACATAGCTCTAATGGAATGTTGGAAAACTTGGCATTGTGTTTCCCACAAAGCCAGCTAATAGAGTTCTCTGGCCATTTTGGACATGCTGCTTTGCATAAATATCGAGTGCTACTAATAATATTTTCTGTAACTGATAAAACAATGGTGAGTAGAAACTTAAGGTTCCAGCTGTGCCCAGCATTTTCAATCCAGTTCAGCTGCAAGGGGCCATTTATTTACTCAATCATTTGTCTGATGAAGTAATGGGGATATAGGTAAGGTGTCAAATAGTGCAAAGAAGGCAGGGGACTTGAAATGGGGCTTCCACAACTTAACATGTGAATGCAGTCAAGTCTCATAGAATCTTAGAGCTAGTAAGGACTCTGGAAATCAACTCACCACCCTTTCCTTTTGTAGAGTCCCGGAGTGGGATAGTGAGTTGATGAAGGTCAGAGGCCTAAACAACAGTAGGAATCAGATGTACCCATGTTCTCTTTACCAGGCCCATGGTGTCTTGTACATTTCTGTGTTTTGATGTTTCATCTTTAAAATTCTGGCTGACATCACAGAGTTATTGTGAGGATGAAATGTTAAAAAAAATAAGCTCAAGAAGGCTTTGGGGTTTCATTTTTTTGTTGTTTTTATGTCTCTAATGCACAATACAGTGTCTGGTACATAATAGGAGCATAAAGGCTTATTAGATTGAATGGAATGGCAGCAACTAATATTTAGAAGTTAGAAACATCATTTCACCAGGTGTTTCTATTAAAAGTTGGGTTGTAATGGCCATGTAGTGGACGTAAAGCATCAGATTTATTTCACAGTTTCTTTTGGGCTGCTAGGTGGCGCACTGTATAGAGTGCCAGGCCTGTAGTCAGGAAGACCTGAGTTCATATGTGGCCTCAGACATTTACTAGCTGTGTGACCATGGGCAAATCACTTATTCGCCTCAGTTTCCTCATCTGTAAAATGAGCTGGAGAAGGAAAATGGAAACCCACTTCAGTATCTTTGCCAAGAAAACCCCAAATGGAGTCATGAAGAGTTGAACATGACTGAAAAATGACTAAACAGCAATGCCAACAAAATTATTTGGGAGTCAGTGACTAAGATGTGTTAAGCATCTGTTTGAAATACTTTATTTCAGAAACATAAACAAAAATGTTGCCAACTCTGTATTATGGAAACTACAGATTCAAGCAGTAATGAGGGCATATAGTGTTGTATACATTTTAAATCAATAATGCCTACCAATCAGTCAAGCATACTTTAAGTATTTACTACGTACCAAGTGCTATGATAGGCACTAAGTATACATGTACCAAAATGATATTGTCCCTGCCTAATAAACAGTTCCAATCCAATAAGCATTTATCAAGTGCCTACTATATGCCAGGCACTATGCTAAGTGCTAAAGATATAATTAATAAAAATAAAGACAATCCCTGCCCTGAAGGAGCTTATATCCTACCAGGAGAAAACAATATATACATAGATATATATATATAAGTACAAGAAATACAAAAAGTAAATTCAGAATTATTTTAGGGTGGAGGTGGGGGCACTAAGAAAAGGAGGAATCAGGAAAGACCTCTTCAAGAAAGTGACACTATTGAGCCTCAGGGCACCATAAAAATTAAATCATCTTACTTTTTTCCATAGTTGGGGCTATATCTTATGGGTGAGTGGCATGCATATGGAGTTGCCTCAAATTGTAATTACTGAGGAATGGAGAAGGAGCAACAGCAAGTTGTTAGCAATATGGATCTGCCTGCTAAACTCTACCATGAGACCTTTCTCTGTCAATACGGAAGGTAGTAGAAGGCATACAAAGCATTGATACTAGGTGATAATGGCTTCTATTACTATAGCTTCTCTTTCTTTGCACTTCTTAGAATCTCTGGTTTCCTTTTAGATGAAGCTCAAGCACCACCTTCTACATGGGCTCTTTTCTGATTCTTCAGGATGTCAGCATAGAGTCTGGCACCTATTAGGTGCTTTAAGATGCTTTTGATTTGATTGCTTGTAAGAATCCCATGGCTACAAGTTAAACCTAGTCCCCATCCTACTAACTGATCAATTAACAAGTAAATGCTTAATATTTTAATAAAATATTAAGCTAAATATTAATATTAAAAATCAATTAACATAACACTAAAAATTCATTAAATGAAAGATTTCAAATAAAATATTAATAAAATATTAATTCTAAATAAAATATTAAAATAATAAAATATTTGAATAAATATTAAACACCAAATATGTGCCAAGCACTGTATTAAAAGCTGAGGATACCCAACAAAAGCAAAATAATCTTTGCCCTCAAGGAGTTTACATTCTACTAGGTAAGACATACATAGTTAGATAGACATAGATAAGCACACACATATATTATGTATATATATAATATATACCTACATGCATACATACATATATACCTATATATAAACACATATATACATATACATATATATGTATGCATTTATGTATAATAGGTACTAGGTAATGGCAGAATGTGTACACTAATTGGTTGAGGGAGAGTCAGAAAAGGACTCATGCAGAAGGATGTTTGAGTTTGGTCTGAGTTTAAGCCAGAAATTGTAAGGAGGTAGTGGTAAGGAGGGAGAGAAAATATTCCAAGCATAGGGGGCAGCCAGTGCAAAAAGTCAGAGAGATGAAAGTGTCATATCTGAGGAGTAATGAAAGGACTTCTCTGATTGGACCCCATGATAGAGAATAGTATGTAGTCAGGTTTGAAAGTTAAGTTGAGGCAAGGTTGTAAAGAGCTTTGGATGACAAATAGGAGTTTCTATTCTCTCTAAGAATTGATAGGGAACCTTTGGAGTTTCTTGAGTGGGGGAGAGTGGAAACAAAATGGTCAGACTTGTGCTTTAGGAGAATCCTTTTTGGTAGCAGTGTGGAAAATGGGTTGGAGTGGGAATAAACTTTAGGCAAGGAAAATAATCAGGAAGATCTTGAGATGATTTTGCCCCAAGGTGACGAGGCCCTGAACTAGGGCTGTGGCTATGTGATTAGAGAAAAAGGGTCAGGTGGGAGAGATGTACAGGTAAAAATGGTAGATAACTATGTACAGGCAGGCTGTATCTATGCCTGGGATTTTCCCTAGCCTTAACCTTACCTTTTGGAATCCATAGCTTGTTTTAAGACTCAGGTCAATTGCTCTCCTACTACAGGAAATCTTTCCTGATCTATGTCTTTCTAGCCACCCCAATCCCAGTCAGTGTTTCCCTCTTCCCCTTCAATTACTTTGTTTTTACTTCATATGTATTTTGTATTGACCTCTCTGTGTGCGTGTTGTTCCACCCTCATAGAACGCAAGCTCCTCGAAGGCAAGCTTTGTCTTTATGTCTCCACAACCTAGCATGATATTTGGTACCCAGTAGGCTGTCAAATAAGTCACTAATAAAAAGAATAAATGCTAAAGATACAAAGACAAAAGTCCTTGCCCTCAAGGAGCTTACAGTCCTCTGAGGGAGAAAAGCCAAAACAAAGTAAAAGCCAAATCAGCTATGGCACTGAATTGAAATGCTTCATTGGGGAATCTGCAGAAAGTCTTTACCTTCATTTTCACAGCATTGTATTATGAAAAAAAAATTCAGTAGTTGAGAGTGCATGACTTTTCAGAGAGCTTTCAGAGGAGTTATAGGTGTTTAGGATTTCAAGATAAATGTACATGATAAGTTTTTCCTAATAACAGGGATAATTATGTATCCACACAAAATTCTTGGCCTTAAGCATGTCACACTTTAGGCAGCTTAACTTTGTTTTTTTCTCCCCTCTTTTTCAAATAGATTATGGCACATTAAAGAGGTAAGAAGCTGATGGGAAAAATAATTTTTCTAAAACTTAAAAGCTGTGCTTCTTTAAGGCAAATAAATTATAATATTATGACCTTCAATATGGATAATCAGTCTTGTTTTATAGCCTGAAGTCAATCCTTTGAAGGCAATGGTTGACAGTTTCATTTTTCTCCCACCTGTAGGCCCACTTCAAGGAGAAAAATACGCTCTCCTGCTAAGAGTGTCAAATTGGCTTCTCATACATGCATTCCAGTCATGTATGACAAGTTGCATTCATTTGGGGGAAGGAGTTATTTGGCTCACCTAGACACAAGGATTAATTAGTTTCACCCAATCTCAGAGTCAGAAGGGACTTCAGAGGCCATCTAAACCAATGATTACCTGAATTAGAATTCCTTTTACACCATACCTGACAATTGCTCATCCATTCTTGGCTTGAAAACCTCCCTTCTCCTATCTCCTGAAATTTCACTCTTGGAGGATTCAGATTCTTAAAAAACATTTTCTTTATATGAAATCTAAATATACTATTTTGTAATTTCCATCTGTTGTTCTTATAGTTCTGCCCTCTGGGAACAAGCAGAATACAGCTAATCCCTCTTCCACAAGCCTTCAAGGACTTAAAGAGATTTATCATGCCCCCACCCCCTTATACAAAGTAATATCCCCAATTTTTTCAGGTGGTCTTTATATGACAAGAACTCAAGGTCATTATAGACCCTTTTCAGCTTATCACTGTCTATCCTAAAATGTGGTACCTAGAAATGAAAATAATATACCAGATGTGGTCTGACCTGGACAGAGTACACTGGAGCTATCATCATTCGTGAAACCTGGTCTAGTCAATATCGTCAATGATAGATGGCCTTAGCTTTCAGGACTCCTGTATCATGCTATTGACTCATCCTAAGTACACAGACCATCTACTTCAGCCCTGGATACTTTTCACACAAACTTATTTAAGTATGCCTCCCATATTTTGTATGATTATAAAGTATGTAAGTTACATCTGAATTTATATAATTCATGTACTTAAAAAGCAGATTTTTAAAAATTTGAGTGTGAGACATCTAGCCCTATGAAATACCATCTTATTTACTCCAATTGATATTCTAGTCTGTCGTGACGTTTTTGAATTCTGACTTAGTCATTCACTATGTTAACTATTCCTTTCTTAATATCGAAGTGGGCTCTGCTCAGTAGGACATTTCTGGAAAATACTTATTTCAAATCCGTGCATTAAAGCCATATTTCTCACTGCCCTTGTTCAGGCCCTCATTTCCTTGCACTTAGACTGATGCAATAGACTTGCAATGGGTCTCCATGTCACTATTATCTCACCTTCTCACAGGTGCCAAACTGATATTCCCAAAACACTGATCTGTCACTCTCCTCAATGCATTTAAAAATCTTCATTGGGTCCATTACTTTTAGGACAGGGGTTCTTAACTTTGTTTTTCTTTTTTTCTCATGAATCCCTTTGGCAATCCAGTACAACTTTTGGATCTCTTCTCAGAAGAATTTTTTTAATGTATTAAATATATAGGATTACAATGAAAACCATTTATATTGGAATATAGATATCAAAACAATAACAAAACAAGTTCATGGAGCCAAGGCTAAGAATCCCTGCTCTAGGATGAAATACAAAATCCCCAGCCTGGCCTTTATAGCCTTCCACAATCTGGTTCCCACCTGTCTTTCCAAACTTATTTTATGCTACTTTCCTTCCTATACTCTCCATTCCAGTTAAACTGGCCTGTAAGCTCTTCCTCATCCATGACATTCCATTTTTGCCTCTGTACCTTTGAACATGTGGTCCCTCATATCTGAAATGCACTCCTTTCTCCCCTCAGCTTTGTAGAATCCCTCTTTTCCTTTAAAGTATGGCTAGAGTTCTACCTCCTTTATAAGGCTCCTCTAGTTATTAGCACCTTTTCCCTCTTGAAGCTATATTGTATTTACTTATTTCCATACATGTTGCATCCCTATAGATTGACTATAAGTTTCTTAAAATCAGGGTCTTCCATTTTGTACTGGTATGCCTCGTACCCAGGCATTATTTTTTTTCTCACATTGACTGATACTTAACATTGTCTGTAGACATCTGTAAACCATTGAAGCAGAGAGATGGAGAAATATTTTGAGTCAAACAATATTGTATCATAACATTTAAAGCTGGAAGATACCTTAGAGATTATCTAATTCAGCACCTCCATTTTACAGAGGTGGAAACTGAGAGAAGTGATATGTCCAAAGCAACTCAACTGGTGAGTGGCCAAATTGGAAGCAGATCTCAAATATCTACGTTGCCTATTCAGCTTGTCTTCCTCCCAACTCTGTTACAAATTTGAGAATCTTTTTCATATTTAAAAGTCATAATGGAGTTACCACATCCAAAGAATTCGGGTCCTAGTGCACTGTGACGGTTCCTGAGAGGTCATTGAGTTATTGCAATGGGTCTGCAAATCCATATATTCAAAAAGCATTTTAACTGTCATCTTTATTTAGCCTGCAAAATATGCAACATGATTTCATATAATAAATTACCAAATGTCTTTCTGAAGTGAATAATATGTCTTCCATATGCATGGCATATAATAGTAATTGTATGAATAGATGTAGTGATTGTAAACTATACGTTCTTTTCAATGTGATACTGGATTCATAGTAGCATTTTGTCATCATGTATTTCCTTAATCAACATACAATAATGTTACAACTGTATTCATGACAGTGGGGTGGTGAGTCTAGAAAGTTTGTATTATGTCTGAAAGAGGTCTTCTTAATCAAAAATGTTTTGATCTAGTGTCTATCTTTCTGGTGATTAATTTTCCCATACTTAACTAGTTCCATACCAGAAGACATAGTCTGTCTCTACTTGATGTTGAGAGAGAAAGGGCAGGGAATAAGCATTTGTATGTCACCTTCTATGCACTAGGTACTATGCTGAACACTCTACAAATATTATATCCTTTGATCCTTACAATAACCCTGCAAGGTAGGTGTTATGATTATCCCCATTTTTACAGTTGAGGAAACTGAGGCAAATGAAAGTTAAATGACTTGCCCAGGGTCAAACAGCTAGCAAGTGTCTAAGGCTGGATTTGAACTCAGGTCTTCCTTACTCCAAGCCCAGCACTCCATGCTCTGCACTACCCAGCTACCTGGGGTCATATTCAAAGCATTCCAGCTTGGTAGGACCTGAAAGTTTGCTCTCTACTGGCATAGTTTTCATGAATTCAAAGTCACCTCTACACCACAATAAGGCATTAAAGAAGGACTTTAGTGAAACAATAATTATAACTAATTGTAGGTTTCAGTCTAGGAGTGATATATTTGTGTTCTATAGAAATAAGCCACAATTCAGCAGACCAGTAGCCAAGATTTTCAGTCTCTCTATAGGTTTCTCTTTTGATCTTCATAGAGCCCCTGTGAGATAAGCAAGGAGGGGGGTATTATTTACATTTTAAAGATGAGCTAATTGAACCTTAGAGATTAAATAATTTGTCCAAGGTTACATAGCTATGAAACAGTAGGATAAGTATTTGAATCAAGGTCTTCCAACTCTAAGCTCAAATCTTTTGGAGAATTCATTTAATAAGGCAAATTGAGTATCTTACATCATAGAATGAAAACCTTAGCTCAATTCATCAAAATTTGGTGGCTGATTAGAGCCCACCAATTCAGTTTCTAAAAGCAATGCCTCCCTCTGGTTTTCATTGTCAAAGTTTCCTTGGCAGGTTGGGTCTTGCATCTGTAATTTTAATGACAAATATCACCCTTCAACACTACATGATTATTGCAATCCTGAACCAACATAAGCAAAACGAGACTTGTGAGATTCTGGATAACCAGATGTAGCCAAAAGAATGGCTGGATTTTCCTCCCACCTGTAATCACATACAATGATCTTTTAATTATGAAACTCTGCTGCAATAACAACCCAGAAAATAGAATTATTACTGGACTTCCATTCTATTGACATTAGAAAGGGCGCCAGAAATGTTTGCACTAATTGTAATTTTTTTTTCCAATGCAACTCAGATTTTTCCCAAGTGAGATAGTCTTCCTGTAGAATAAATTTTCTTGTCGCTGGTGGAGAAAAACTGAATCATCTTTTATTAGGGAATTTTTTTTTCCTGAGTTGCTAAACTTATTACACAAAGGCAAAATTAAAACATTTTTCTGGACTCAACCTTGGATAGATAAGATCATGCAGTTGATAGAGCCGGATAGATGGTATGTATTGATAGAGTGAATTTATCTCTGGGGTAATTTATTATCGTGGTGAGAATAGGCTGGATGCTACCTGTGCTGAGCAATTTACTTTTGGCATGCATACCTGTAATTTAATCAGACTGTTTCCTCAGGTTGGAAGAACTTTCTTGCCGATAAGCTATTGGATAAAAACCATGCAGATGACTCCAAAGACAATGTGGAAGGCAATGAGGAGGATCCTTCTAAGAGATGAAGTGATAAGATAAAGTTAAAGTGGCAAAGAAAGGTTTAGAAAATAAACTTATGAAATCGTTGGATTCCCATGAAATCAATTTCACCCATTTTTTTAAAATGGGAATTTGAGGGCTGTACTTCATTGGCCATATCCTTTTCCCTAAATCCTATTATGAAATATCCTACTTATTTGACTCCAAGTCCCTCATCATTCTGGTTAATCCTATAAAGTTTTTTTTTTTAAGAATTCAGTCTGCTAAGCCAAGTTATGCCTTTTTTTTTCTCCTTTGCATAATAATTTGTACAAAGGAAAAAAAGGAACCATTAATTGGACTGGAAAAAGATAGAGGAAGCAGATAGCATCAATCATTTGGGAATGGTATGAATAACCATCACATGAAACCAGATGACATCATGCAATATGTTTATCATTACTTCTCACATACATTATGTGTTATTGTAGCTTGAGAACCACAAGGAAAGGAATAACCAAGAGGCAATGAAACACTAAGAATGAAGAGGGGTGGGAAATAATTTCAATATTATAAAATACTAAAGAAATATTTAAATGACAACACTAAATGGAAATATTAAAATCCTAAATAAGAATACCAAAAAAGAAATCCCAGCTAGTACTGATATGCATATTCAATGTTATCATTTAACTCATTTGCCTTACGTTCATCTCACATGCTGAAGCAACAAAGAGAACTCAGAGAGGTCAAGGACCATGTTTGTTTAAAACAGTTGTTTGCTCTAGCACCATTATAAAGGTAGAGACCAAGTCTTATCTCAGTTTCCCATCTCTCTCAGCAATTAGAACAGCTCTCTGCACATAGAGATGCTTAATAAATGTTTATTGAGTGAATAAATAAATGAATGCTTACTAAATGCAGTTTGATTATCAAGATGATAATGTTGATAATTGTCCTGGGTTTCAGTTCTTGTGCCTAGGGTGGAGGACATCATTAAAACTAGTCACCAGTTTTACCCATTCAACTACTCATTCAGCATGATGCAGGAAAAGCCTTGGACTTGAAATCAAGAAACCTGGTGCTTGTCCCCGTTCTGCCACTGACTTTTTGTGTGATTTTTGTCAAATCACTTGTCTCCCTCAGCTTCAGTTTCCTTATCCGTAAAAATGACAAGGATGGACTCAGTGTTTCTCTTTTAGGACAGGCCATTTCTGATTCTCTGCCTGAGGAAAACAACAAGGCATTGCATGCAAGGGTTTTTTGGAGTTAGCCTCTATCAGCTCTAGAGAGCCAGTTGTTAAATTTTCAGGATGAGTGTTTACACCTCAGAAATTTGCAAATGCTACAAATCAGAGCTTGATTTGTTGTTTGATTGGTTATATAAATTCAAGAAAATGTTAATAATGCAGATGAAATTTAAATATATGTCATGCCTTTTTGAAAAGCTGGTTGTTAAACATTTTATAGCATACCTCTGGGACATGCTAACTCTCTTATTAAAAGATGGCCATTTTATGTGCTTCCCAAGGTCGTGAACCTTGGACAAGAATACTGCATATTCTAAAACAATGTAGATCTGAGAACACTTCAGAACAAATACCTTTAAAGCAGAAAGAGGAAATGTCAAGTTAACCATTCATTTTTAACAGTGTAAATGAATGTGGTTTTGTAGTTGAAAAGGAAGATTCTATGTATTAAAAACATCCATCCATGGTTAAATGATTTCTAGGGCACATGGAATTAATTTTCATGTTTTAAATGCTATTACTTTATTAAAGAAATATTCTTAACCATTGAGAATAGCTTGTTTTAGTGATGTTAATTGATTTTTATAATGCACAGTAAACAAATGCCCATGTACTTAGAAAGGGTAGACTATGGGATAGGACTTCATTTGCTACCACGATTGAAGCTAAGAGTATCTCCCACAGGGTTATGCATAGTAATATCACTGGGCCAGGATTTTAATAGGGTGAGGAGGTTTGATAAGGCAGATGGTATAAAAGCAAGAGTTATGAGAGTTGTGGAAGCAACTTAAGCTGTAGTGGTGTCATAGATGGAAGTGACAAGATATGGAACTGTGTTCAAAGAAAGAGGAGAAGAGGACCACTCATGGTAATAGTCATGGTGTCCTAAATTTCAGTGTTGCATCAAGGCCGTGCCAATCTCTATAGAGATGAGGTGACATTTTGAGTCATTATCCAATACGTCTTACTATGCTACCAGGAAAGACTTTAAGAAAGAAATGGCATCATATGCTGAGTCTACTTCCTCAGTTTGTAAATAATAAAAAAGATTATACATTCCAATTGTGTCGGGGAGTTAAAGGAAAAGAAATAAAAACTAGTTGTCATTTCCACAGATACATAGGAGACATGTACCTCTTCATGTATGGAGGCAAAGAATTTTTGCTGTCTGATTCCTTTCCTCATTCTTTGTATTGTTTTCTGTTTTAATTTAATGTTTTACTATTATAGCCACATACACTATTTTATTTAAAAATACTTACTCATTGCATAGGGGATCAGGCCAAGGGCTAAATATTTATCACCACAAAAGAACAACACTGAATCTGGGAGTAGCTGAATAACATGTATTCTTATAACCCTGCAGTAATCCTGTTTTTTTCTCTTTTAATTTAAGACTTTGAGCCATTTTTAGTAGAGAAGAAATTTCCCCCCGTAACAATCTTGTGGGAATAGATACTAGTTATTATTGTACCCACTTTAGGGATGAGGAAACAGGGTCTTAGTAAAACTAACTGGTTTATCTATGGTTACATGGGCAGCTAGGTGATGCAATGGAATGAGTACTGGGAAGGAAGACCTGAATTCAAATCCAGTCTCAGACATTTACTAGCTGTGTGATCCTGGGTAAGTCACTTAACCTGGTTTACCTCAGTTTCTTATCTGTAAAATGAGCTGAAAAAGGAAATGGCAAACCACTGCAGTATCTTTGCCAAGAAAACCCCAAATGGGGTCACAAAGAGACAGACACAACTGAAATGACTGAAAAACAACAAATCGTCACATAACTGTTAGAAGTGTTAGAGCTAGGATATAATTCTCTAAGTCTCCTCATTCCAAATTCAGGAAAAGGTCAGTGATCATTCTGATGATTCTGTACTCAACAAGTAAGATTGATCAGAAGATTAGTGTAAGGAACAATTTACAGTGTTGGCTGATGCTGGTTATAATAGATTTATTAACTATATCACATGTAAGACACTATTTAGAGAATTAGTGAGATCACTTGTTGACCATAATCCAAACGGTTATTCCTGTTACTGTTGTTGCTGTTCGTCCTTCGTTCTTGAAAAGGACCAATGACATCACAGGACGATGTCTTGACTTAAGTATGAATTGGATTTAAGTGAGGCAGAGCTATGTAAAGTCATCAGCCTCACTCTCTCCTCCCAAGTCATTGCAGTCCAGTGGAATGACAAAAATCAAGATGGCCTAGCACAAAAGATACACTTAAGGGGAAAAAGGAGGCAACAGAGGGACTAAATGCATTTTTTTTCCTGCCATAAGGAAGATATTATATTTTCATTCTTACATTGTCCATTGGAATAGAAAGATGAGCAGTCATTTCTCAAATGGTACTAAATCCAAAGGACATGATGAATCTTTCTGACAAACTAGGCATTGATAAGTCAATAGAACCAGATGCTATTCATGCAAGAGTGTAGAAGAAATTGAAGAGTAGTATTGATACCAAATCGAGACCAAAGTGGCCTGATGACATTGGCCTGCTTTTGCAACTGACCACTGAGTCAGGACACTGGTTGATTGCCAGTTTGAACTCCATCAATACAAAAGGTTCTAGTAGCAAATGTGGTATAATAGAAAAAGACACCAGAATTGTCAATTTCCAGTTCTGTGACCTAGGGCAGATCAATACAATAAGTATTTTTTAAGCAAGCAAAGACACCAACCTGGGCTTTGGGGATAGGAAGATAAAAATGAATACTGTCCCTCCCTGGCCTCTCCCAGTAGCTATCCTTATATTGGAGAATACATATATGCTGAGGATGGGAGATAGTGCTAACGATTGTGGAGATGCTGGGGGTCAGAATTTTACATATGGTACCGAGATTTGAGGGAAGCTAAAGATTCTCTGAAGGAGAGGGGAGAAAAGAATGCTTTCCCAGGTGGAGGAGACAGCCTGTGTCCCATTCTGGGAAAAGGAGTGCCAAGTTTGAAGAATGACTAGTAAGTTAGTTTGGATATAGTGTAGAGTTTTTGAAGGGTAAACAAATTTGGGAATCAAGCATGGAGCAAGATGGTGGAGGGCTGTAAATGATGGTTTTAGGAATTGCTATTTTACCTAGAGATAATAGGGAGCTACTGAAGGTTTTCAAGTAAGAAAGTGATGCAATCAGACGTGTGCCTTAAGAAGATGATTTTGGCAGTTGTGTGGAGGATGGATTGGAGAGGGGATGCACTAGCAGGAGGGAGACCAATTAGCACAGTATTTCAATAGTCTTATGCCAGGAATCTGAACTGGGGTAATAGTTGGTGAGTGGAGAGAGTAGGATACATATAAGAGATGTTGAATACATACACACATTTTATATATATATATATATATATATATATATATATATATATATATACATATAAGAGATGTTGAATACATACACACATTATATATATATATATATACATATATATATACATATATACATATATATATATATACATATATACATGCATATACATATACATGCGTGTGTGTGCGTGCACATACCCACCCACACACACACACATACACATACACTTGGAGAACAGTATGGGAAAGGGATGAGTCAAGGCTGACACAGAGATTGCAGACTCAGTCCACTAGAAGCAGGGTAGTACTCTCAATAGAGGAAGAGAAACATGCAAGAGGAGTGTCTTTAAGGGCAATAATCACTTCTGTTTCAGACACTGAGTTTAAGATGCCTGTGGGACATCCCTTTGGAGAAAACTAGCAGGAAATTACAGATGTGTAACTGAAATTTGGGGAATCTATACATTTTGGAATCAGCATAGAGATGATACATAAACCTTGGGGAGCTAATAAAGCTACTGAGAGGACAGAGAAAGAAGAAAAGAGAGTGCAAGATAAGAGGTACATGATGATCCAGTAAAGGATTCTGGGGATTATTGGCCAGGCAAGAGAATGAGGAGAAGACACTGTCAGGAACACCAGAGAAGGAAAAAATATTAATATGGATGGGATGGTTAGCAGCATCAAAAGCTGCAGAAATGTCAAGTAAGATGAGCACTAAGAAAAGGCATTAGCTCTAATGGTTAATAGATCACTGGCAAGAGAACTCTTTTGGAAAATGTGGTTTTAGTCAAGTCATGTAGTTGGAAGCCAGATTGGACAAGGTTAAAAAGGGCAAGTCAATTGATTTCTATGTGCTATAACATGAAGGGATTAGACAAGATGATTTCTAAGCTCTCTTCCGGCTCTGGCAGTCTATAAACCTATGGGACCATAGGAACCACAGGCTGGTAAGGCTTACTTCTGTATTATATAAGCTGTTAATAATGGGTAGGCCCAATGAACTCATAAACAACATAGCCTATGGAGGATCAGGTAACATTGCTTCTGTAGGGGGAGACATCATGTCTGACTAATCTGCTAAAGTTCCTTGAGAGGGTAAATATGTGTGTAGATAAAAGGAAACCAGCAAATATGATCTCTTTAGTTTTTTTAAGGTTTTGGACATGGTCCCACATGAAATGCTATTTTAAAATTTGAGTTAACATGGGATTGGTGGAAGTGTTTTGTTATAAATAAGGAACTAGCTTAGAATTAGGAAACAAAAGGCACGGTGCTTCTCTGATAGAGATATGTACAAAGTGGGGTTCTCTAGCAGCACTGAGGCTTATCTTAACATTTTAATAAATGGTAATTACTCATGTACATTTAAATAATCATACTTGTTTTATAAAGCATTTTCGTCACAATACTGAGTATATATAGTTTAAATGATATTATTCCCATTTATGGATAAGGTAACTGAAGCTTGGTGACACACTTAGTGCTTTGCAGAGAGGAAATTTTGAAGCCAGGAATCTAGAATAAAGAGTATACAGTGAAATCTTCAAGTTTTCAGAGGGCAATGGGGTCTTCTGTAGAGAAAAATGTCAAGTGAATTGGTGATAAACTTTAAGCAGATCTTTCCAAGGATGGATGAATGAATGCAGTGTGAAGAAGTACACGATAGCATTTAAAAGAAAATAGTTCCTCTTAGAGTTATAGGCAGGTGGACTCAAGTATGTAACTCACAATCAAGCAAGGAAAGTGACAGAATTGTAGGTTCTTCTCTTAAGGTACCCAGAGTGTTAGAGCAGAAAAGGATCAAGCTGGTCAGACCCTTAGAGGGAGGAAATGAAGTGCACAAGTTAGAACAGAGTAGGTATTAGAACTCGGAGCTCCCGGGTTAGACTCTTTATCCTGCATTAACTCCAGATGAAAGAGATAACAAAGTATGAGGCACTTTTGAGAGAGATATTTAAAACCCCAATTCGGTTTAAAAGAAACACATAATTTAAGCAGCTACAATTATTAAGTCACTGTGGAAGCACTAGGAACACAGGGATGATGATGATGGTGGTGATGATGATGATGATAGCAATAATAATAATAATTAATAATAATAATAATAACAGCATTTATAAAGCTTTCAGGTGTCCAAAGAACTTTACAAATATTGTATCATTTTATCCTTACAACAACCATGGAAGACAGGTGCTATTGTTATCCCCATTTTGCAGATGAGGAAACTGAGGTAGAGAGGTTTAAGCCATTTGCCAAGGGTCAGATAGGCTGACAGTCCAGATCTGAACTCAGTATTTTCTGATTTCAGACCCAGGCACTACAAAGACAGGTTTAGTTCCCAACCTCAAAGGTGACTTCAGGCTACTATGAGATATTGGTGTGGGTGTAAGGGGGATAAAAGAGCAACCTGTACACAAATAAATATAATGCAAGTTAGAAAAGAAAAGAGAGATCCAGATAAAGTGCTCCAAAATTTTTTTTTAACAAATATGAAATCACTTACCTGTCAGGAAAATCAAGAAAGGCTTCACAGAGAAAGGAACAACTGAGCTGGGCCTTCAAGGAGGGGGAAAAATTCAGCAAGCTGTGGAGACCAGCTGCAAAGAGAAATTCAGTCTCAGATACATACTGCCTATGTGCCCTTCAGTAAGTCTTTTAAACTCATTGGGCCTCAGTTTCCTTATCTGCAAAATGAAAGATTTAGACAAGATGATCTCGAAGGTCCTTTTCAGTTCTAAATCCAGTAATTATTTCAGAAGTGTACTTAACTCGGTTACACAGACTAACTCATAATACACTTGATGCTTTGATCCTGGATCTACTTGCCTATCTAGGATGCTCTCTTTTCCTAAGCAGAGCCTATCAGGATCACAGAACTATGCTAAACAGATATTTCACATGTCAGAGTTTTATGGTAAAGACTCCGAAATGCTAGAATTTCTCCAGGGGAAAGTGGTACAAGGATGCAGTACATACTCCATCTTGCCAACAGGACAAAGACTGTGGGGGCCTGCCTCTGTAAACTGACTTAATTTTGTACAAGAGGGTATTCAGAATCATCTGGGGTTCTATACACAAAATACATCACCAATCTGCCTGGTGATCAACACTGTCATCTACATATGCATAGCCAGAACTAACACTCTCTGCTTCACTGCAGTAAGACAAACATTATTAGGTGCCTCCTTAAGTGGGCACCTAATAATTAGATACATTAACTAATCACTCTCTGGGTTTCCGCACAGTCATGAAAACCAAACACAGGCTCTCTGTCTCCATGCTCTCAATTCATACTTGTCAATTCATCACAAACACTCAGGGAATGGCCTCCTAACATGTTTTCCTACTGAATTCAAGTAATATTTAAGTACCTGCTATATACTAGGCACTGTGCTAGACTCTAGGAATACAAAGGTAAAAATAAAACAATCAGTCCACTCTTTTTTCCCCCTTAAGGATCTCTAAAGGCTGACTCAGACAGGATATCTTTTCTTCTTCCCTCCCCCGGAGGATATCAGTGAGCTGGGAAAACCCTTTAAAAAAAGAAGGCTCTTGTCCTTTAAAATAAAGAACTTGACACCTGGAGAGAAGGATGAAAAGCTTCTAGCCAAGATGGGAAGAGGACAAGATAGGCAAAGGAGAGGCAAGGCTTTTTACTGGTCCCTGGTGAAGGTTTCTGCCTTTTTTTTCCTAAAAGAGTTGGAAAACGCCTATGCAATTTAAGCAAAAATGCATGGCAGTATATATTCTTCCCTTGAAGAAGAGATAGCCGTAGATTTCAGCTGATCCACAAGCTGGAGACGACAAAGCAGCATCTGGCCAAGAAGTGTCCTGTGGAGGAGCATCCATCTGAAAAAATGTCTAGCAGAGCAGTTCTGGAGACTGAGCATCTGACCAAGCAGTGTCCAGTGGAGGTTATGTGTTTGGGAAAGCAGCAACCTTCATTTAGGTAGTTTTGGGCAGAGACTGGGAGACCAGTGGTGAGTAGGCTTGGTGAGAGCACTGTGATGACATTACCAGAAGACCTTAGCTGCCTTGCAGCATGGGAAGGATGAACTGCTGCCCCACACATGTGCCCCAACCACATGTTTTCCTTGCATGGATGCTTCTCCACGTGGATTCCTTACATGTGTCTACTCTAGCCATTGATTTTATGAATATTCATAATAAAGTGTGTCCCAGATTTATAGGGGTAGATGTTTTGTTGTTTTTTTATTTATTATGCTATTATATTAAATGCCTTTGTTTTGAAATGTGTCCTGTGGCTTATAAACACACTGGTGGGGGCTTGTGATATTGACTCATAGAGTACCTTGAACCTGAGAGAGTTATTTTTAAGGCAATGTATGTCAAACTTTTGGTCCCAGGACCCCTTTATACTCTTAAAAATTATTGGAAAAATCTTTTGTTTACATGGACTATATTGCTATTGAGGTTAAGTCATTCCTGTCCGATTCCTTGTGACCCTGCTTGAATTTTTCTTGGCAAAAATACTGGAATGGTTTGCCATTTCCTTCTCCAGGTCATTTTTACAGATGAGGAAACTGAGGCAAACAGGGTTAAGTGACTTGTCTGGAGTCACATAGCTAGTAAATATCTGAGGCCAGATTTGAACTCAAGTCTAACTGACTTGACACCATAGCAACTACTATGCCACCTAGCTGTCCTATGTGGTTATACGTATCAATATTTACTGTATTATAAATTAAAATACTTTAGCATTATAAAAAACTGTTTTGACCTTGTAGACTCAGGGACTTGCAGGGGTCACTGGAGCACATTTTGAGAACTAGTTCTTTAGAAAAACTGTCCTGAGAGGTAGAAGTGTTCTCAGAGATTACAATATTAGAGCTGGGTGTAATGAAGATAGGAATCATGCCCTCATAGGTGTTTTCTTCCCCACAATGTAATCTTATGCATTCCTCTCACCATGCTGGTCACCCTACTAAGGATATATTCACATTGAAGTCACTGAGCACCTCTAAGTACATAATGATTTACATCATGTGGTCTTGTCAAATTCTTCTTAAAACTTCTCTAGCTTTCCACCCCCTACAACAGATTTTGCTACTTAAGCTACCCATTGTGAACACTGCAAGAAAAAATAATCAAATATTTCATAAAATTATCTTCTACTCGTCTTTCAGGTACATAACAAAATTGATTCTTGCAGCTCCTTTGTTTACTTCTCCAAGAGAATCTGGGAGCCATCATTCCAGGGATGGGCTGGAGCCAGATCAAACCGGTTTTCAAGTAGACTGTTAAGTTTCAATGTCAACATTTATACCTTAGAAATTAGTAAAAGCTATAAATCAAGGCTTGATTTCTTGTTCTGTTGATTTTCAATAATATCATAGCTTTGGACTTCAGAAGAGGATGGAGAAAATGTTAATTAAGATTAAACTTTAAAATATAGCGTTAATACACACATACATGCACATGCATGCATACATACATATATGTGTATATGTGTATATGTGTGTGTGTATGTATGTATGTATGTATGTATGTATGTATGTATGTATTCCTCTCTACCCCTGGAGTGCCTCTTGGTAAACATTTACCAAGACATCATTTCTATTTAGCTGCATTTTTGACTCCTGGCTCCTCTAAGGTTCAGAGGGGATCATAGGATCACAGATTTAGAAATCCCCTCATTTCAATCAGGCTCCCTCATTTTAGAGACAAGGAAACTGGGACAAACAGAAGTTAGGTGACTAGTCCAGGATTGTACATCTAGTAAGTGTCAAAGGCAGGATTGAAATCCAAAGCCTTCGTGATTCCAAGTTTGGTATTCTTTCCTTAAAATTCTACCTTACCAACTATTACCTCTTTTTCTATGATTTCACTACTAACACCGCAGAATCAGAAGACATACAGAACTAAGGTTAAATTTTTATTTTCCTTTGTTTTGTGTGGCACTTTGCCCAAAGTATTTAATACCTGGTGACTAACATACTGGTGAAAAGTATTCTCTAATTACTAACTAGGTTGGTGCTTGAAGGGCTGATTCAGTCTGGAATAGAGACTGTACTTGAAGCTATATGGTGCAGTAGATAGAACATTAAACCAGGAATCGGGAAAATCTGAGTTCAAATTTGACTTCAGACACGAACTTGCATCTGGGCAAGTCACTTAACATTTGTCTGCCTCAGTTTTCTCAACTGTAAAATGAGAGTAATAATAGCACTTACTTCTCAGGATTATTGCAAGGATCAAATGAGATATTTGTAAAGTACTTAGTACATGGTAGGCACTCACCAAATGATTGTTTCTTTTCTTCCTTTTCCAACTTATTAGGCTCTGCCAAAATTTATACTCCAAAGGCATAGCCTTTGAAAACTCAGTAGTACCTCCATGCCATGATATGACCTCAGAGCAGGGTTTGCCGATTATAAATTCCTTATTGGTTTAAAAACTCCTCAAGGGTTGATATGCCTTATTGTCTCTTTATGTCCCCATCCCTCCCAGAACAGGGAAAACAAAGTGAACATGGAAAATATTTTAAAATAAATTAGGTTCAATAGGGAGGTGATTAAATCAGACTACATATGAAGAATTTTGTTCAATTTTGGATACCACATTTTAGAAACGACATTGACAAACTAGAGAATAACCAGGGAATGGCAACCAAGATAGTGAAGAGACTTGAAACTATGGCGTATGAGAATTAGTTAAATTATCTGGCGATGTTTGTCTTGGAAAAGAAAAGACTTAGTAGAGATAGAGTAGCTGACATCTTGTATTTTAAGACTTGTCAAGTTTAAGAGGGATTAGATTTCTTATGTTTAGCCCCAAAGGAGATAACAAGGACCATTAGTGAGACATTTCAACTCAATGTAAGGTAGCAATGTTCTCTACAATTATAGTTATCTAAAAGTGGACTGGACCATTTCATTTTATAGTAAATTCCCTGTCAGTAGAGCTATTCAGTGACCTCCATTACGACCACTTGTCAGGGATGTGATAGAGTCAATATTCTCTTCCAAAGCTTAGAGCCACTGGCCAAAGAATGACCACAAGCAGGATATGTAGCACCCTGAGGCAAATCCTCAGTTATCACCCTCTCCCAACTTATAGTTCTGCCAATGTGCCATGTGTAATTCTGGGTCTCCCACTCTCTGGGTCTCAGTTTACTTATCTGTAAAATGAGAAGGTTGGACTAGATAAGCTCTAAGGTTCTTTTCATTCAAAATCCCATGAGTGGTTTAATAGGTGTACTATTATAGCATAAAGCAAATCATTTCATAGTACTTTTATATAATATGTCATTAAGGTGATATAGCAATGTTGGAGGGCAAGGAAGGGGCACACTTTAGTATTTAAAGTGAGTGTGGAAGAAAGTATAATTTCCTGTCTATTGGTTAGGGGATAGTGTAAGCAAGAGCAAAGTATAGATTTAATCTCAGTGCCTACTTTTTAATTACACTCTGCTCCATGGTCATAGACCACATCCTTGACAAGATCACAATATTGGAGTTGGAAGGGTTCAGTGGCTATCCTTAGCCATACCTGGAAAAGACTTCACACTACAAAACATCTGACAAGTAGTCATTCTGATTCTTCTTGAAAACCCACAGCAAGAGAAAAAGTGAGACAATCCATTCCATTGATGGATAGCTCTAATTCTTAGGAAGTTTTTCTTGACATCAGGTCTACATTCACCTCTGCAAATTCTACGCATTACTCCTGGCTCTGCTCTCTAGGGCCAAGCAAAACAATTTTAATTTTAATTTTTAATCTTCCACATAATAGCTGTTCAATTCTTTAAAGACTACTATAATGTTGCCCCTGAGCCTTTTCTTCTCAGGCTAAACATCCTCAGTTCTTTTGATTATTCCTTATCTCACAAGCCCTTCACTAAACAGGTTGCCATTCTCTGAATGCTCGCCATTTTGTCTATCCATCTGTCTGTCTGTCTATCTATCTATCTATCTATCTATCTACCTATCATCTATCTCTCTATCCATCCATCTATCTATCTATCCATCTATACACTGTTGGTTGAGATTTGGGATGGGGAGAAGAGGGTAGGGAGGAAGAAGGAGCAATAAAGGAGATAACATCATGAATATTCTTAACTCCTAGAAAAATAATTCAGCCCAGGTGATGTCATCTTTTTTTCTATGAAGGATGGTCCCATAGTGGTTTCATAAAATATTTTGCTTTCAATTTTTTTATGTGGGGCTTTTCCTGATCCCCAGAGCTGCTGGTGCCTCTGTCTGAAGAATTGCCTACCTGGTACATATTTTCTCTATGCTTATATGTGTACATATTGTCTTCCCCAGTGTAATAAAAACTCATCAAGGGAAGGCAATTTAAAAAAAAAAGTGTCTGTAACCCTAGCACTTAGCACTGTGCCTGGCACAGTGGGTGCTTAATAAATGATGATTGATTAATTGATACTGATGATTTGTAGGATCCCACAAGCACAGAATGTTAGAACAGCCAGGGGGCAACTTAATAATCTAGTTCAATTTTCAGTGGTTAGATGGCACAACTGATAGAGTGCTGGGCCTAGAGTAAGGAAGACATCTTCAGGAGTTCAAATCTGGCCCCAGATACTTACTAGGTATGACCCTGGGCAAATCACTTACCCCTATTTGCCTCAGTTCCTTATCTGTAAAATTATCTGGAGAAGGAAATGGCAAATGATTATAGTATCTTTCGCCAAGAATTGGATACAATTGAACAGCAGCAATTCGACCTTCTTAATTTACAGATGAAAAAAACTAAGGTTCACAGAAGTAGCTTGATTTGTCCATGTGCTTACAGTAAGTGAGCGGCATAGCTTCTGTCTAGACTTGAACCCACATCTTTTCACTCCAAATCCATCATACAACCCTGCTTCCTGACTTGGTGGGAAGATGAGCAAGTAATGTCTCGGGGGTCCCCATCTAAGAGACTCTTTTATTACCAATTGTGGCCCCAGGCACCAAAACAAACTTAAGTCTAATCTAACTGAATAACTGGAAGGAAATGAGATTTCCTTCCACAAAAGAATATGAGGAAGAAGTGATTCTTTTTTTTTTGTTAGCTCCCCAGTTAAAAATGTTTACTCAAAGTTTGGGACAGGGAAAGATTAGTTTAAGCACAAGATTAGAAGGTTTAAAAGGTCAGCATGAGTGGCTTGTACCAAACTCCACTTTAATGAGGAAACCAAAGATGTTTCTTCTCTCTCCATGCCAGCTGAGGGCATAATTTCCTGTCTAAAAGCTGCACTGGAGCTCAAAAGAAAAAAGAAGGCCTTGTAATGAGCCCTTCACAAGGATGGACCGAACACTGATGGATACACATTACATGTGATTGCTCTTCAACACTACTTTTTTATTCACTATCTGCCTGTCAAATGGTACGACGGCATAAGACTTTTCCATTTATTCGTTTTAAAAAGGTTTGTAGTTTAAAATTAAAATTTGAGAGTTGCTCAGAGACAAGGAAACCAGTCTCTCCAGCCTGCCTCTTTTCCTTCTCAAGGCTGTGATAGTCTAATTGTCCAGTAAAACCTTAAGAGAGTCAGCTAGTATTAGCATTATTATGAATTTCAAATGAATGCCTTACAAAAGTGGCAGTTCCAATTAAGTCTCTCTTTTTTAAGGAGCCCAACTTAGCTTTCGTGTAAAGGAAGAGCTAGGCCTTTTTCTTCTCCCCATAGTTCAATATAAAAGTACACAGAATTAGGCCAAGGAAATGTGTATTTAATCAGATCACAAAAGCTTAGTGAAAAGCATGGGATCTAAATGGTTTTCTAAGTCAAACCAAAGAGGAATTTACCTAAAAGACAGACTGTCTCCTCTGGAAATAAAATGCCCTCCTCATTTCACCTTTGCAGGATTGTTGTTGTTTTTTTTCTTAAAACATTATCCTCTGCCCTCAATACATCCCCCCCCCCCCAAAAAAAAGCAACAAAAAACTCTAGCCAACAAACTGCCTACTTAAATATACTAACGGGTCTTTCTGCAAGTGACAAAAGCCAGGAAATGCAGGGTTAATGCTGGCACTTCATCCTTAACTCCCTACATTGCGCTTTTATTTATTTGTTTCCTACAAAGGCTGGGACTTGGAGATGTCCCTAATTTTGAAATTTCCTGGCTTTTGTCCCTTCAGAGGAGATCCTGGACTTAATTTAAATGTGGGTGTGTTGGGTTTTCCCCTTGGGGGATGTGGGGAGCAGGGGGGGATGGGGGTGGGTGGGGGTAGGTGATGGTTTTCATCATTTTAATTTTTCAAGGCACTATCTAGTCCGAGTTGGGGGCTGTCCGTGGAGCTCCAGCCCATTCTAATGGGCCTGGCCCAGCCTCCTCTCCCTCCCTGCTAAGTGTGGTCTGTCTGGAAAAGCTTTTCCTAGGGACAGCACACCAATCTGGGCCTGGCTCTGTGCTTTGGGCCTGTGTGGAGTTTTTCTTAGTAACACTTTTTAGCTGAGGGGGTTTACCAGGGATTGTAATGTGGAGGAATTGTAAGAGGAGGAGCCGCTGCCGACCTAATTAAAACAAAGCCTGCTTATATAAACCGGGTCTCCCTTGGAGCTTGGGGCCAACAGCACACGGGCCTCTCTCTACCCAGGCCCTTTAATCTGCAGGGAGTTATATTTATATTTATATTTTTAAATATAATTAAAAGTAATGCCCCTTTGTTGATTATATTCTGCCTGCCAAACTTGAGGACAGCTGAACTTGCCAAACATTTACTTTTAAATTGAGTGCGCCAAGCTGCCTTCCAAGGGTTGTCAAACTCACAGAGGGGAGTGTAGCCTGTGATTTCTCTGCTCTCAAGATACTAGTAACTTGCTGCGTGTACATTTCAAAAGGAGACTGGTTCTGGGGCTGATCAGATCGGTCTGGAATATGGTGTCACTTTTATTCACTTCCCTTGGGGATGAAACTCTGTTTTCCTCCTAATTGTGTAATGCTTGAGGGGAGGGGAGGAGGGGGAGGTTGTGCACCATGGGGGGGGCAGTAGTAGAGGGAGGAAAGAGGCGGGAACCAACAAAATGAAAATGGGTTTTTTTCATGTAGGACTTGGAAGATTTATGGTTCAACACCCTTGTTTTCCAGGTTAGGAAACTGAGGTCCAGAGGTATAAAGCATCTTGCTTAAGGTTACAGTGAAACAGATTTCAGAGAGTACCAAGTCATGGGATCTTTGATTATAGGATTTTAGACTTAGAGGCAAAAAGGAATTCAGAACTCATCTGGTCCAATCGCCCTCATTTTACAGATGAAAAAACTGAGGTCCAGAGGTTAATTGATTTGGCCAAGGTCCTACAGGTGTCTCTTAACAGATAGAAATAGGATTTGAACCTAGGTCCTTTAATTCCTGACCTGGTGCTCTTGCCATTGTATGGATGAGGAAACTGACTTCTGGGGAGCTTAAATGACTTACCCATGATCAGACAAGTAATAACCAAGAAAGGCAGGACTTGAATCAAGACACTGGCTTCTGATACAGTATTCTTTCCACCATATTTAGTCATCTGATTTCAGTGAGGTTCATTCCCTCTTCCCCACTTCCTCAGTTTTCCTTCTCCTGTTCAAGAGACAAGTACAATGTAATTGGGGCCTACTCCAAAGTAATATAATAGGATTTGGAACCAGTTGGGAACATAGGTAACAATTTGTCCAAACTTCTTGTCTACAGATGAAGAAACTGAGGCACAGAAAAAAGGATATGTCCACTGTGTCAAGTGAAAACCATTCCCTAAAGGCCTATGATCTCTTCCTTCCATTTAAAAAGCATCTGATGTATCATAGCTTATGTGAACTTTATTTAAAAACTTACCCTTCCTTTTCGAGGGAAACTTTGAGGAGACACATTCCTTTGTGATTCCCGCCTTTTTTGGCAGGCATTTACTTCTTTGGCTATTTATTAGACCTCACATACTTGGATTTATCTGATTTAAAACTGTAAATATCGGATTTGTAACATTTTAATAGAGCTATGCCTCTGTAATCCAGGTTGTCTAGTTCCAAAGGAAAATCAGTGGAAGAGCAGGACAAATCACATTGTAATAAATGAAAAACTCTAAGAAGGCAACAAATGTATCCAGGAGTTCCTTATTTTTAAATCTGGTTTCCTGTGAAATTGGATACCGAGTTTTAGTTCCTGAGGCTTATAGTGAAATCTTTCAGTGACTCAGGAATGGGGTAGCTATTGGAAAGAGGCTTTGCAAATGCTGTGCTGGGTATTTTTTTCCTCAGATGAAAAAGACAAAAATGGAAAGTAATGCAATCTAGTTTGATGTGATCAAAGTGTCTCCCTAAGCCAGGTAAGAGAATGGATTGGGTGTGGACATACAGAAAGTCCTGAGATGATAATACATTTTTTCTTTTTCCTGAAACACCTTTGTATTTTGGGCATATTGGGAGGAAGGATTTCTGATCATGTAAAAAACAACACAATTGTCTTTTTATTAAAGGTCTTTTTTTAAAAAAAAACAACTTCTTTTTCTTGGAGATTTTGCTCATCACTGAACACATTTGTGTTTTAAGAAGCAACCTCTTTATGTGTCACATCTCAGATTCAGTTACTTCCAAGAAGAACAAATAATTGATTATCAAACCATTCCCAGGTAGCGGCCAATCAACATGGAAAATACCAAGTCATTTCACTTCATTCTGTTAGCAAATCTGCGTGGGGTAGGAGAGGGGAGTAAACAACTCTGCATAAATAACCTCAAACATCCTTCAAGAGTTCTATTTGGTAGAGAAATCCTGGCTCAGTATGTTCTATTTTGTTTATTTTGCATAAAAGTTCTTTGTGCAGATATGTACCAATGTCAAAGAACTTCAGCAAAAGACACAGTTAAGAAAGGTTCCACCCAAGAGGAAATTTTCTGTAGCCCTAAGAAATGCTGCTGGAGGGGGTGGGTGGAATATATTCACTTGAAATGTTACTGGCTAAACTGGTGAGATTTGGGAATTGAAGAAGAAAAGTGAAAGTAGATGGTTAATAAATCTTGATTGATTATGAATGATTGATTGAAAGACCAGACCAGGAGCTGCCTTCATATTGTGATCTATTTAATGCTGTAATGAGCCTATTTCTTCTTTGACTTTCCTTTGTTTCGATCTCACATTTGTCGGCAATGTAAAGATCACAGAGGATGGAGCATACTGGTTCAGCTGCATCTAATCCTATCAGAACCTAGAGGAAAAGAAACGTTTGGCAGCTTACAGCGATAAGTACAATCTTTACTTAGATGGTTCAAGATCAAATTGTTCTGGGAATCCTGGGAATCACATTGGGTTTTTTTTCTTCTTTTTTCCTTCTTGCCAAAAGATTTATACCAATGGTAATCAGCCACTTCATGTTAGGAAGGTGTGAAAGCAGAAAGGACACAATTATGATGTGAAAAGTCCTCTGAAATGAGAGTCAGATCTTTGTTCGCATCCCAGCTTTATTACTGCGATGCTGGGCAAGCAACTCCACCTTTCTGGCTCTCCATTTTCTCATCTGTTAAATGAAGGCATTGACCTAGAGATGATAGCTAAGGCAGAAGTCTCCTGGAATAGGTGAAGGATGCAGCTCCCTAGGTCATAACATAAGGAGGAGAGGAAAGGGGAAGACACATTTATTTTCACTTGAATTACAGAAAAGGCTCAGAGTCTCTGGTAAAAAGTAATACACATAGAAATAAAATTTTCAATTCTGGGAGGCCAGGAAAACAAATTATTGACTTTGAAACTTTTCAAGGGCACACAAATGATGTGCTCTCATACTTTCTTAGCTCCCTTCCAGTTACAAGATTTCAATCATTCTACCAATAGTAAAACTTTCTTTGATTGTACTAAGTACAATTTAAATTTTAGAATTATTGTTATTAAGAGTAATTCACCTTTCTCTGACACTTTAAGACTTCATAAAGAGTTTTTCTCATAAAAATCCTGTTAGGCAGACAGTATAAATTTATTGTTCCCAGTTTACAGATGAGGAGACTGAGGCCTTAAGTGATTAAACGACTTGCCCAAAGACACACTGCCAGGAGGTAGTATAATCAGGATTTGTGCCCAAGTCTTTTGACTAAATTTCAGATTTAGTAACCCTAACATTTCTCCTGACCTACATTCTCACATTTCCAACTGCCTATTGGACACCTCAGACTGGATATCCCTGTAAATATCTTAAACTCAACAAAGTCCAAAAGTCCAAAATTGAACTCATTATCTGTCTTCCAACACTCTCCCCTATTTCTAAGTTCCCTATTACTGTTGAGAACATCCCATCCTCTCAGTCACCAGACTTGCAGCCTGGGTCTTATTCTCGACTTCTCACTCCCAACCCAGTCTCTATCTAATCCATTGGCTAATCCTGTCAATTCTATTTTTGCGACATCTTTCATATATGTTCCATTCATGCCTCTGCTTCCATTCTCTCCTCTACCATACTGGTGCAGGCTCTCATCACCTGAGACCTAGACTGTTGCAATAGCCTTCTGGGCAATCTACCTGCCTCAATGAAATCTCTCCTCACTCTAGTATATCCACTAATCAGCAGTCAAAATACAAAATGTTTTTACAAATATTCTGTTATTTTATCCTCACAACAACCTTGGGAGGTGCTACTATTATCTGTATTTACAAATGAGGAACCTGAGGTAGACAGTGACTTGCCCAGGGCCACACAGTATGTGAGGCAGGATTTGAAATCAAGTCTTCCAGGCCCAGCACTCTATCTACTGTCTCACCTAACTGATGTTCCTAAGTTCAAGTCTGACTATGTCACACACTGTAGTCAATAAATGGCTCCCTGTTACCTCTAGGATCAAATATAAAACCCTGTTTGGCTCTTAAAGTCTTTCATAAAATGACCTTTCTCTATTTTTCAAGTTTTCTGATCACATTCTCTCCTCAACAATTCAGTGACGTTGGCCTCTGCTATTCAAAAGACAATCAGTCCCCTGCACCTAGAATTCTCTCCCTCCTCATCTCCTTCTTTTTGGCTTCCCTGGCTTCCTTCAGGTCTCAGCTAAAATTCCTCATTTTTCAAGAAACCTTTTCTGTTCCCCCTAATTGTTATTGCCTTTGCTCTGTAATTGCATACACACACACACACACACACACACACACACACACACACACAAAATCTCTCTCTCTCTCTGTCTCTGTGTCTGTCTTTCTCGTTCATAATTGCTTACACATTGTCTCCCCCCATTAGATTGTGAGTTTGAGAGCCCAGATTATTTTTTTAACCCTTCTTTCTATCTCTAGTGCTTAGAATAGTGTTTGTCTCTTCCTTACCTAGTAATCCATCCCTTGTCACAAAAAATAAAGAAAGAGAAGAAAATCAGAAGCTGGAGAAAGTACAGAGTATATATCTGGCTGAGGGATGTCCAGGAAACATCACCCTAGGAGCTGTGTCTGATGGAGCAATGTTCATCAGGACAGTATCCAGTGAAGTAGCAGGAGCAACTTAGTCTAGCCAAGACTATGGCAGAGCAGCAGTATAGACTACATGCTCAACAGAGCAGATCAGATAGGGACTGTTTGTCTCACTATGAAGCAACAAGTGGAACCTATAAGAAAAATCCAGCAGTGAGATGAGGAGAGAGTCCTGCAGTATCAGAGACGTTAGCTCCATGCGTGTGCCTTGGCATCCATGTTCCTTATGTGTGTTACCTTCCACATGTATTCTCTATACACCTCCACTCTCCCAAATACTTATGTTTGTATTTATGGGAGTAGGTTTATGGAGTTGAAATACTTTTCTTACTGTGCCATTTCATTTTAAATACATTTACTTTGAACTAATTGGGCCAGCTGACTATTAAGGGTCAATTCATTGGTATGGGTTGCGAAGTATGATTTTTGGAGTTGTAAAAGCATGGAATACCTTGGATTATCTCCACAAGTTAGCCCCAGGTACTTTATTTCAAAATCATGGTTTATTTGGAGATTTCAAAACATTTGAAGTATATTATCTCATTGGAATTTTTAAAAAATCCTGTGTGATAATCTGAGCATATGTTGTATCCTCATTTCATAGATAAAGAAACAGAGGCTCAAAGGTACAGTAAATTACCCAAGATCTCATGACTAGTGGAGCTAGGACAAGCCCCAGAGTTTTCTGGTGTCTAGTGTAGTGCTGTATACTCTCCTTATAACTGGAATATTTTACATTCAGTTACAAAAGCAGGGCCTACTATATGCAGTATAGGAGACATCAGAGACACATATATAAACAATGATATAACTTCTTTTCTCAAAGAGCTTATATCTGAATAAGGAACAATATGGCACTCAAGGACATTATAAAGTAGAATATAATAGGGCTAAAACTATGAGAAAGTTGAGATGGGGAAGATCACTTTCTTCTGGTGTGGGTAGAATGATGTTCAGAGAAGGAACTTTCCACAGAAAGAGATTGTGGGAATAAAAGACTATTCCAAACATGGGAATAATTTGAGCAAAATCATGGAGATGGCAACAGTCAGGATGATGTTGGGGACAGACTATAATCAGTTTGGTTAGGAGGTATAATATGTGGAGGTAGGGGATATTATGAGATAAAACTCAACAGTTAAATTGGAGCTAGATTACAGAGGGCCTTAAATACCAGGTCAGGAGTTCATATTGTATATGGTAGGCAAAGGAGAGCCATAAAAAGTCTTTTGAGTAGAATAGAGATGTGGTCATAATCATACATGAGATTGATTTCTAGATCCCAGCCCCCTGAGTTTTCATATATTCAATTTTTTCCTAATATATCACCTTCCAGGAAATCATTTCTAAATAATAAATAAGTTCTTATATTTCTATAGTGATTTACATTTTTCAAAGTGCTTTCATATCTACAATCTCATTTTCATTTGAAGAATAGTGATGTCTTCATATCAAACTAGTGACTTTTTTCCCCAGTACCTAGAACACTAAATAGATGAACCCTTTCTTTTGAATTTATGATAGATTTATAACAAACATTTACAAGAGTAATTAATTTACTAATGTAATACCTACTACTACACATAGGACCCAGGAAAGCCAACTCAGATTCAAGACACTCTGTGGGTTAACATTCACTGATGTATTAACTTTTACTAAGTCAACCAGAGAACACAAATTAGTTCACAACAAAAGACATTTAATCAAATAACAAATTAAGTGGCAAGACAAAATCTCCTCTTCCCACACCCCATAGCCAGAGGTGTGCATTTGATCATAGGTCACAGCTGGGTTTCCAAGTTAGGCATAGGTTTAGATGGGCTATATACTCTACTACTACTGCTAGGTGTCATCCCCCATAGTCCATCCAATGCTCCTTGCTGTCATCTGCTGATGGTGTAGTGGCTAGTAAGCCTCTCTCTCATTAGAGAGGACAACCTTTTTTCACTTAACAGTGTAAGACCGTGACAGCAATTGAGTCAGGAGTTCAGTCATGAGATAGCAAAGCCCTTAAATCAGAATTAAGCTTGCTCTTACTACCTTTCTTCTGCTTCCAGGTCTATGGTCCCTGGTCCCAGCCAACATTTGCATGGAATCAGAAAATTCCTTTTAGCTCATCAAATTTCTGATTGTCAGTCTCAATTCTTCAGAGATTCAACCTAAAATAACCTCAAGTATGCATATGTGAGTGACCTGGTAAGGATGCTGCCTCCAGACTCCCAAAATGATTTTGGTTATTATACAAATAAATCTAAAGGGGTGAAGTGAAGTTAGGAAATCTCTCTGATTGGAGTTTAGAGCTTTCATTTTCTACCTAACCTTTATCATGGTTACCCACCAGAAACACAGCCTCTGGTCTTTGTTCAGCATTCCTGCCAGGGAAAAAACCTCATTGGTCTCCTCACACTAATTTATATGTTTATATAATACATGCATTTTACATTGTAAACACTTAGAGTATTTCATATTCACTTTATATAGCACCTAGCAGAGCATTGCATGTAAACAGGTACTTCAGTCATTCTATTGGGTGACAATGAACTGCCTATCTATGGTGAGTTTTAACTTCCTCACCCTGTAGGCAACTATTTACTTGGTCTCCCTCCCAAGAAAAATAAACAAACTTTTCTGTAATTTAAAAATACTTTTAGAGATCCTTGTTAGAAGATCAGTTATGTAGTCAGGGGATATTTTTAAACTATTTGTCCTTTTTTAAAAAAATGGTGATGTTTTTTCCTTGGGTGGAGTAGATGGAAATTGGGTTTGAAGAATAGAATCAGAGAGGAGATTTTAAAAATAGTACTTGGTGAAAATTATTTAGAAGCTGAGAGATGGAAAAAGAAACCACAGTCAACTCAAGCCTTCTAAACAGTCTTAATCTTAGAATGAGTCTAGGTGAGTAAAATGCCCTCCAGAGAGTAACATTTCATGCCTAGGAAGAAGTTATTTACTTCATACAGGAAAGTACTTTGCTCTAAAGTGGGGCCCGAGCTCAGCATAATATTGAGTTTGGCCTATCATGGGACTAAATTTAAAATATGTAATATTCTTAACATATTTTCACTCACATGTGGATTAGGGATAGTTTTTTAAAGATTTGATTCAGGACAATTTTTTCCCTCAAATTTGAATGGCATATCTTGGCCAATGTATGTCTAAATGTAAAATTTTATATTGGAAGATCTGACTATTTGAGGTGTGGACTGAAAGCAGAATTTGTTTTTCCTTTGGGGGTAAACTACGTATTCCCATCTCTTTGGATTCTAGAGGTAGGGAACTCGGGTTAGGGAAAGAAATTTTTCTTGTTGGTTCCTCTTATGGCTTATTCCATGGTGTTGAGACCATTTCTACATGAAAGAAAATCTATTTATTGAACCAGAAGATTTTCTTAAAGTACAGGTCACCTTTTCTTTAGGATTTAAGTACTTCTTTTCAGTTTTGCTCAAATTTCTCTTGTCATTACAATAGCAAAATTTAAATTTAATTCATCCAACATTTTGGAACAGATACTACATACAAAAGTGGAAAATAAAGAGTCAACAGATATTCATTAAATGTCTCCTGTGTACAGAGAAAAATAGCTAGCCATGTCCTCTAGGAACATATGGTCTTTAGGGGAGATAAAAACAAACAAATAAACAATAATTTTATACTTCCAATAGTTCTTAGTAGCTTACTTTCGGGATTTTTTGAAATATAGTATCCAGAGTTATTTTTTTTCAACATGCTTTCCAGGGATTCCAAAGATTCCTAATTATCGATCTTTATCCCATTTTTTGGTCAGTTGTTCTTCTTTACATTTCATGTACTTCCAATTATAGCATCTTTTTACTTTTTAAAATACTTCTTGCGAGATGATGATACATCAAGAATTTTTGTATTCCCATTCCTTTATTCTCTTTCTCAGTGCTCCTACTTTGCTAAGATTCACCAAACTTCTATTCTAAGCTGTTTCTAATCTTTCCAAGTTTTTTCATACTATCTTAACTTTCATTTCTTATTCCTTTATTTCTTTCATTCAGCCTTTCATTGGTCCTTTTATTAGGCCTTCCATGGGCCCTTTGACCAATTCATTCTCTCTTCTGGGGTTCAACTTGTTATTACAGGATTATCCTCTTCAAGTTCTAACCTGGGTGTCTTTTTGCCCTTAGCATTTCTTCATTGTGTTAGTCTTGTATTTCTAGATTCCTCCAGTTGTAGGATCATAGATTAAGAGCTAGATGGAACTTCAGAAGTCATCAAGTCCAGTCCCCTCATTTTGCAGATGAGGAAGTTGAGGCATAAAAAAGGTTATAAAGTCAGGTAGGTGGTGCAGTGGATAGAGCACCGGACCTGCAATCAGGAAGACTTGAGTTCAAATGTGGTCTGAGACACTTACTGGCTGTGTGATGTCGGACAAGTCAATTAATTTCTATCTGCCTGCCTTGATTTCCTCAACTGTAAAATGGGAAAACTAGTAGGACCTAAATCAAATGAGATGATATTTGTAAAATACTTAGCACTTAGTAGGTGCTATTATTATGAGTTATTATTAAATCACTTGCCAAGACTGATACTGCTAGTGAGTATCTGAGGCAGTGTTTAAACCCAAGCCTTCCTGACACCAAGTCCAGCACTCCATATAATGTTCCTTTCAACTACTCTTTCAACTAGGGATGGCTGGTGCCCCCTTTGCTGTTTGTGCTCCACTTCTCTTGTAGTTACTGTTATACCAATTACCTCCAGGCAGGGCCAGGTGTGGGAGTGGATGGTTGCTGGCAGCCATGTTGAATTCTCAATCCTCGATCAGAGTAAGGCAGATGGAAGGCCTGGCTGACAGGTTTTGTGTCCTTCCTTTTCTACACAATCACAGAAAGAATGGGAGACCAAAGGCCCTTCACCATCAGTGCAGCCCTGGATGAGCCAGATGCTCAGCCAGGTAAATGTGGATTCAGAGCTTGGGGTCCATTCACTTTGGCATTTTCCTGGGAAGACTAAATTCTAGGATGGTGACTCTGGGCTCTCCCCTTTCAGTGCAATTTCTGATTGTATGGTTGTGCAATTTTCCCCCTTGGCATTGGCTCAGAGTGGGATGAGTAGTGACCAGATAGTATATTCTTATTTTTGTTTTCACCTTGTTTTTTGTTTGGTATTCATGAGAATTACATTTTGGGAGTTTCTCTTAATTGATCTTTTTTTTTTTGCTTTATTTATCAGTTTCCTATTGTTCTCAAGATAGATTTAGAAGAACTTGGGTTTGGCTAGAAATGTTCACTCTTCTCTTTTTGCCACAATTCTCTAATACATATGGCAGCCCTTCAAATATTTGAAGGCTATTGTGTGCCAAAGTCTTCCCTTAGCTAGAGCACATGGTTCCATTTTCTTCCACCAATTCTCTTCACATTATCTTGAGGGTCTTCATTATTCTGGTCATACTTCTCTGACTACTCTCCAACTTATTAATATCCGTCCTAAAATGTAAAACCCAGAACTGAAAACAGCACTCCAGAGTCACAGAATTTTAAAGCAGAAGTGAACTCATCAATCATATTATAGTCCAGTAACACCTAAAAAGGAATCCTTATTATGATACATTCAACAAGTGGCCATTTAGGCCTCTAATGATGAAAATCCACTTCCTCTGAAGACAGCCTACTTATGAGTGTCTTTAGTAGTTTGGAAATGCTTCCCAACTTTAAACCTGTTTTTTCCTCTTTGCACCCTCTATTTATTGTTCCTGGTTTTGTTCAGACAGAGTGCAATCATTGCATTAGGATTTTAGCTCCTATAACATGCTGTTGCCACATGTTGAGCTTGAAGTCTAATAAAATCCCCGGGTATTTTTCAAACAAACTGCTTTATATCTATGCTTCCCCAATCTTGCACTTGTGATGGTGATCTTTTCAACCCATGGGTAAGACTTTTTCATTTCTCTTCATTAAATTTCATCCTATTAATTTTAGGCCAATGTTATAGTCTTATCAAGACCTTTTGAGACCATATAATTCCATGAATTAAGTATCTCTCTCAACTTTATGTCATAGCAAATTTCTATTTTGGTATATTATCAATAAAAATTATTTTGGGTTAGTTCATTATAGACTTCATACTAAGTTTACATCAAACCTTTAATGACTGGACATTCAACCAGTATGAAACCCATATAACTGTATGATTGTTTAGCCCACTTCCCTCATCTTTTCTACATGAGACACTTTTTCCAGTACCTTGCTAAAATCTGGAGAAACTATTTATAGTATCTTCACATTTTATCAGTTTAATAAAACCATGAAAAAATGAAATTAGTCTGGCATTACCTGTTATTTATGAAGCCATACTGTCTCTCTGTAATCACCACATCTTTTCCTAGATATTCAATAACCAATTATTCAAATGATTAGTCAATAAGCATTTTGTTGCATGAGTGAAAGTTCAGTGACTGGTGAAATGTATCACTCAGAGCCTGAGGATGCAAATAATAAATCCCTTTAATAAAAACATTCAAATACCCCATATAAAAGCAATTCTCCACATGGTTAAAAAGAATTCATAGGAATGTAATAAAAGACTGGTCAATGGGAATGCCGTATTGGCCCTATGAGCATGTACGGATATTTTGTAACTGGTTTCATTATATAAGCCACTTGATGAAGAGAAACTTTTTTGATTGGCTGCCAAGCCAGAACTACGGTGCTTTCCTGAATCAGGTCATTTAGTCTGGCTCCTTCCTACCTGATTGCATTCCAGCTGGACAATTCCAAAAAGAATAGGACCCAGGCCCTCCATCTGAGGCTGACATGCAGCCCAGGAATATAACCCTCTGTAGTTACCTTTTTTGTGTTTATTCTCTCCTATTTCTGGTGAAGGAGATTAGAGAAATCTATGACCTTGTGAGCTTCAAAAGTTCTGGAGAGCCAACCAACAAGAGGGCTTGGAGCAGAGTTCATGCCGGGTTTTAGTGAACAGCCAGTTCAGCATTGAAGTCCTCAGGACCCCATCCATTGGTAACTGAGACACAAAGTAATCCAACAACAATACTGTACTTGAAAGTAAACTTGTTGGGGTGAATGTTACGTCGATAATGAGTTAAATCTGAGCCTATGCTCCACGGAGATCAACTGTTATATAGGGAAGAGTATGCCTCCAAGGAATTGGCTAGGGGCTGGGAACTTCTTTCTATATCTACAAATTATGTAAGCTTTTGTAAAAGCTGAATGATGCTTATTAGTTAAATGGAACTGAGTACCCTAGTTACTGGTGGTTAATAGGAAGAATACACAAGAACGGAGGCCTGATCTAGTAGCATCAGAGAACAGACATTCCAATCCCTTAAGACTACCCCCTAGAACCTTGAGGAGCAGATGTAGCCAACTTCGCTCTAGAAGAATGAAGGCAGAGCCTTTGCTACAGAAACATAAAAGCGGATGAAAGCCAGCAAGGAGATTTAAACCAATGACCCCAAAGGACTCAGATAGGGATCCCAGGTCAATGCATCTGGGGCAAAGTTAACTCAAACTGCCCTGGCCTGCTTGATAACTTCTTTGTTCAAAATAGTCCTGACTAGAATAGTGGGAGTGGGAGTGTGTGTGTGTGTGTGTGTGTGTGTGTGTGTGTGTGGTAAGAGGAGGGGATGGGAGAGTGGGTTAACTCAAGCCTGCAGTTTCCAACAGCATCCTACCCAACAAAACTCTATCCCTCTGGCTGTCAGCCTTCAATAATATAGGTGGCCATAGACATAACTGTACAACATTTTCCAAGTACTTCATCCTTGCAACAAAGGTAAATGGGCCCCCCATCCACAAAAAAGATCCATCATGGATTTATGCCTTTTGCTGGCCAGCCCAGCTGGCTAGGACTCATGCTGCTTCTGGTCTGCTAAGATGGCTAAGGATTGCCTGGATCTGACTGGGTTCCACCCAAGGATACTTCCAGTCCTTTCAATCTATGTGCCCTGCGGCTACTTCCAGTCCAGTAGGCCCACACACTGTGTGGCTGCTTCCAGGGCTTGTCCACAACTGGCTAGGGCCCACATAACTGTCTGCCCAGCTAAGTCTGGCAAATTAAGGTGCCTCTGCTTTTAACTCTATCTCACTGCAGGTGCTATCTGATCTGTTATCTATGAGCTGGGTGTCGTTTCTAAGGTCACTGTCACGGCTGACACCAGTGCTGTTGGTACCAAAGTGCCATTGCTTTCCCATTGTTTTGCTGCTCTCAGTGCTGTCCAATCTGCTGCTGAATGGCCAAATGTAATTGTCCTCATCGCTGCCTAGGCTGTTAACGGGAGTGGGGAAGGGATCACTATCTTCTCACCCACTACACTTGTTTCAAAGAGAAGCTATTGCACCAGTTCTTGGTGCAATCCCATCACTGGTTGCCCCAGCTGGTATTCTGGGCATGTGAGGCATTAACTCATGTTAATTTCTCCAGTTCCACCAATATCCTGGCTCATATCACCTACTATGGGCAATAGCACATACATGTAAAATTATGTAAAGAAATATACCAAATGCAAAAAGAAAAATACAAAATACAATATACAGTAATTTTATACAGTGGCAGTTTGACTAGGGTAGAGTATATTAGCACTATCATCCCCTTCAGGTTGTTCTGAATTTCTGTGACTACACTGTTGTCTGGCCTGCATATTTCCATTTTTTCCCCAAGGAAGCGTGAAAAACTTTGTCAAATATTTCTTTTGAAACTTAGGTAAACAACTATACCTCTAGCATTGCTCTGGTCTAGCAGTCTGATAGTTTTATAATGTGATTAGTCTGATAGGACCTCTTGTCATGAAGCCTTATTAGTGATCACTGCTTCCTTTTCTAGATGTTTAGTAATCATCCCTTTAATGACATGTTTAAGAATTTTTAAAGAAAGAATCAAACTTAAGAATTAAATAAACTTTAGAAAGATAAAATTTGGTGTTTTCCAGTTTTCTGTCTTTTGTCCTCCACAGTCTTTATCACTAATGATATTGTTGTTGTTGTTCAGTCATATCTGATTCTTTGGGTCTTTCCTTGGCAAAGATACTGGAGTCATCTGCCATTTCCTTCTCCAGTTCATTTTACAGATGAGAGAACCGAAGTAAACAGGGTTAAGTGTTAAGCCCAGGGTCTCACAGCTGAGGCCAGATTTGATCTCAGGAAGATGAGTCTTCCTGACTCCAGACTGGCACTCTATCCACTGCACCATCTAGCTACCTTCACCAGTAATAGATGAACAATTGTATCTAACATGGTGGACTTCATCTACACTGTACTCACAAACCTACTGAAACCAAGAGAGCAACTTGCACCTCCTTTCTGGGTAAATCTGTGCCTGCATAAGGCAGTTGGGTGCTTTTTGATCCCTGATGTGGGAATGAACTTGAAATGTGGTCTATTCTAATATAACACTTGTGTCACAGTCTCTCTCCTGAAACAAAGGGCCTGTGTATACTTTGTGTGTCCTCTTGTTTCTCTTGGTCGTTGTTCTCTACCATGCAGTTTGGAAATGTCACTGCCTGGGGGCAGCTAGGTGGTGCAGTGGATAGATCACTGGCCTGAAGTCAGGAGGACCTGAGTTCAAATCCATCTTCAGACACATAACACTCACCAGCTGTGTAGCTCTGGGCAAGTCACTTAACCCCAATTGCCTCACTGAAAAAAAAAAGTCACTCCCTGGCTGCTGGAGAACTGAAGGAGGGAGAGAGGAGTGGACTTTCTAGGTGCTCCAAGCTCTTTCCCCATTGTGTAGGTGGCTTCTCTACTGCCAGATGGCATTAATCTCTTTGCTCCGGGGACCACCTCGCTAACCTCTTCCACATTTATCCAGTCCCTGAAAGCATTTTACAGCTCAAAGCCATTTCTTTATTCTTAATTCTTTTTATCTGTGCACGGTCATCTCAGCTTCCACACCTCACAGTCATAGGCTTACTATGGCAGGATTTGGGAGTGGAAATAAGGGGGACTTGGTGGGGGAAGGCTTGGGAATTCCAGAAATCCTCTTCTTTGCACTTATCAAAGAAGTCAACTTTACCTGCATGTAGGGGTATGATGAGTCAGTACCATTTCCCTTTCCCAATATCTGGGTGACAATTTCTGCGTTGTATCTATTCCTCTTTGTCAAGAGTCGCCTTTGCTTTTTCTGTTTCATCTTCCATGTGCCATCTGCCTCTGGGGAATCTGGGAAAAGTTATTTAAATGACCTTGAAACTGGTTGGTGAAGGCTTTCCAAATGGGAAAGTCCTGTTTCTAGGACTGGTATTTGCTCCAGGAAGGACAAGATTTTTGCTCTCTGCTACAGTAAGATAATAAAGAAATTATTGACAGCAAGTATCAGAGGATACTTTTGATAGTCCAAAAAAAAAGATAGGAAAATGAAATTCATTTTCTTGAGTAGTCATTTAGAGCTAACAACAGTGGATAGTAAAAGGGAAAAAAAAGGACAAATTCTATGGGGACTTAAAACTAGAAAGGACCGATGGAAAGAGTATTGCATTTTCCGTTAGAAGACCTGAGTTTGAGTCCTGGTTTTGTTATTTACAAGCTGTGTGACCTTGCTTAATTTCCTTAGGTATCAGTTTTCTCATCTTTAACATAAGATCTCTTGAAACTCTGCTGTTATGATAATCTACATAAGGGAGATGAGCTTTAGGCTGAGATATGTGAAAAAAAATCAATGTATTCTCAGATGAAGAGTAGAAAAACATGCCTATTATATGGATATTTATGCTTTCGTTGTATGTTTATGTAAATTAAAGCAATTAATTACATTCTACATAACAGCCATCAGAGTGGCAAAGATTAAAAAAAAAGAAAATGATAAATGTTAGAGGGAATGTAGGAAAACTAGGCATATTAGTAGACTCTTATTGGACCTCCAAATGGATACAGACATTCTGGAACACAATTTGCAATTATACACAGACCAAAAAAAATTACACTGTGAATGCCCTTTCACCCTACTTTTGTACTGATTGGTCTCTACTCCCAAATGACCAAAGAAATAGAGAAAGGTCTGATGTGTTCATTTGTACTATCTCTTTTTATAGTGGCAAAACTCAGGAAACTAAAGGGATGCCCATAATTTTGAGGAACAGTTAAATAAGTTGTGGTAAGTTAATGTGATAAAATACTATTGTGCTATAAAATTCAAGAAGGAGGTTGTTTCATAGAGAGATGGAAAGACTTATATGGACTGATATAGAGTTAAATTAGGATAACCAGAAAAAATAGTTTTTGTAAGAACATCAATATTATAAAAATAAAAAAACTTGAAGACTTTTGTAAACTGATGAAAAATGAAATAAACGGAACTAGAAGAATTTATACAATAACAAGGATATTGTAAGGACAAGCAATTTTTGAAAGCTGTAAGAGCTATGAACAATAAAATGACTACCCATGATTCCAAAGGATTGATGGTAAAATATACTATCCACTCCTGAAAGATAAGTGACAAGTGTAGGGTACAGAATGAAACATTATCTATCTATACATCTATCTATCTTTCTATCTATCTATCTATCTATCTATCTATCTATCTATCCTATCATTTATCTCTGTCTTCTGTCTGTCCATATACGTAGATACATGTCTATGTATTTAAGTATGTATAGGCATAGATTTGTTTACAGCTAAAGAGAGAATTTGTTTTATTTGACCTTGCGTATTTGTCATAAGGAATTTGTTTTTCCTTTTCTCTTTTTATTCCAATGGGGTTTGGAGTGGGAGAAAGAGAAAATAGGCTTCTCTTAATATAAAAAAACAAAGTGGGGGGGTGATAAAGTTGTGGAATGTTGTTTGCACTTTCAGATGAGATCACTGTATTGTTAGCTTGTCTTAATCACTTAATTTTGCTCCAAGAGACCTTTCACAGAATAGGGGTAATTCCTTAAATGTTTTTAATGTAAAAACAAAACAAGTTAATAAAAAGGAAAATAAACATTTACATATAGATATGTATCCATGTATATGCACATATTTTCATTTATATACCTTTATATATCTCTATTCATAGGTACATATAGAAATTTAGGATATCATTCTTTCAAAATTTCCTTTTGGAATAGTAACTCACTAGGCTTGAGGATGTAGGACTAGAATCCTATTCCATTCAATTTAGCATCCATCTGTTAAATATAGTGCTTTGTGCTCAGAATTGGAGATAAAAATATAGATCCTACACAGTCCCTGCGCTTAAGCTGCTTACAAACTAATGCAGGAAGGACAAGCTGAGTTATTTGACTCTGACACAGGGAGATCAAACAAGATTGAGGCAAAGTATTTTAGCACAACTCTGAGGGCCTTATTATTCTAAGTGGCCCATTACCAGAAGAGAGTATAAAGGATGCATTTGTTATTGATTTTTTAATGTTGTGCTGGGTAAGATTAAATACAATTCCCAGTTACCAAGTCTGGAGTGGGAAATACAGTGGAGGATATAACGACCGTTCAAACTGGCTTCCCCAATGCTCTGTGACAAATGAGAAAGGAGAGAACCTCTCTTCAGTCCCTTTGGAAACTAAGTGCAAAGAACAAATAGTGTTCAACTTTTTCCTGCTCATTACTATTCTCTTTCATTCCTCTTCAGGACTTTCTCCACCCATCAGTTGCTGCTTTCCTCACCTACTTATGCTGAACAAGCATTTTAGCACAAGATATGACATTTTAAATCAGTGATTGATGGCATCCACAGCTACCAGGCAGTGAGAATGTTCTTGATGACCTTCGATGACTTTAGGTTCTGAATTATGTTCTTAAACCTTGAGAGTGCCAAGCCATCTCTGTACTGGAGGGTAGTGTCTATCATTTTCAGTACATGGATCAAAGGCCTTAATATTCAGATTATTTCTGTGGAAGAATAGGAGAGTAAAGGAGACATTCTTAGAAGGGGAAAACAAATATGGGGCTCAGAGTGGCTCCAAAACATTTCATGACATTTCACATTATTACTCTTTTAAAAAAATCTATATTTCAACCAAATTGGCCAGCTGGCTGTTCCTCAAACTCACTATTCCCTCTCCTGTCTCTGTTGTTGTTCTTCAGTCATGTCTGACTCTTTGTGACCCCATTTGGGGTTTTCTTGGCAAGAATAATGGAGTGATTTGCCATTTCCTTCTCCAGTTCATTTTACAGATAAAGGAACTGAGGCAAACAGGGTTAAGTGGCTTTCTGGGGATCACACAGCTATTACGGGTCAGAGGCCAGATTTGAACTCAGAGAGATGAATTTTCCCGACTCCAAGTCCTGTACTCCATCTATCACACTACCTAGCTGCCCCTATCCCTGTACCTTCATATAAGCTGTTTCTTGTGCCATCATGCATTCTCTTCTCACCACTCCTTAAAATTCCTCAAGTTATTCATCACAGCTATAGTACTGACTCTTACAGTAAGACCTTTTCAATTTCCCCACTTCTTAGTACCCTCGCCCTCATAATTCTCACCTGTAAAATGGGGATAGTAATAGCATTTACCTCTCAGCATTGTTGCAAGAATGAAATGAAGTGTTATGTGTAAAGCACTTAACACAGTGCCTGACACATGCAGACACTTAAGAAATGCTTGTTTTCTTCCTTCTTCACATTATCTTTTGCTCACTCATTTGGTCTCTATTTTGAGTCTCTTCCTTTTTTAATTCGTGTTCCCTACATATGCCAAATTATTCTTAAAGGACAGGTATGACTCATGTTCAAGAAACTCCAGTGGCTCCTTATTACTTCTAGAATCAAATTCAATATCCTTTGTTTGTCATGCAAAGTCCTTCCAGAGTCTTGTTTTGACTACCTTTCTAGCCTTATTATACATGCTTCCTTCACGCACTTTGAAGTCTGGCCAAACTGGCCTTGCTATTCTTCATGTATCACTCTGTCTCCCATCTCCACGTCTTTGAATAGGTTGTTTCCTTATGTCTGGAATTCGCTCTCTTCCAACTTCAGCTTCTTAAAATCTCAACTTTCAAAATGTAACTCCAATGTCACCTCATTTTTGAAGCCTTTCTTCATCTTCCCAGCAATTAGTGCCTCCTTAAATTACTTTGTATTTTTATTTTCTTTATGTGTAGATGTTTCCTGTAATAGAGTGCAAGTCCCTTGAAGGAAGGGACCTTTCCATTTCTGTCTCTGCATCCTCAGTGTCTACCCCAGGTCCTGGCACGTAGTGGATGCTCAATAGACGTTTGTTGATGGATTGATTGTGATAGATTTGTATACATATTGTATCCACCAGCAGACTACAGGCAATTTGAGGCAAGAACTGCCGTTTGATGATGTTGTCATCTCTGTATTCTTTGCTATAGAGATAAAGCAGATTGACAATGATGTTGGCCTAGAGTTGAAAAAGAGGAGAATAGTCTGGATTGCTTTCAGTAAATTGCAAAGCTCTTTTGTTGACCCTATGTTTTCCATAGCAGCAAAGGTTCATATTTTCCATACAAACATTTTGCTAGTGTTGCTGAAAAGCCAAGAGACTTTGCACACTACTGTTTCTGAAGAACTAAAGATGGGCATGAACAGAGTCCAGTCAACAAGTACTTATTAAGTCCCTACTGTGTGCTAAGAACAAATAAAGGCAACAAACAAATGAACAAAAACCCAGAATTCTATGACAGAAAGAGAAGTTGGGTTGGTCATGTGGTGAGAGCAAGGGATGACAGATGGATGGCCAGAGTGCCCCTCTACGAGTTGGGAGAAATTGACAAAGGTTTCTGGCATACTATATAGACCCCATATAATGAACTTTGAGGAGGACAGGGACCAGAATGGTACAAGATGAACACATGTGGATGGGTTGAAATCTATGTCATTGGAGGGAGTTCCAAAATTGATGAGAACAAAGCTCTATTTAAGTGTTTGAGAGTGTCCCCAGTCAGCAGTTGTAATGATAGTTAAATATGACTTTGGCTATGATCTTTCTGAAAGTTAATACATTGCAAATAATTCTTTATGTCTATTATTTTGTTATTTGTCATATTAATATTTAATAATTATTGTCATGTTAATCAACTGTATAGCCAATTATATCATGTTTATTTAGTCCTAGAAGATTAAATAATTTGCTATATTTAGAAAAAATGAGCAAAAGCTTATGGGAAAAGATGTTTCTTCAGCATATTTAATAAATACAATTTAATGAACTAGAGTGTGGGTTCAGAGCTAATTCATTAATTAATGAGAGATGTTGCAACTTTGGTAATCAATGAGAAAATATCGGAACATATCCGCTGATTGTCTTGGAATCTTCTGATTAACGTGCAGTTGATATGAACCACTAGAAGTATATTGTAAGAAGTATGTGTCTCTAGACGCTGAGGGGTTTTAGGGAAGAAATCAAAGTATACATGACAAGAGTAGGGTTTTCACCTCTTTTTCCATTTAAAGGTTGGAAGCTTGTAAGAATCTTAGAATCACAGAATGTCAGAGTAAGATAGCACCTCAGAGACCATATAGTTCAACTTATAGCTGATGAAGTACATAAACATAAAATTTTCGAGTTACGAAGAACATTAGAGGCTGTCTAGTTCAACCCAATCCTGAAAAAATAATCCTGCTTTGTAACCTTCCTGACAAGTGGTCACCTAGCTCTTGTTTAAATACCTCAACTGAATAGGAACCTACTATCTCCTCAGGCAACCCTTTCCACTTTTAGATAGCCCTAATTGCTAGGAAATTTTTCTTTATTTCATACCTAATTTTTTCTCTTTGTAGTTCCATCTAATACTCCTAGTTCTGAACTCTGGGACCAAGCAAATAAGCCAGTTCCCTGTTTCATGTGACAGTCCTTCAAATGCTTGAGGATCGATAGCTATCTTTCCTTGTCTCTCAATCAATATTCTTTTTTTTTTCCAGACTACACATCCCCAGTTCTTCCAAACAATTTTCATATTGTACAAATTTCCTCTAGATACTCTCTAATTTATCAATATCTTTTCTAAAATGTACTGCTCAGAACTGAGCCCAGTACTCCAGAGATGATCTGAAAACAGAGGGATTAATCACCTCCCTGCTCTGGTTTTCTTGATGCAACCCAATATTGCGTTGGTAGGCTGTTATCTAACATTGCTGACAAATATTATATTTGCAGGCCACAAATGAACTCAAATCTTTCTCAGATAAACTTCTGTATAGTCATCCTGTCCCCCTCACATTGTCCTAGTTAAAGTGATTTTTTTTTTTAGCTTGAGGATAATTTTACATTTATCCAGGGGTATGGTGAAACCAAGTTTTATTAGCTCTCAAGATTCAAGTGTTAACTTTTTAATGTGAGCATTTACACCTTGAAAATCAGCAAATTCTACAAAATAGGACTTGATTTGTTATTTTGTTTATTGTCGAGACCAAAAGTTGGCAAACTATGATCCTTGAACCAAATATGGCCTGCCAACTGTTTTTGTAAAACCTGAAAGCTAAGAATGGTTTGGAAATTTATCCCTCAAGCTGGAGTCTGCCAGCCCTTGGTCCAGACTTAAGAAAGTGGTGGAGAAAATGTTAATGAAGATAAAACTTAAAAGTATGTCATGAAAACAGATTTTTTGAGATCTGTTTGTTAAACAGTTACAAGCACACCCCTGCATCTTTCCCATTTAATAGCTTAAAATTATAATTACTTTTTTTAAATTAAGATATCAAAAGGATGAACTTCTGACTAAGAACAGAGTGTATCTCATAAGAATGAGAATGTGTCTGATTAGAGAATTAACAGTCTCTGAACATGTAAAGGAGAGAAGAAAAATGCCTACATTAAAGTTCAAAACTAGATGCTATAGATGATATCAGCATTATGATATATAAAGAAAAATAACAGAGGAGAAATTACCCAACAGGAATTAATGAAAAAAAGGCCAGAGTCAATCAATACTTATGTCCTCAGATGTCTATTTTACAATGTAAAGACATTGTTTCATAAATATAATGAATTTAAGATTTGATTATAAGTAAATGATATTTTTAGCAGAAGGATATAAATATGATCTCATAAATATGGCAAAGATTTGGTAGGATGGTATTCATAATTGGAATAGTGCTTTAGAAAGGCATATAATGCTTCAAAGAAATAAATTTCAGAAAAGTGTTAGTATTAGATATCCTCAATTTCTCTCTCTTTTTATCCTCACCCATGTGCTATCTGTCTTGCCTCTAATGTCCAGCAGAATGTATAATAATCCCTAAGCCTAAAGGCAAAAGTAAAGGGAACAATTAAAAAGAGGATGAAATAGAAGTGATGCTGTTATGAGACTGTAATACAGAATACCAAGCCAGCTGGTAGATATGGATGATGATTTTTATATCAAGATCACAAAAGTGATCCAAAAGCAAGATACACCATTGTAATAATGTGGAATTTTGCCTAAACAGTAACCTGCTGGAAATCATACTTCATTTGAAACAGAACATATGGTAAATTCTTGGCTTATATTACTATTTATCCTTTTAGAAAGTAGAATTTTTATCTTTTAAACATTTATTACTTATGTTGTTAACATTCTTTTCTTTTGAAATTTTAAGTTCCAAATTTTTTCCCTCCCTCTTACCCCTTCAGAAGTCACTGAGAAGGTAAGCAAAATTATATCATTTGTACATGTGGAATCATGCAAAACATATTTCCATATTAGCTGCATCACAAAAAAGCAAAAAAAAAAAGAGAAAATTACACTTCAATTTGTATTCAGAATTCATCAGTTCTCTCTCTGGAGGTGGATAGCATTTTTTTTTTAATCATGACTCCTTTGGAATTGTCTTGGAACATGGTACTGATCAGTGGCAAATCTTTCACAATTGTTCACCATTACAGCCTGCTGTTACTATGCGCAATGATCTCCCAGTTCTCCTCACTTCACTTTGCTTCAGTTCAGATAGATCTTGCCATGTTTTTTTTCTAAAGCCACTCTTTCATCATTTCTGATAGTGCAATAGTACTTCATCATAATCATATGCCACAACCTGTTCAGCCATTCCCCAACTGATGAATGTTCTCTCAATGTCCAATTCTTTGCCTCCACAAAAAAGGGATGCTATAAATATTTTTATACATGTAGGATTTTTTTCCTTGTTCTTTGATCACTTTGGGGTATAGACTGAGTAGTGGTATTACTGGGACAAAGGGTATGAACAATTTTATAGACCTTTGGGCATAGTTCCAAATTCTTCTCCAGAATGGTTGGACCAGTTAAAAACTCTACCCACAGTACTTTAGTGTACTTATTCTCCCTCTAGTACCTGTCATTTTGGTGTGAGGTGGTATCTTCGAGTAATTTTAATGTGCACTTCTCTATTCAATAGTGATTTAGAGCATCTTTTCATCTGACTATAGATAGCTTTGATTTCTTCTTCTGAACACTTCCCTTTATCAACTGGGGAATAGCTCTTATTTTTATAAATTTGACTCACTTGCCTATCTATTTGGGAAATGAGGACTTCATCAGAGAAACTTATGGTAAAACTCTGATATTACTTCATTGTCCATGGTATTCATCCATTCAGTCATTTTCAGTCATGTCAGTCATTCTTGGCAAATTTACTGGAGTGGTTTGCCATTTTCTTCTCTAGCTCATTTTACAGATGAGGAAACTGAGGCAAACAGGGTTAAGTGATTTGCCAAGAGTTACACATGAGTTGATTATGTGGGATGATCTAAAAAAATTAAGAGATGAGAAAAAGGAATGCACTGACATGTTCCCAATTTTTTTTGGATGACTTAAAAATTTATGTTAAACACCAGTTCAAAGGATTTAGTTTGCTTTGCAATGCTAAACATTTAAGTAAATTAATTCAAATGCAAAAAAAAAAATTCTTTCGGACCTGTTGAGATGGAGATGCCTAAGGGAAATTCTGAGGCTATGTCTAGCAGGCAGTTGACTATGTAGGACTAGGGCAGAGAGGAACGAGGACTGAGTGTATAGGTTTGAGAGTCATCTGCATACAGATACTAATTGAATTTGTAGGAGCTGATGAGGTTACCATAGCTGGAAAAAGAGAAGACTGTGACAAGAAACTGGAGCACACTCATGAGAGGACATGATGATGAGATGATATGGAACACTGGAGTCCTCAGAGAGTGCTGCACTTTATGGTCTTAGATTGGAAAAACGTCTCACTCTAACCTTTTGTTTACTCTGCTGCTCCAAAATTTGATTTGGGGTGTTATTTTAAAGTTATTTGGAGGAGAATGTTGGGAGAGTTCAGCTGGGTTGCTGTTTGTACTCTACCATCTTAGTTCTGCACCCCAAAAGCAGAAGAAATTTTTTAAGGGAAACTACTTTGCTGGACCTAATCCTGAAAAATAGCAAGGAATCAACTGGTGAAGAAGCAAACAAAATTGGCAAAAAGTGACAAATCATCTTAGATATTATGACAACTAAGAAAGGGAACCTTAGATTTGGAAAAAGAAGGTTTTGAAAAGTTCAGAAAAATATTAGGCACAGTAAATACTTATTGAAAGGTTTTTTTTAAATTGGATTGAATGAAATCTAGTCCAGTGGAATTGAATTTAAGGAAGGATACAACTAAAGAAGAATACCAAAGAGTGACGCCAGACATAAAAGTAGTAACACAATGTAGCAATAGCTGAAATTTATATAACACTTCAATGTTTACAAATCTCATGATGTAGACTATTTTGTCTGAAGCTCATAATAACCTTTTAAAGTAAATTTTTATAGGCACTATTCTCCCTAAAGAGGAAAAAAATTGGAACTCACAGTTAAAATGACTTGCTTATGATCATATAACTGTCATGGTCATATAATATCAGAAGTAAAATTAAAACCCAGATCTTGACTCCAGTTCTAACATTCCAACCACTATGGCCACAATCAAAATCCAATATGAAGGCCAAATATTTTGCAGCACCAATCTTTGAATAACAGAAAATTTTACAAAATACCAGAAAGCTATAGAGAAATGTTATGAAATGTTGGAACAGATGATCTTTCAATACCCTTCCAAATCTAAATTAATGATTATTTGATCCTTTATTGATCTTGGAAAAATTTTAGAATGGATCAATTATTTAATGCATATTTTATGAGCATTTAGAAAAGGAAACAGTAATCACTAGGAACTAGCATAGGTTGACTAGAACAAGTTATGCCAAGCAATCCCTCATTTTCTTTTCCTTTTAAAAAAACTATAACACTGAGGGAATGTTTTAGATATAACATGTCAAAATTTAATAAGGGTGTTTGGGAAATACTTTCATAACATCTTGCAGAGCAAAATGAATAGATGAGGTTGCAATAATAGTATCATCAGGAGTAAAAATTAGTTGAATTACCATAGCACAAAAAGAGGTTTTTAATGGGTCATTGTCAACCTGGAGGGAGGTTATTAATGGATAAATTTCAACTTAGAGGGAGGTCTCTGTGGTTTTTAATGGATATATTTAACTTGGAAGGAGGTAGCCCATGGTTGTTTTGAAAGTTTTACCTTCAACCTTAGCTGTTTTTATAAGTAATTTGAATGAAAGTGTAGATGAAATTATCAAACTTGCCAATCATATGAGGCTGAGAGGGATACTTAATAAGTTGGGTGGATACCTGAATAAGAATCCACAAAGCTCTTATTAGACTAGAATGATAACTTTAAGCTAATAAAAGGAAATTTAATAGAAATCAATAAATGTAGAGTCCTAAATCTGTTCAAAAATAATTCACTGCCCAAGTTCAGAATAGCAGAGATAGTGTAATAGTTGTTTATATGAAATAAAAAGTTCAAGCTACATATGAATAATAGTATGATATGGTTTCTCCCTCACTTTCCAAAAAGCTGATGACATCTGTAGTGGTCAGACACAGCTGAAGTACGTTGAATTCTAGTTGCAAGATTTTAAAGGAGACATAGACTAAATTGAATGGGTGCAGAGAAAAGTTTGCGGCATAGAGAGAGAACTAAACAGCATTTCATACATGGAATGGTTTGAAGGACCTTGAGAAGTTTATCCTGAAAAAAAAGAGAGTTACCGGACTATAAAGTATTTGTCTTTTGTCTTTGAATTAATGTCAGGGCCTAGTGTGGTACATTTTGCTTTGTTGATGCTTACTTGATATTGTCATTTCTTCTCAAAAAGGGCCAAAATGATATCACTACGTTATAGTAAAGTTACAGCGTGTCCAGCAGTGACTAATCAAATGGATATGAGCTCAGAATATTCTACCACAGGTCCATGTGAACATGTGGGGTGGAGTCTCTAAATTTGTGCCCCTGACCTTTCTTTTGAGGTACTTCAATTCTGCTTTGCTTGTAGAACACAGAACCTTTTCTGATACTTATTGAATGAATGAATGATATATGATAGCTGTCTTCAAATATTGGAAGGATTATCACATGGAAGAGAGATTAATCTGTGTTACTCCTGGGAACTGAAAAAAAATCAATTGACAGAAGTTACAGGGAACTATATCTCAGTTTATCAGAGAACAAAACTTCCTAGTGATGAGTTATCTACAAATGGACTAGACTGTCTTGGAAGGTAATAAGGCTCCCATCACTAGATGCTCAAGCAAAGGGGACCAAACTTTCTGTCAATGTTATTGTCCCAAGAATATTCAAACTTTTAATAAAGCCAATATGTGCTTGTAACTACTTATAACCCATAAGATTCTTATGATTCTATGAAAGAGCTAGATGTCATAGATGGTTATAAGTACATATTACTTGAATCTGGAAATGTTTTAGACCAAATACAAGCATTTTCCTAGGATATGATAGTTATAAACAATGTCCCTAGTTCAGGGAAAAGAGAAATGAACCTACCTACCTTGGAATTCATGAAAGAACTGGAGGTGCTAATCCTGACCTCGTGAATTGATTCCTTAAACAAACAGAATCAGCCTGTATATATTTAAGTTATATTATTTCCTTCTTTCTCATATTCAACATCAGTTAATGGGACTGAAACTGCCTAAAATAATAATTTTGTGTTGAATAATACCATATTTTACAAGGTACCAATTCTATTTTATTCAATAAACATTTATTAAATGTCTACTATGTGCCACAAAAGTGTCTTTTATTCAGATCTTTTAGATAGGAAGAGGGACAATCATTTTCTCCTAATGGCTTTTTAAAAATGTACTCAGTTGGTATCTGGGTCCAAATCACATGATGCTGCAAAGAGAAAGTAACCTCTCTAGAATGTAAAGAGCACTAGATCTTATGTCCCACAATCTGTTACTAGTAATCCGTGTGACCTTCAGCAAGTCACTTCACCTAGCTGGGCCCAGTTTTCACATCTTCAAAATGACAGGCAACATGGCTTCTGAAGTCACCATTCAACTGAAACTCCCCCCTCCAAAGTTACCAATGATTTCCTTTTTAAAAAATAAATTTTATCTATACCTTTTTTATATTACCTAAATGTCTCCATTCCTTTCCCTTACTCCCTCCCAGAGACCCATCCCTTACAAGAAAGATATTTTTTGAAGAAAAAGAAAAAGAGGAAGAAGATTTTAAAAATCAGCAACATTAATCAATATATAGGAAAACGTCTGTCAATACAGGCAGTGTTCCACAACCATGGAATGCTGACCTCTGCAAGATGTTAATGGAGGTATCTTTTCATATCCCTTCTTTGAAGCCAAGCTAATTCTTTGTTTTGTGGTTATTCTTTCAATTTTAGATTGTATTTGTTGAGGGTTTTTGGCTCTATTTACTTCACTTTGCAGAGACCATACTTCTCCATGTTTCTCATAGTTGTAATTTCTTATAGCACATCTATATAGTTGTAGTCATGTACCACAATTTGTTTAGCCATTGCCTGATTTATGAGCACCTACTTTGCTTCCAGTTCTTTGCTGCCACCAGAAGTGTTTCTATAAATACTTTTGGTGAAAATGGAGCCTTTTATTTCATCAATTACCTCCTTAGGGTATATGCCCAGCTTTGAAAACTCTAGGTTAAGTGGTATGGATATTTTAACCATTTTATTTCTATAATTTCAAGTTGTTTTCCAGAATAGGTATACTATTAATTAACAGTTCCACCAACAATGCACGTTTTAATTTGCATTTGTTTTATAATGAGTGATTTGTGGCATTCTTTCATGTGATTGTTCATATTTTATAAATTTTCTTTTGATATCTGGTTATTCGTATCCTTTAATTAGTTATCTACTGGAGAATGATGCAATGATTTCTTAATTGCCAAATTTTAATGGCTTTTCTCAGTCCTCAGCATGTTTGCCCTCTCTCTAACATGATGGTGTTGACCACTGTTTCTTCCTGGATACTATCTCTTAACTATGTTGGGGTTTTTTTTTTTTTGGCTCTCTTCTATCTGGTTTTCCTGCCTGCTTGATTCTTCTTTGTTAGTTTCCTTTGCAGGTTCATCCACACCATACCCCCTAACTGTGAAGGTACCCTAAAGTCATGTTCCAGGCTGTCTTCTGTCTACATTCTTACTTGGTGAACTCAACAGTTATTATGAATTCAAATATTATCTTTATGTAGATGACTGCTAGATTTATATAATGAATCCTAATCTCTGTCTTGAGTTTCAGTGGTGAATCGCACATTACTCAGTGGATGTTTCAAATTGAATATCCCATAGATTTCTTAAAACTCAGCATGTCTAAAACAAAATTCATTATTTTTCCTCCTAAACCCACCTTTGTCCCAAACTTCCCTATTTATCTTGAAAACACCTCCCTCTTTGGCATTATTTTTGACTCCTTGTTCTTCCTCACCCCACGTATTCAATCAGTTGCCAAATGTCACCATTCCTAACTCTGTAACATCTCTTATATGTGTCTTTTTTTCCTTATTCAGATAGCCACTAGCTTTGTTCAGGTCCTCATTACAATGTCCTATTGCAATGTCCTCTTAATTGGTTGCCCTGCCTCAATTCTCTCCACCTTCCAATCCATCTTCCGCAAAGTTACCAAAGTGATCTTCCTTAAAGTGTGTCAAACCATGTTACCTCTCTCTCTGATAAATTCCAATAGTTCCTTATTTCTTTTCAGAAGAAATACAAATAAAAAAACCAGTTAGGTGGTGCAGTGGATAGAGCACCTGCCCTGAAGTCAGGAGGACCTGAGTTCAAATCCAACCTCAGACCAAACACTTACTAGCTGTATGACCCTGGGCAAGTCACTTAACCCCAATTGCCTAAAAAAAAAAAATACAAATTCCTCTTTTTTTTTTTTTGCTTTTCAAATGCTTCCAACATGGCTCCAATTATCATTTCCAGCCTCATTATATGTTACTCTACTTCCCACATTCTACAATCTAGCCAAATTGATCTTTTTTGCAGTTTCTCATATTTGACACTTCATTTTCTGTATCCATGCCTTTGCAGTGGTGTTTTCCCATACCTGAACTGATCTCCCTCATTACCTCTACCTCATAGAATCCCTCACTTTAACATTTGCCTCAAATACAACCTTGTAATTGAAGCCTTTCCTGATCCCTTCAACTACTATCAACCTTTTTCCTGAAATTACCTTGTATTTCTTTTGTATTTATTCTATATATATAAAATTATAAATCCAAAAATTGTCTCCCCCAGTAAAATGAAGATTCCTTGAGTGCAGGGATGGTTTCATTCTTGTGTTTATATCTCTAAGCACCTACTGTTGCACAGTGCCTGACAAATAAGTAGGCCCTTAACAAATACTTTGTTGATTGAACCAAATGTTCTCTAAAGTCCCCTAGAGGTCTCAAACCTATAATTTTATGATCTTTTCCCCTATTAAATAATTTCTTATTTTTTCTTTCTTTTGTCAAAATTGTCATGACTTAACTGTGGTTAAAAAATAGAGGATAATTCACTTTGCCAATTAACAAATAATTTTGTTCCCCAAAATCCAGTGTTATGTTTTGTGTAGACCAATTAGCTGAATGATTCACAATATCTTCCCCTTTCATCTATATACTTTTCTAATGAATTCTTGCTATTTTCTCAATATAGCCTTAGCTATAAAGGTTGAATCCCTTGTGTGTGGGTTCAGCTATCTGCCTGCCAAATGTGAAGATGTTTATTGGGTCGTCACAGGAAACATAGCTGCTTTGTATTGCATGCAATCATTTGAGAGAAGACAACCAACTCAGGCCAAAAAAATGGACAGTTGCTTCCCTTCCCCTTCCCCCAAACTGCTGAATACTGTCTTTGCTTCTTGCAAAGTTTAAAGGGTTTTCTGGGCCATTTTTTCCAGAAATAGCCCTCTGACATGACTGTGCTTTGGCTATGTTCGAATATTATAAAAATCAGTAGATCAGTACCATAGAAACTTGTATGATCATCCCAGACTATAAGACATGTATTAATTTTTAATAAAGGAACCAGGGGTAGGGAAGGGACCTTCATGAAGCATCCAGTAGTGAATGTCATACATTTTTGTTTGCTAAACATTCTTGACCTCTTGTCCTTGGTAAAAATAGTATCTTTCAGTGAAGCTGAGAAAGTCATGGTTTCTCTCTCCAGTCACCCTATCTACTACTGGGAAAGCTGGCCTTCAGCATGTTCTGTGAATTGGTGTGACTTTATAGTTATGGATGAGATGGTAGTTACTTTAGCAATCTCAGGTTCCAATGATGTAAGTAACCCTTCCCCCCCAAAAAAAATATACCACATGACTCAAGCTCAAACCTATTGGAGTTGCTCAAGATATGGGATTATTAACAGAGTCTCCTCTCTGTTCCTCGTCTCTCTCCACCCCCTTCTCTTGCTTCTGACTTATTAGGTTCCATATTCCCAGAGAACCTTTTGGTATCAGTTTTAACATTTTGATGTAATCCTACCACGGTTGCTGTAACTATCTAGGCTCAAGGATTTATTAGTTGTGAATGTTCATTTTTGTTTTTACTGGTCCAGTGCCAGTAAATAAGTCACCAAAACCATTGCCTGAGTGTCATTTGATAGGAAAAGCCTGGGATCACAAGGAAGCCTTCTGTCTTTCAACCCCCCCACCAAAAAAAAAGTGCTGAGGTAAGCAGTGTCAAGCCAGCTGCATCAACATGATGGTGGGGAGACAAATGAGAGCTTTCACTGCTGGATACGGGGGATAGAGAACCCACAGCTCTGAAAAACCTCTTCATATCCCAGAAACAGCTGTCATAACTGAAACTGCAAGGGACTGCTTTTTAAACTACCAGCTTTGATAAGAAGAATTCTCTCTTTGGTCCTTTCTTTCTAGCACATAAACACACTTGTAGCAACACATAGCTCATCTGAAAGGTGACAGGAGATGGAAATCTCTTTTAAACTTCCTCTCTCTTTCTTATTTTTCTTTTCTTTTCTTTTTGATACTACTAGAAGTCAAAAGTGATGAAATATATTTGTGGTCTGTGACCCCAGTGGATGAGGTAGAAGAGGAGGGGGGAATAGATGTTGGGCTCCGGGGTGGGAGGAAGAGTTTAGGGGCCATTAGGAGAAACAGAGGAGGTTGAAGAGGAGGAGAAGGAGGAGGTATGAACTTGAGACAGGGACTGCTTTCTCTCCACAGGGCCCGCCAGTTCCTTGTGACTGTTGCCTGGGCGATGGCTGGGGGATTATGAGGAATGCTTAGAGACGATATCCTTCTTTTGGACTCATGGATGGAGCAGAAGGGGGTGGATGGCTTTTCTCTTTCTGTTTCTTCTTTTTATATGCAGCAGATTAGACAGGCGGGTTGCTGTGGCGACGACACGAGGAGGTCTCCAGCACACCTGCACCACAAACAAGGAGCCCCGCCAACATGGACTTACGGAGTCATGGAGGCAATTTTTTGCTGTGGGAAACACAGCAGAAGAGAGAGAGAGAGAGAGAGAGAGAGAGAGAGAGAGAGAGAGAGAGAGAGAGAGAGAGAGAGAGAGAGAGAGAAGGAGGGGAAGGACTTAAGGGGGGAGAAAAGGGAAATAAATACACTACCAGCTCAGTTCAATGGCAGTGCTTTTCTTGTAATAAAACAGGATATGCATACAGAAGATAGGCACACAGATGGTACTCAGAGACACCATTAACAAGCTAGCCTTGTAGAGAAAGAAAATGGGTGTTGGTTGAGACTGGCAGGGAGTTGGGGGGCAGATTTCAAGAATCATCTAAAATAATAATATCCTCTAGATCTAATCAACTGAATTCTTAAATTTTGTGTAATCAAAAAGGAAGAAACAAAGTTGGAATAAGCAAGGAGCGGAAGCAGGAAATGAAGCAAGAACTCTGAGAAATAGGGTTGATGGCTAAATGGAAAGCTACTTTCTGGTTGCTTTAGAAAAAGGAAATATGAACAGAGTTTTCATTTCAGCATACATGCCCTCCAAAGGGAAAGGGTGCATTGTGGTGTGAAAGATGACATTATATGCCTCCTTTTTAGCTAAGAGAAAGGAGAGGGGGGAAGGGAGCAACACGGAGGAGATCCTAAGGCAAGCACAGTGCTCTGGAATGTGTTGGCATCCTTCCAGATTCTACTAATGAAGCAGTCAGCTCTGTGCAGTGTCCTTGCCTCACCTCTCTTGGACACCCCCAGTCCTCTCTCCTCTGTCCTTCCCTTCCTTCATCTGCCTCCTCCTCTTTCTCTCTTGTGATGGCCTTCTGCATTATAGCCTCTGTTATCATTAACAAAGCACAGGCCATTCCATTTACATGTCTACAGAAGTGTCCAATGAAAACATTCATAGAAGATTAAATAAAATATGTCTGAAAGATTGGTTATGAACATGCAAGAACCCTTTTTGAACTTAGAGTAAGTGTGGTTTTTTTTAAATCTAGGTTCTCCATAGTGATTTAGTTGTTTTAATATTGCTCAAGCAATTTGCTTGGAATAATAATAACAATAATAGCTAATATTTATATTGTGTTCTAAGGTTTTCAAAGTCCATTAATCAACTAACAAATATTTTTAAGTAAACAGTAAGTGTTAGGCACTGAGCTAAGGCTGTAAAAACAAAACAAAAGCAAAAAACTATCTCTCCCTTCAAGAAACTTACATTTTGATTTGATCTTCACAACAACCATTTGTGGTAGGTGTAATTATTATCCCAGTCTTATGGAGGAAGAAACTGATGCTGACAGAAATCGAGGCTAGTCTAAAAAAATAACCTTAAAAAAAATTGAGGCTAGTCCAGGCCACATAGGAAGTTAGTGCCTAAGGCAGGATTCTAGCTCTTATCTTCTAGACCAACACTGTGTCCAATGGTTAAAAAGAAACTACTTTTTAGATTCCAGGTAATTATTACCAAACATCTGGTCCTTGTGCCCAGTATTAATTTTAGTCCAAACTGCCAGCACTTTACCTAGAGTAAATTGCACCATAAAGACTTTATTAAGAAGAACACATACCCACATGGGCACCCATATATCCACATTTAGTGATTGACCCGAGACAAAAAGCCCAGGAACAAGAGTCCAGAGACAGAGTTCTTTCTAGCTATTGACTTTACATTATTGGTTTAATGTTGGTGTAGTAATCTGTCTCTCTTTACATTTGTCTCTTCTATTATAGAAAGAGGAAATGGTCACTATTATCTCTACCTCTCCCAATACATAGGCTTATGAAGATGGACAAAATAATGGGAATTCTTCATAAAAGTATCTATATATGCAATGTAATTATCTTCTTCTGGTTGTATTATGTTAAGCAAATGTGATCCAAGGATTGGAAAAGTTAAAGTGTCTCACTGTTCCTCCTCAAAAATACTTGCATTTCTAATACCATTTGCAAAAGCCTCATTAAGTCCTGTTACACTTTATGTTGCCCATACTAGTGGGAGGAAATTGTGTCTTAGTAGTGGCTATGTGAGAAGTATTTTCCTACTGTAAACCTGTAATGAAAGGGGTTCTGGAAAAATAAACCCTTGGAGCATAAAGGAACCCTGCAAATGAGAACCTAGAGAAGCGGGCAACATTGATTACCCATAAAGTGCTATTCACTGATCATAGGACTTTTTATTCCATTTGTGCCAACTTACTGGGATCCAGTGAGATTCCAAAGACAGGAACTTATGGAAAAGTACAACCAAGGATCATGGACTTTGGTCAGTAAAAGAAACACATGCAAAAAAGAATAAGAAAGGTAGTATCATGAAAAGGGACCACTAGGAATCATGGCTACATGCCAAGTGGATTCCAGAGACACAACTCTTAAGAAAACTCAAGCTTTACTTCAAAGTAAGAACCAACCTTAACAGTTAAATGATGAATTTGATTGAACAAAATCAAAACAAATTGCGAGAAATGAATCATAGATATTTGTTAGGACTTTCCTGGATGAAAACCATTCAGACTTCTAGAAGAGTGGAAGAATCAACTGCCAGATCAGTATAATATGTCAGAAGCCCTGTGGGAGTAATCTCTAGAGGCCAAATAGAGAAAAGTGCTTTTTGTTCAGGGGACCAGGAGTGAAGATAGGACCGCAACTCGACCTGCAGCCGTTAAGACTGAAGGTAACAAAGACAACTATAAGGTTCTTATGGGGCGGCCTAATGTTAAAGGAAAGATTTTGGAAGGGTGGGACAGATAAGAAACTGTCTTTGCCATAAGAGGAGAGGTAAGAAAGATTTCTACCTAGTTTCCTTATATCTTTGCATGTTAGGCCAGGGTTGGCTTTTAAGATGTCTATTGTACACAATTTTGCCCTCCATTTTAAACTCTTGTATATTTCTTTAAAGTAGCAAATATTTGCTTCAATATTAGGATCTATGATTTGAATGGAAGTGAATTGTCCTTCAACCAACACAGATCACAACTCCTCTGCACATTATCATATAGTCACTGGGAATTTCCGTGACGAAAAAGCAAAAAACCAAAACAAAACAAAACACATCACTCATTGGTCAAGTCAACAAGCATTTATTAAGCAGTCATTATGTACCAGGCATTCTGTGAAATCCTGTGGATTAAAAAAAAAAAAGGTTAGAGTTCTTGTCCTCTAGGAGCTCACATTCTAATGGGAGAGACAACAAAGAAACAATTATGGTCAGTCTTTGGTAATGGATGAGCTGCTCAGAGTTTAGCTAGTGAGATCTTCAGATGGCAGACATAAAACCCATCATTAATCCCTATGTGAAACCTGCCCACCTTGGTTGATCCTGCCAATGTTTGCATTCTGCTGGCATAACTTTTAAGAACTCGTGCTAAAATGAGTGGGGGTGGAACTAGGACTTAGGAGTAGAAGCAATTTAAAAAAAAAAATTTTTAAAGACTCTACCATAAATCTAAGGAAGAATTTCTTGCTGATTTTAGGAAATAGGAAAGAGAGAGGCTAATCCCCACCCATAGGCAAAGCTTGGTGGCAAGGAACTCAAGTCATAAAGGCATAGAAACATAGAGAAACTAGAATAGAGATTAAGTTATCTACACCATAGGTTGTGCTGTGTATGAGACTTGCTGAGTTTGTGTTAGGATTTCTGTAGATTGATAGATAAGGACTTTAAGGGTACAGCAAGCATGTGGACAACAACTTCATAACCTTCCATTTAAATCTGGTAAAGATGTACAAAGCCAGAAACAAATCAGTTAAATGGGAAAGATCTAGACTCTTCATTTGAACAGATTTTCCTGATTATTGAAATAATAATGATTTTAAAACAAAACAAAACAAAAAAATTATTTCAGTGTGTGTTTGAACTGCCTCAGAGTATGTATTTGTTCTTGTAATGCCTGATCCGTACACAGATAATCAACAGATCTACTCTTTTCAACAGCTATGGTGTCCAAAGGCTTCTTTGGTTCCCAATTTTCAATACTGTCCTCTGCCAAAATGCCTTTTATCTCAGTCAAACAGTGCATTTAGAAATATTTTATCCACTGAGCTGTGTATTTAAGAGTGAGAGCCAGTACGGCGTGCCAGGACTCTCTTAAATGAGAGGATGAGCACCTCAAAGGATCAAGCGCCTGCAACGTGACTGATGAATTCAGGGTCTGTCATTAGGCAAAGGAGAGATGAATAATGAGGGTGCATTTTAAATCTTTAGACTCTTCACACCTGCAAAAAACCATGAGTGGAGGCAAGAAAACCATTTATGATGCTGTCTAAATATGAATCTACTTCTTTAAATATAGGTCTGAACTATAGATTTTAGAAGGTTACTTTCTTCCAATATAGCATGTCAAAATTTCCCTAGGATCAGCCTAGTTTGCAAGAAATTTATATAAATCTCATTGCCAGAAAACCTCAAAAGTCTTAAGCCAATTCCTTTTTAAATCCTGTCCAGAAGACCAACATTTAAATTTCTGATGGTGCAGTAGACTATCCCACTTATTATGACCTAACAATTGAGAACTACTCTAGGCATTCTTTAAGAAGGTCATTCATCAACCTCCATTTATCTCTGAGTCAGTCAATCAAGAGCACTTGAAACTATCCTAATTGTAGCATTAATTTATTAGCTAATTCTAATTCTCTATCTTGCAAGTGACAAGGGAATCATGAGAGTTGTAAAGCTCAGAATCATATAGAAAAAATGGAAGAGGCTCAACTGAATGAAAATAATGAAAATACTTTGTGTTGGCAAACCAGAGGGTGGGGAAAAGTGGCCTAGGTCTTCATGCCATTGAAGTTTAGAGCAGGGGAAAGATGCAAATAGCCATTCTGATGTTTCTATCCAAAGAACTATGCTAAGTATTGAGGATTCAGAGATAAGAATGAGACAGTCTCTTTTCTGAAGGGATTTACATTCTTCTGGGGTAATATAACATTTATAAAATTTTAAGAATTAAATAGTTGTTATAAATGGTAAATAAACCACACACACATATACAAATATACACAAACATATATATATATACACACACGTGTGTATTATGTATTAACTTTAAATTTCTATATAAGCAAGTATATATTTTCTATAGTGAAGTATATATCTATATTTATCTATGTCTATCTATTTCTCTGAGTCTGTATCTATATATTTGTCTCCCCCATTAGAATATAAGCCCATTGCAAGTAAGGATTGTTTCATTTCATTTTTTTTTTGCTTGTATCCCTACTGTCTGGCACGCTTTCTGACAAATATCACATATTTAATAAATGCTTATTGATTGAGTGAACATTTCAAAACTGGGTTTGGTGGAGAGTCAAACCCTCATATTCCAATGAGGCCACCTTTTGCCTAAGGGACCTCAGGGGCCAGCAGTCTTATTGTAGTAGCCAAAGATGTGGATTCCTCCTGAAAGTACAATGAATTTTGGATCGTTAGCGTGACAACCACCTTCACGTGAGACCCACACTATCCAAATAGCTCATAAATGAGGGCAATGTCCAATCTATCTAAATCCTGGCTAAGTGATTTGCTCCTTTTCTGACTTCAGGACCACATGCTCAAGCCTCACTCTAGGACCTCTTGACAGTCTTCAAGAAAGTTAAGATTCAGGAATGTTTGCCACTCTTCCAGAAAGCTCAGATTTGGAACCTCCAAACATTGAATGTTGTCCAGACTCTGGACCCCGGAGTTAGCCTTCTCTCAATTACCATCTCTCAGGGTTTTTTTCTACTGTCTTTCTTCAGCTTCCATCGCCAAGGGCTGAGACAGAGGAATGATGGTTGATCCCTTGTGGGCTGTACAGCTCTTTGGGCTTCTCCCTCAAGGACTAAAGCCAGTACTGAAGTCACAGGCACTGGTCTCATATTTTCTGCTTCTCTCAGGCTGATTGACGGATGCTTTCCCCCAACCCACTATAAAGGGCTGGCTCTGATCCACCATAGTCTGAGCTAATCAAATCATTTCCATATATTGAAATTTAATCATTCATCCATAGTGAAATATTAAGGCATTGTGGTAGAGTGGAAAAAGTTATGGATTTGGAGTTAATGACCTAGGTCTGAATTTTAACTATACCATTTACTTACTGTATGATCTTAGACAAGCCACTTAATTTCTTTGTCCCTCAGTTTTCTCATCTATAAAATGAATGGGTTGGACTAAACTGAACTCTAACATCCCTTCTAGCTCTACATGATCTTTGAAAAAGTTGACAAGTAACCAGGCCCAAGTAATGTCTACTCAATCAATAAGTCAATCAATCAACAAGAAATTATTGAGCATCTACTATGTACCAGACAATTAGCTAGACACCGGGGATTCACATTGAGTAAACCAATCTCTATTACTAAGAATATTATATGTTCCTGCCCTTAATAGAGAATTACAATCAGAATCCAAAACAAATGTTCACTTCCCTATAATCTCTTCAGTTGACCTGGCTCCCCTGATTAGCTTTCTAAACCTGCTCTAGAAATGATTCAAAGTGAAAGAAAAACCCAGAAGAATTTCCCATTGCTTACAAGCTTAAGTGGTTAGCACAGAAAGAGATCTCAAGGATGAATCTCCCTATAGCCTTTTGCTCTTTATCTAGATATTTCTTTCTCTAGATTCTGCTAGATTACCTTTGGGGACAGATAACTGCTATGTACTGTGTGCTGAGGAAAGGGATTGCTTTGGGCAACTGCAAGCTTAGTGTTACATTCAAATGATCCTCCATCCTGCTCTATATCACAGTGGGATTTTACTGCCACTATAGGTCAGGATTATAACTGGCTTTAATTGCTACTTCCATCTGCCATAAACATGCATATTGGTGAATGGTGTGAAAAGAAAGGAGAAAATCTCTTTCCCATTTTTTTTCAACAGTGTTGTATTTTTTATATTAATTTCCCTACCTCTAGTCATAATTCAGTGGCCACAAACCATTAGAAAAGACAGGCAAATAATTAATAAGAAATGACTTCTAGAAAGTGAGAGTTGATTGATACTTGAATAGGATGTTAATTAATGTCTTCAAAAGGAGAACGAATTCTCGAATTGGGGCCTGTTAGTAATTCTAACTGAGATTGGGGGCAAATAGCCTTTGAATCCCCACATTCTATATATGGTGGGTCTATGCTTCTCTTGTTCACAAGCCCCTGTTGGTCTACCTTACCTTGACTCTGGTCAGTCAGAGGACACAATTCAACAATGAGTTCAACACAAAGGTATTTACTGATATGGTGTATGGAAAAACAAGAGCAAAAAAAAAAATCTCCATGCATAAACCTTCCACAAAAACACATTTAATATCATTGGGAAACTTGAACAAGCACAGAATTCAAACATAAAGAAGGGCACACCTGAGAAGAGGCAACTCAAATTTATGATACCACATCACTAAAATGCTGCTGATGTTTTTGATGTTTTTGCTTTGCTCCTTCTGACTTTGGTCTCCCAGATTCCTCACCACTATCTTCAGCTTTGGGCTCAGCTGACATCTTGGCCTGTGGTACTTCTAAGTGTTTTTTTTTTTTCAACAAAAAGAACCAGAACCTTTTATTTAGAATCAATAGTGACCTTAAATCTGGTGCCTATCTCCTGAACAAGATCCCAGCTCAAGGACCCACATTCAATTCTTTTCACCAACTTTACTCAGCTATATACTTGAACTATGCCATATGCTTCTGCTACAAGATACTATTGCCAGAGGTTCTGGAATAAGAGTGGAAATAAATTCTTTTTCCCAACTTTGCTATACTCTATGGGAAGTGCTCCTAAGAATTGGTTGCCTTGACTCTTTAAAAAGTTTAGTTAGCTGATTGGTAGCAGGGTCAGCTTCTCTGACTCAGTCCTGCTCATGTCAGTGAGTACAGTAAGAAAAGGGCATTGGGAGTGAGTCCTCTGTCTTTACCAAATATCATCAGAATTCTTTGGCTTTTTCATATAAAATGAAAATTTTCCTAAGTGCAAATGGGCTATGCAGAGTCTGAAAGAAGCATAACTTTGTACTTGGTTCAGTACCAGTAAGATGATTGGAGATTCGCAATGGGTTAGGGGTTCACTGACCAAGCCCTCCACTATGTCATTTTAAAGGATAAAAATGTATTAGTTTAAATAAGGCCCTATAACTACGTATGTGAAAATCTTCAGCAAATTTGGTCCTTGCTTTGAAATGATAGGGTAAAATTTTTGTTTACTTTTAAATTTAAGTATACTGCTTCTTAATGGGAACTGTTGTGACTTTAAGAAAGGATTATAACCTTGTCTCAAATACATGATTATTGGTGACAAGACAAATGTATATATAAATTCATTTTGTGAATTTGTTAGCAATATTTTTGTTAATAATATGGATGGGATTATAATTCTAGTTCCTTTTTACTGATAAGTGATAAAGTATATGTATAGAAGCAAATAATAGCATCAGATTCCTTGTAATAGCATTATGTGGCCATTTGAAATGAAGAGATGATTTTTTTAGAACCATCATCCTCCAGATATATTAGACATTGTAAAAGAGTCTGCCTGTTATACAAGGTGTGCCTTGGAGCATGACGAGAATGAGGTGTGACTGTAGGAAAAATTATGGCAACTCAAATTACATTTTCGAAACTTTTAAAAAAGGAAATGTTAGATTGAGTCATACAGGAACTCTTGGGAGAGGTACCTTGTCTTTAAATGAAGTATAAATAGAACATTGAAAGAATATTATCAATGGTCCCTTCAAACCTCTACAAAATAGGGTGATATTTTTTTTCAGAGAAAATAGTAGGCCAAAAAGTATGATGTTAGAAATTCTGTTGATTTCCTGGAGAAGAAAAAAAATGGTCAAAGGAAATTCAAGCTGCCATGAGATTCTAACCATGTGCTAGGTGAGGTTTTGCAGAGTCCATGGCAATGTAAACTCAGTCTGAAAGTTTTTTAAATGCCAGACACAGCATGGGAACTCCTCTCCTGCCTCCCCTCAGGTTTCTAGACTAAAGAACAAGAGAACTGATGATTCCTAACGTGTGTGTGTGTGTGTGTGTGTGTGTGTACTGCTTGGGGTGTGTTGTGGAAAGGTAAATGAGGTGGGAAAGGTCGATGATGGGCCACTAAAAACATGCTGAGTGTTACATTCAGATGTTATGTTAAGTCTGGGAATAGGACTCAACTACTATAAAATGTTCATCCCACCCTTCATCTTTGCATTTTTGTAACTCAACTTGTTCCTAAAAATCATGAATTATTTAAGTTAAACTAAGATAGTCTACTGCCTCCTTACTTAAAAAACAACAAACAAAAATATCTCCCCTACAGCGTCTTTTTGATGGAATTGGTATGCTTTTAACTAATAAGACAAATAAAGTCCATATTTAATGTTTCCTAGTGAATGTCATTCTATTTAAGTAAAATGGAAATTAGGGTTTATCCCTTTAGATTAAAAAATTCATAGAAGATACCACATTAACCTGAAATATGTTAAATTCACAATAATAATTTTATAACCATCAGGAGGTACTCTGCTCAATTACCTTATCAGTTTCAGTGATAAGGACCTAGGTGGTGATGATCCCATACTGACCCTCATGTTGAACACTCCACCAAATATGAAACAACCTCTCCGTGGTGCAAAGACATCTGCTACTCCTGTTCCACACCTCCACCCCTTTTGTGGAGCAAAAGAGACTTCACAAAAGATAGCAATTTCACTGTGAATTAAAAGTTTTTCAAATGTATAAAAATATTTATGTATGTGTGTATATCTATGTCTATATCTATAATCTATATCTGTATCTATATCTGTCTATCTATCTATCTATTGCAATTTCTCATCTTATTGGCCTGGTAGACATGGCTAATATAGATTTAGTCAATTAGAATTCAAGTTCAGGCCCATCCTGTTAAACTCAAAGTTGAAGTTGAAGTTAAGAAAAAGTTCTGTCCAGAACAGAATTAATTGTTTTTCTCCCAACTCTCCCCTCTTCCCAGTTTTCCTATCGCTGTCAAAGGCACACACCACCGTACTCCCAGTCATCCAGATTTATAACCTCAATGTCATTCAAGAATCCATACCTGTACTCATCTCAAATATCCTATCTGTCTCTATCTTCTCATCCTTTACAATATTTCTTGTATGTGTCTTTTTTCCACTCATATAGCCACCACACTGGCACAGGTCCTCTTCACTTCACAGATTATTACAATAACTTTCTAATTGGTCTCCCTGTCTTAAGTGTCTCCTCACTACAGCACCTCCTCTACCCAGCCGCAAAGTGACTTTCCTAAATATAGGTCTAATCATGTCACCTCCCCTTCTCAATAAACTCTAATTATCTCCAGGAACAAAAATAAAATCTTCCATTTGGCTTTTAAAACTTCCACTTTTTAAATATGTGTGTGTGTGTGTGTGTGTGTGTGTGTGTGTGTACATATAATTTCTATTTCAATTCAAACACGGATTTTTAAAAATTTTGAGTTCCAAATTCTCCCCCTCCCTCTACCCCCTATACCCTCATTGAGAAGACAAGCAATTTGGTATAGGTTATGCATGTGCAGTCATGCAAACCATTTCCATATTAGTCATGTTGCAAAAGAAAACACGGACAAAAAAACCAAAACCAAAAACAAAAACTGCCACTAACAAAAACCCAAACAAGAAAAACCAATGAAGTAATTAAAAAAAAAAGTATGTTTCTATCTGTATTCAAACTTTATGAGTTTTCATCACAAGTCCTTCAAAATTGGGCTTATTTAATATCTTGTAAACGTACTAAAGCTGTTAATTATTCAACTTTTTTTTAGTTAATTCTCTAGTAGTCTCCAAGTATACCATCACATCATCTGTTAAGATAGTGGTGATGATAGGTATCCTTATGTCACCCCTGATCTTATTGGGAAGACTTCTAGCTTATTCCCATTACAGAATACGCTTGCTAATGGTTTTAGATAGATACTACTCATCATTTTAAAGAAAATTCCATTTATTCCTAAGTTTCTAGTGTTTTTAATAGGAATGAATGTATTTTATCAGAAGCTTTTCTGTATTCATTGAGATGATCATATGATTTCTGTTCTGATATTTTTTTCTAATATTTAACCAGCCTTGCATTCCTGGTATAAATCCAACTTGGTTGTAGAGTATGACCTTGTGATATGTTGTAATATTTTTGTTAGTATTTTATTTGAAATGTTTGTATCAATATTCATTAGGGAAGTTGGTCTATAGCTTTCTTTCTCTGTGCTCTCTCCAATTTAAGTATCAGCACCATATTTGTGTCATAAAAGGAATTTGGTAAAACTCCTTGGGTGCCTATTTTTCCAAATAATTTACATAATATTGGAATTAATTATTCTTTAAGTGTTTAATAGAATTCTATTGTGAATCCATCTAGTCCTGGTAATTTTTTTTCCTTAGAGAGTTCATTGATGGCTTCTTCAATTTGTTTTTTCTAAGATAGGGTTATTTAAGTATGATATTTCCTCTTCTATTAATCTGGGCAATTTATGCAATTTGTACATTTGTACAATTTGTACATTAAATATTTGCTTTACCTAATTATTCGACTTATTAGACATTAATTGGGCAAAATAACTCTTAAAATTGCTTTAATTTCATCGTCATTGGTGGTAAATTTACCTTTTTCATTTTTGATACTGGTGGTTTGGGTTTCTTCTTTCCTTTTTTAATTAAATTAACCAATGGTTTATCTATTATACTGATTTTTATAAAACAGCTCCTAGTTTTATTTATTAGTTCAATGGTTTTCTTAGAATTTCCAATTTGATATTTAATTGGGGACGGGGATTAATCTGCTCTTTCTAGTTTTTTTCTCATTTTTTTACCTTCATTTCCAATTCATTGATCTACTCTTTCTAAAATTTTATTGGTGTAAGTGTTTGGAGATATAAATTTTCCCCTAAGTATTGCTTTGGCTGCATCTCTTAAATTTTTATATGTTGCCTCATTGTTGTCATTCTCTTTAATAATATCATTAACTGTTTCTATGGTTTGTTCTTTGGCTCACTCATTCTTTAGAATTAGATTATTTAGTTTCCAATTAATTTTTAATCTATGTTTCCATGGCCTTTTATTGAATGAAATTTTTATTGTATTGTGATCTGAAAATGATATATTTAATAATTTTGTTTTTCTGCTTTTGGTTGTGAGATTTTCATGCCCACATACTTCGTCAATTTTTGCTTAGGTGCCATGTGCCACTGAAATGTAGGTGTATTCCTCTCTATTCCCATTCAGTTTTCTGCTGAGCTCCATCATATATATGTATTTTTAAATTCTATTCATTTCATCGATTTCTTTCTTCTTTATTTTTGTTAAATTTATCCAGTTCTGAGAGGGGAAGTTTAGGTCCACCACTAGCATAGTTTTACTATTTCCTCCTATAACTCATTTAACTTTTTCTTTAAGAATTTGGATGCTACACCATTTTATGCATGTATGTTAATTATTTATATTACTTCATTGTCTACGGTGCCTTTTAGCAAAATGTAGTTTCCTGCTTATCTCTTTTCATTAGGTCTATTTTTGCTTTTGCTTTGTTTGAGATCATTATTGCTACCCCTGCTTTTTTTTTTCCAACTTCAGCTGACAGAAAATAGATTCTGCTCTAGCCTCTTATTTTTACTCTGTGTTTGTTTCTCTGCTTCAAGTGTGTTTCTTGTAAACAACATATTTCAGGATTCTGGATTTTAATCCAGATTTTTTTTTTCTGGATTTTACTATTCACTTCCATTTTGTGGGTAAGTTCATCCCATTCACATTCACTGTTTTGATTACTGTGCATTTCCCTCCATCCTACTTTTTCACATGTTTATCCTTTTCTCTACCCTTTCACCCTGTACCTCCTCAAAAATGTTTTGCTTCTGACCACTACCTCTTCCAATCTGCCCCCTTTCTGTCCCCCCTCCTCTCCTACTTCCTTTTAGGGTAAGATAGATTTCTACACCTGAGTGTGTATGTAACAAACTCTCTTTTAGCCAGTTCTGATGAGAGTAAGGTTCAAGCATTGTTCATTACACACACACCCCACCTTCCTCACTATTGTAAAAGTTCTTTCACTCCTCTTTTATGTGACATAATTTATCCCATTCTACTTATCCTTTCCCCTTTCTTCCAGGGCATCCTTCTTTCTCATCCCTTAATTTCATTTCATTTCATTTTATTTATTTGGATATCATCCCCTCGTCTTCTCATACCCATGCCCTCGGTCTATGTATACTCCATCTAATTGTCCAACTGTCCTAATAATGATAAAGTTCTTAGGACTTAAAAGTGTCATCTTCCCTTGTAGGAATGTAAACAGTTTAGCCTTATTGAATTCCTTATGATTTCTCTTTCATGTTTACCTTTTTCTGCTTCTCTTGAGTTTTGTATTTGAAAGTCAAATTTTCTATTCAGTTTTGATCTTTGCATTAGGAATGATTGGAGATCCTCTAGCTCATTAAATATTCATTTTCCTCCCTGAAGGATTATGTTCCATGTTTCTCAGTAGGTATTCTTGGTTGTAATTCTAGTCTCTTTACCCTCTGGAATATCATATTCCAAGCCTGTCAATCCCTTAATGTAGAAACTGCTAAATCTTGTGTTATCTTGACTATGACTCCATGATATTGGAATTGTTTCTTTCTGGATGCTTGCAATATTTTTTCTGTGATCTAAGAGCTCTGGGATTTTGCTATAATATATTTCTGAGTGTCTTCATTTTGGGATTTTTTTTCATAAAGTGATCAGTGACTCCTTTAAGTTTCTATTTTATCCTCTGGTTCTAGAATATCCTTGATAATTTCTTGAAATATGATGTATAGGCTTTTTTTTTTAATCATAGCTTTCAGGTAGTCAAATGATCTTTAAATGATCTTTCCTTGATCTATTTTCAGGTCAGTTATTTTTCCAATGAGATATTTTACATTTTCTTTTTTTTTATTTAAAAAAATTGTTTTTATTGTTTCTTGATGTCTCATGAAATCATTACTTTCTACTTGGTCAATTCTAAATTTAAGAAATTATTTTCTTCAGTGAGCCTTTGTACCTCCTTTTCCATTTGGCCAATTCTACTTTTTAAGGAGTTCTCTTCAGTGAATTTTTATACACCTTTTTTCCATTTGGCCAGTTCTGCTTTTTAAGGAGTTCTTCTCCACAGTGGATTTTTGTGCCTGTTTTACCATTTGACTTAATCTCTTTTTTAAGGTGTCATTTTCTTCAGTAATTTTTGTGCCCCTTTAACCAAGCTATTGACTCTTATTTCATAATTTTTTTTTTGCATCACTCTCGTTTCTTTTCCCATCTTTCCTTCTACCTCTGTTTTAAAATTCTTTGGGAGCTCTTCTAGGAATTTTTTTTTTTTGGCCTGAGACCAATTTATATTTTTCTCTGAAAGTTTGCATGTAACTGTTTTGACATTGTTGTTGTGTCCTGAGTTTATGTCTTGATATTCCTCATTACCATATAACTTTCTGTGGTCAGGTTCTTTTTTGTTTGCTCATTTTTCAGCCTATTTCTTGACTTTTAATTTTATGTTAAAGTTGTCCTCTGCCCCCGGGATGGAGGAGGCACTGTCTCAATCTTCATGTTTTTCATGTTGCTGTTTTCAGAGCTATTTCTAAGGGTTTGTAAGTTGTCAGTTCTTTCAAGTTGGTATGCTTTAAGAAGTGTGGTCACTTTTCTGTGAGCAGCCTCAAGCACTCTTTTCCATTCTGGAACTATGAACAGGGTCCGCACTTCTGCTGGTGCTCCTCCTCACCCTAGGACTGGGAACCTCAACAAAGTCCTGTTCCCAGTTCCAGCAAAGGTCTGCTGTAATCTCTTTCTGATTGGTTGTCTGACCCTTTACCATTTGTATGCTGAGAGCTCCAGAGGCCACCAAAGATGATTCAGTAGCCCCCAAGGCCTGCTTCTAGCTTGCTGGGGCACAGCCTATGCTGGACTGTACTCCACTTTCACCCCAGCAAGACAGACTTTTCTTGAAGACCTTCTAAGTTGTCTTGGGCTGAAAAATTGTTTCACTCCATCATTTGGTGGTTCCATCATTCCAGAATTCTTTTTGAGGTGTTATTTTAATGTTGTTTGGAGAGGAATTTGGGAGAGCTCATGTGTGTCCCTGCCTTTCCTCCACCATTTTGGCTTCACTCCTAGTTTTAAACCTTTTCACAGATGGTGTTGGCCTCCTTGTTATTCATCAAACAAGACATTCCACCTCTCAACTTAGAACTATGCTGGAATGTTCTCCCTCATTTCTAATTCCTAGCCTTCCTGGTTTCCTTCAAGACTCAGTTTAGATCCTACCTTTTGCAGGTCTTTCCAGTCTATCTCCACCCCTCCCCACTGGTCCCTTCCTTGTAATATTACCGTACGTAAAAATGCTTATTGACTGATGGAAATAGATCAAGGGTAGGATGCGTCAGTCATGAAGAAAGACTCCTTAAGTCACCAGTTACCCTTCTTGACCTCACATGTTCATGCCCCCTCAACAGCTTATGTTATTTCTGCTCTTGTCCTTTGGCTTTTCTTTGGTCCTTGGTTGCCAGTGTTGATTTATCATGCTTACCTTCAGAAACTTTAAGAATGGGACCATCCCAAGAGCTGGAGATGAGTGGCTGGCCAAAGGGGGCATAGATATCTAACCTTGTTACATTTTCTCCTGTTTTTTAAGTTATTTATCTATTTGTACTTGCTCTTTTCTTTCTACCATGTGATTGATCCTGTATTATTTTAGTTGTTTTAAGATCATGAAACCAAGAGCACACAAAGTTCCTAGTATCACTCTTATTCATCACTACCTGAATAAAACATATCATTGGGTTGCCTTGTTGTGACTTATTCTATTTTGTGTGTATTTCTATGTAAATGAAGTATGCATGTATCAACAACATCTTTTTCTGCTTGAGCCTTCAGACTTTATTTGATAAAGCCAAAAGGAAGGCTTGGAAGGGGAAAAGGAGAATAAACATTTATTAAGCAACAGACACTTAAGCCTGGTTTATTAAGCCAGGCACTGTACTAAGCACTTTGCAAATATTATCTCATTTGATCCTCACAACAACCTTGTGAGGTATGTGCCATTATTATTCCCCATTATACAGTTGAGGAAGCTGAGGCAGAGAGGTTACATGACTTGCCCATGGACACACAGCTAGGAATTATCTGAGGCTGTATTTGAAATCAGTTCTTTTCAACTCCTGGCCCAGCACTATATCCACTATATCACCTAGCTGCCTAAGCATTGACCTACTCTCTGGCAATATTCATTCTTTCTCTTGCCTCCCAAGCTCCCAAGCCACATGTGTATACACACATGTACATATATGCTCACATGTGTATGCATTGCATATATACGTGTGTACACACATGCACATATAACATACATATATGTGTGTATATATTTACAAATTTATTTATTTATGGATTATCCCTTTCCCTACCTTAAACAATTATTTGCAAATGGTCACACATAGCCTAATTTCCTTGTTTACTTTGATATCTCAAGGACCTGTTATTTCTTGAGCATGAGTACTTCCTTCTAGGGCACAAATCAAAAATCTTATCTAAAACTTAGCAGAGTACAGTTGTAAGTTTCTGTGTCTGACAAGGTCATCCCACTGCAGCCACCATCCTTCTGGTGATGGGTTTCTACAAGTACAGTTAGCTAATCTGCTCCTGAGATAACACTGGGATGGCACTCCAAACATGTCCATAGACAGGGAACCCAAGGCAAATTCCATATCACAATGTGGTATAGCAGTAAAACTTCAATGGAGGCTTTTTTATTAAGTAGTAATTGCTCAGGTTCCTAAAAATCCTTTCATATTATTTTTTAAACCTCAGTAAAATGAGCAATATTTAAATTATCTGCAAATTTCATTAATTCACTGTTTAGCCTATCCCTGAGTACATTAAAAAGGAAGTTTAATTCCTGGTTTTGCCAATAATTTTCAATGTGACCTTGAACAAATGCCTTATTGCTGATTGAAATTCAGGCTCACTGGGTTGTATTCTAAGCCTAAGTGATGAAATTAATCCCTGATGCAGTAAATTAAGGTGCTTACGGGAAGCAAAAACTCTTGCTGTCCACTATTTTAATAATCAGACATGCCCTCTGTTTTGTAAGAGGAGTAAATTTGACGAAATTGGGGACCAAACTGAGAATCAGCGTTCCCCATACACCTAGTTGAAGTAGTTAACATCCTACACAAAATAACTTCAGAGTTGTCAAACTATATCCTCCACTGTCCTCCCTTACTATTTGTCCTGAAATTCACACCATTAGTTACTATGATAAATGGGTGAGAAACACATAATTTATTAATTCAGTAGGCCTTTAATTAGATACCTATGGCTACAGAGCACTGTGCTAGGTTCTCAGTGTCTCAAGTTTGCTTAAGATTTAGTTTCTGGCCTCACAGTCATTCCAGTCTCAGTTAGCTAGCTGGACTTGAGAAGGTGAGATACAGGATAGATGCATTTCAGTAAGGAGCTAGGGAAAGGACAATGGGCAGTACAGTCCCTGAGGCTCAAGAGATGGCAAAGAGGTAAGACCAAGAATGGAGGAGGGACTATTGGTGGGATGAGACATTGAAGAACAATGGTCTGCATTTTCATTCTCCCTAGGCCTGGCTCATCCTAGGGTGAGCTGAATTGATTTATTAGGAAATCATTTTAAACAAACTGTAAGACTGTCAGCCTAATGGTATTGAGTTTAAACTGTAAAAAAAAAATAATAAAAATTTAAGTCTCCACCCCCTCTCTAGGATTGTAAAGGGTTGGACATGTCACTCCCCAACTCAAAAACTTCAGTGGTTTCTTATTTCTTACAAAAAGAAGTGCCTGGCTCTTATGATCTTCTACAATATGATACGAACCTGCCTTTCTAGCTTTAGCTCACACTAATTCCTAGCTATATTACTCATGCCCTCCTTCATGCCTTGGAATGTATGCCTGCTTCTTGCAACTACCATCTCTGTTTATGAAATCCATCTAATTCTTCAATGGCCAACCCATGTTCCAGCTGCTCTGTGATGCTTTCACAAATGCTTCCCCTCCTCCACCTAGAAGCTGCCCCCTTGAAACCAAGATGCTCAGACTTTCATTTTCATTGTTATATCTATTCCCAGCACCCAGAACAGTACCAGGCACATAAGAGGCATTTAATAAATGCTTATTGACTCAGTGATTTACCGACCATCTTGATACTGGGGTTTAGTCCAAAGGCAAATAATGTTTCAGAATAATGGAAACCATACTTTTTATTAAATAAAGATAAAAATTGTCATGAAAACATAACTTGCATCAATTTGTGAGAGAGATGTTATTTTTAACAATAATTAGCCTCAGAGTCAGGAAGACCTGGTTTCAAGTTCTACCTGTGATACAAACTACACCATCCTGGGCAAATCCTTAAATTGTCAATGTCCCAGGCAACTTTCTAAGGCTAAATTGCAAAGCGTGTGCCCACCTGTATTACTTGAGGGAATTTCTTCATTGGAGGTTCTCGATACCCATGGAATCATTTTTCTGGTCCCTCAAAAATGTATACGATCTTTTAACTATGATAAAACACTTTCTTTGGATAGAACTCTGGCCTTGGAGTCAGGAGGACCTGACTTCAAATCTGGCCTTAGACACATAACACTTACTAGCAGTGGAAAGCTGGGCAAGTCACTTAACTGCATTGCCAACCCCCCCCCCCAAAAAAAAAAACCCTTTCTTCGTAACAACCCTGTGCAATAGGTAATATTCTCCAAATAAGGAAACTGAAGTACAGGGAAGTTAAGAAAAGAAAAGCATTACTTGAAGTCTGGCTTCTAGATTTTACCACATTTTTTTTGTTTGTTTGTTTTTGTAGAGGGAAGGAAAAGACAAAGAAGGCCAAAATAAGTATGTACAGGACTGTATGCTAAGGATTTGGGGAGACAAGAATGAAAAACAATTCAGGCCTTATCTGCCCTCAAAGAGTTTAGAATCTAGAAGCAGAGATAAAATGAAGACACAAAGTATATGCTGTTTTGAAGCATTTTTCCTGTTTTGTTCCATTTTTCAAAGTATTCTGATGGTAGCACAGCAATTATAACTTCCCATTCTTTCAGTACCCTGGGATACAGTTCTGGGCCAAGTGATTTGAACTCATCAAGGGTAACTTTACTGTCTCCTTTCTTAATTCCAGTTTTAGCAACCTATTAAGTATTTTATCTTGTTCTTTTATGTCTTCTGGAGATCATTCTCTTTAGAAGAGAAACAGAGGCAAAATAGAATCAAGATCTGTCTTCTAACAACATTCTCATCCTCTTCCCATCCTGAGTCATGGTCCTGTTCCTTCTTTGAGTTGCTTTTTCCCTCCAACATGGCTTAAAAAATTCTGTTTGCTGTTGCTCCTAGCATTCATTATGAATTTGAGTACATTTTTACCTTTTGGACCCCTGACACTATTCTTATGCCATTCTTTTATAGTAATTCTCAAATACTTGCCTGTGTTATTATATATGACTTTCAACAAACTAAATCAGCTATGGAGTTTCCCGTACAATCACATACATTTCTTTAGCCAGTTTCTCCTTTCAGTTTTGATTGGAATTTTTTGTTGGCATCTTCAAAATTTCATTTTTGAGAGTCTCCTATCCTTGGATTGATTTTTTCCTTGTAAAGTGTTATTTCTTGAGTTACTACCTATCATTTCTTTAGACTCTTTATAATCTGTTCTCCTCAAACCTAAGGTGCATGTCAAATTATTTCATGTTTTCCTTTTCTCTATCACAATTCTAGAATGGAAAGGTATCCCCATTTTTTCTAATTCAACAATCATTCTTGTTATTGGTCAGAATCAGGTCCAGAAAGCAATTCCCCTCATTGGTTCCTCTACCTTTTGAAGAATTAAATTATCATTAGGCAAGCCAGGAAAATATTAACTGCTTTGCTTTTGGCAGGGAGAGAGAACACCAACAGATGTCCAGATAATTGAAGTCCGCCATTGTTATTATTTCATGAGTCCATGCCAGGCCTGTGATGTTACCCAAACCTCTTCTATTTCCCCTTTCTGTTCAGGAAATCTGTAGTATGTTCTAATGACAATGTCATATCTCTTTCTGTCTCTATTGAGCTTTACCCAAATGCATTCTAACATGTTTTCCCTCTCTAGTGCTTTCCAGGTCCCTCCCAAATCTAAGATACTAGGTTTCTGGATATATGAATTATCCATACAGCAAATAAGTCAAATGTAGATCCTGTGGTATCTTTAAAAGATACCATGATCCACTCAGGAACACTTCTCCAAACTTTAGGTGCATAACCTCAGAGGGACTCAAAGTATATGCCTTCAAACCAATGTCAACCAGTTGTATTTGAATGATTTTAAACCTATCCTCTTAAGAACACTTCCTTTCCTCCTTCCTTCCTTCCTTCCTTCCTTCCTTCCTTCCTTCCTTCCTTCCTTCCTTCCTTCCTTTCTTTCTTTCTTTCTTTCTTTCTTTCTTTCTTTCTTCTTTCTTTCTTCTTTCTTTCTTTCTTTCTTTCTTTCTTTCTTTCTTTCTTTCTTTCTTTCTTTCTTTCTTTCTTCCTTCCTTCTTTCTTCCTTTCTTCTTCCTTTCTTCTTCTTTCTTCTCTTTCTCTTTCTTTCTTCTTTCTTTCTTTCTTTCTTTCTTTCTTTCTTTCTTTCTTTCTTTCTTTCTTCCTTTCTTTCTTTCTTTTTCTTTCTTATAGACATCAAGGCCCATTCCAATAACCAGTAATTATTACAGCCTGTATTTGAACCTAGCTCTTCTAACTGCAGGCTCAGCATTCTTCCCTTAATGCTCAGTAAATGGTAAGAGCCAAAAATAATTTGCTATTCTGTCTTTAGTATAGTGACAGCTTCATCAGATGTCTGGATAACTGAAGTCCATTGTCACTACCATAACATACCTCCATGCTAGGCTTGTGATCTTTTTCCTGAATTCCTCATCTATTTCCTCCTTCCATGTAAGATGGTCACAAGGACATCGTGTGTCAGATTGGGCCTTAAACTCAAGTCTTCCTGACTCCAAGCACAACTCACTATCCACTATACTTTATGTATATACATACATACACACACACACACACATATACATACATACATATATGTATACATATATATCGACTACATTTACCTCTATACTATCATAATAATACCCTTTCTATTTCTTCTTGCATTGATCCCCATCCAACTGCTCTCCATCATGTTTCTCCCCTCTCATTCCTGGATTTCTTCATAGTAATAGATTTTACTAATATATAATTCTTAAGATATTTGAAAGGGAAGATGATACCAAACACTTAAAAATAATTACTACCAAAAATGTCAGTTAAGAAGATATCAATAACTGTCAGTCCATACATCTATTTTCTGATTGCTTCAAAATTTTGTGAGAATGAACTATCTATTTATCCATCTATCCATTCATCTATCTATCTATCTATCTATCTATCTATCTATCTATCTATCTATCTATCTGTCTGTCTATCTATATCAAAGGTATATTGGATGAAACTATCAGAAAGGAGCAATTTGCAAAATGATTTGATCTCATTGAGTTGTTTCAGTCATGTCTGACTCTTCATGATCCCATTTAGGATTTTCTTGGCAAAGATACAGGTGAGAGGGCACCTTAGTTATTTGCCATTTCCTTCTCCAGCTCATTTTATAGATGAGGAAACTGAGGCAAACAGAGTTAAGTGGCTTGCCCGAGATCACACAGCTAGTAAGTGTCTAAGGCCAGATTTGAACTTAAGTGGAGTATCCTTCCTGACTTCAGGCTTAGCACACTATTCACTGTGCTACCTCGCTGCCTAAAAATGCAAAATGATATCCTAGGGCAAAGCACATCTTTACAGCCACACAGAAGTGCAAAGAACACAAGATTCTGGTTTGTTGTGCTTTTTTGTTGATTATATAAATATATTCTTTGATTGGGTAGAGCCAACTGCTAGCTTAAATATGAGCTTACAACAAAGTGTCTCCTATGCAGATGTTAAAATTAGACAAGCTTACTTGAATGAGATTACTTACTGAGATAACTTTGTTCAAGAATTTTCTATCCAGGGATAATATATGGTGGCACATTTTTGCCAAAGCTGTTTTTCTCTGTGATAGAAGATACCCAGTGCAGAATCCAAACTGAGGAATTCCCTGTGGACACTGAAGCCTTTCAGCCACTTTAACTCCTTGAGGATTCAGTCTTAGAATCTCAGATATGGAATGAACCTCAGAGGTCATCTAGTCCAACTCATACCTGAATAGGAATTCCTCTGGCACATGCCCAATGAGTGGTAATCTATCCTCTGATTTAAGACTTCCAGTGATAGGCAACTCACTGCCTTTCATGACAGTCCAGTTTACTTCTATGCAGTTCAAATTGTTAGAAAGTTTTACTTCATAGTTACTAAAAAGCTTCCCCCACCCTCTGCTACTTCCACCTATTATTTCTAATTCTACCCTTAAGGGCCAAGCTGATCAAATATAATCCCTCTTGTATGTGACAGTCTTTCAAACACTTGAAGACAACTACAGTGTCCCACTAAGTCTTCTAATTCCTCCAGTCTACCACATAGTCTTGTTATGTTTCAGCTAATAAGTGTGAAAAAAGGACACAGAGGCAAAGGAGTAGCTGTAACTTGTATAGTTTCACCTCATTGTATTATTTTCCCTTATGCTCCATATTTTCAGAATAAGGGACCATAGGTAACAGCACTTAGTAGGGATGGGGCCCATAGAACTGACATTCTCAGATGAAACACATCTAAGAGATAGGTAGTGGTTTTCAAGGAAAACATCCCTAAGAATATGCTTATAATACAAATTTGCCAGTGATTAAAGGAGAAGAGATGATAGCTCCTTAATAAACCAATCAGTCATAGTCATGTATTAAGCACAGGGGAACAAAAAAGTGAAAATCAAATAGTTACTGCTCTCAAAGACTATAAATTCCATGAAGTGGAAGGAAGGAAAGAAACAAGGATTTATTAAATACCTACTGTTACAGGTACTGTGCTAAGTGCATTACAACTATGATCTTATTTGATCCTCATAATAACCTTGGGAAGTAGGTTTTATTATTATCTCCATTTTACAATTGAAGAAATTGAGGCAGACAGAGATTGAGGTTTTTAGAGCCACATGGTTTCTAAGTGCCTGAGGCAGATTTGAAGTCAGGACTTTCTGACTTCTGACCCTGTGATCTATCCACTGTACCTCCTTCATGAAACAATGTGTACCTAAATAGATATGTGTAAAATAAATTGGATGTAATGGGAGAGGAAGGCACTACCACCTGAGTTGGGGAAGATATCAGTAAAGTTTTTATATAGAAGGTAGCATTTAAACTGAATTTTGAAGGATACAAGAGATTCATTAAGGTAAAGGTGAGGAGGGACTGCATTCCAGGTGTGGAGATAATCAATACAAAGCATGGAGATAAGAGATGGGATGTTACATGTGAGGAATAGCTAGAAAGCCAGTTTAGCTATACTGAGGAAGATGAGAAGGGGAGTCATTTATAATAAAGTTGGAAAAATACATTGGAGCCAAGTGGTTTAAATAACAAACAGAAGAATTTTGATCATAGAGGCAGCTAGTAACCACTGCAATTTTTTGAGTAGGCACAGATGGGAGGATACCTTAGGTCATTTACTTCTATATTTATAACACTGGTGCCTAACGGAGGCAATGGAAATGGCAGGGAAGGAGTAATTGAATCTAAGGTAAGAGATTCAACTAAAAGAGCAAATTCTTGGCTTGATAGGACTTTCCTTGGCTCTTCTATGTGTCATCAGTGGTTTACCCTGGAAGACAAGGATAGCTTGACAGCCATGATAATAGTTCATACCACCAATTTTACATAGCAGTTTCCTCATGCCAACATGATGAGGTTGCTGTTTCAAGCAGTGCTATCACCAACTTACAGAGGAGGAAATTGAGAATTGGGTGGCTTGCTCAAAGTCACACAGTTAATAAATAATACCAAGCTACCTCTTGAGCCCAAGAGTGGACTCTTCCCTATCCTCCTGGTCCTTTACCTCAAACAGAGAAGAAGATGTCTGGGGAAATAAAAGTACAGTACAACTTTCACATATCTAATGGTTCCAGTGAACATCTGTGAATAGCACAAGACATGACTAGGCCAGAAAATAGACTTCAGATAAGTAAGCAGCAAGAGTAGACCAAGAATTGATTCCCAGAATGCATGGACACAGTGTTAGGTAGTACTGAGATGTCAGCAAACCACCCCTACTAGATAGAAATTCAGATTAGTAAAAAAAAAAAAAAAGCGATAGTTCAGACTAGTAAAAAAAAAATACAACAGACTTTTGAAAAATACAAAAAGTAATCAGCCTAAAACTGAGGAATGGTGTACCCATGATGCAATGCATATTTCCTTGGGGACTTTCTATGACATATAAGAATGCTGGTTGTAGGATATTCTAGAATTTTTGGAGGAATTTGACTATTTGTATAACATACAGTTCTTTGGGGAGTAGGAATTTTGCCTGTATGCCTATATATAAGAGTTGGTGTCAGGCCGGAGTATCAGAATCACAGAATCTCTGATTTGGAAGATACTTCAGAGATATTCTAGGTAACCTAATCTATCCTACAACTAAACAGGAATTCCCTTTACAACATCTTTGAAAACAGTCATCCAGCTTTCCCTTGAAGACTTCATGTAATGGAGAATGTACTACATTCCAAGGCAGTTCATTCCATTTAGGGAAAAATGCTAATCATTGGAAAGAATTTTTGTTTTTTCCCCCTCTTTCATTGAGCTAAAATCTAATTCTCTACAACTTTGACTTCTTTCTCCTATTTTTGTCCTCTGTTGGGAAGTAGAGAAAGTCTAATCCATCTTCTGCAGGCCATCTCTTCCAAAACTTAAAAAGAGTTATCATGTCCACCCTAAAAGTCGCCCTCATCTAATGCTAAACACTCCCACTTTCCTCAACTCATCATTCTATGGAACAACCTCCAATTCTCTTATCATCCTTATTGTTCTCCTCTCAACAGGTTTCATTTTTGCAGTATTCTTTCCAAAACATGACGCCCAGAGCTGAACACAACACTTTCTTTTTGATCAGAGCAAGGACTAATATGGTGATTGATATCACTTTCTTGACTCTGGACAATGGAGAGATTTCTTCAGGTTTCTAATCAGAGGCACAAGCTAGTCAAAGCATGCTGCTCTTGAAAGGTAATCCCGGTGATTTAATGCTCTAGGAATCCTTGATGGAAAGATTATAGGAGCATTCTTGACACAACTTGTCTATTCCCTATTAGAGTGGGTTCAACAAAACCCTAAGCCATTGTAGGCATCCAACCAATGTTTTTTGCTTGGTGGTTGGCTGAGTTGATGTGGGCAAGGGCTAAATGAGAACAATAATTGCTAGCAATGCTCTAGGAACAGAACCTCATTCCCTAGCAAAGATACTAGAAGATAGTTAATTTTGCCTTTTCCTTCATCCAGTAAAGGTCTATGGAAAAAGAAGGAGCAGAAATAAGAAAGGAGATTTATAGGATAATGTAGAACATACAATTGTCAATAATTTCTCCAAAGAGGACTCTTTGTCTCACTTATTTCATGCTTTTGGAATTCAAAGACCCCAGTTTCCCTTTTGACTTTGTGAGGAGTATAGTAGACATCCCCAAGATGAAATGGATCTGAGGAAAAAATAATCTGCTTTGTGATATTCTCAGTAAATGAATTAGTTCCTCAGAGTCATATTTCTCAAACTTTATCTTAACCACATGGCCTCAGACTGAACAGTCTAAAACTTGACAATCTGAATTGGACATTAGTCAATCTGCAGCCTGGAGAACCAGGTTATAAGTAAGATAGATGACTCCATGCCTCAGGTAAGGGTTAAGGATCCCTTGCAAAGGCTGTCTACGTTGATACCTGCCCTGACCGTTGGCTGCTGTTTTGTTTCTGCCTGATCCCTCCCTGACTCCAAATAAAAGAGCTAGTTGGTTAAGAAATGTTTGCAAATGCTGAATCATTTCATATAATAAAAAGCTACAATAGCAGTGGTCAGAGAGTATTTAACAACACAGATTTTTGCCTTTTCCTTTTCCTGCTCCAAAAGTAATGCCTTATTTCTGTGATATGCGGACTTCACCAGTCTGAGAAAAGTCACTCTCTGTATTCTTCTGAGTCTCTGACCAGGCCACATCATCCTCAGCCTTCTATTTTTTTTTCAAACCTACCCAATACCACTAAGAGGAGTTGGCAAAACACAGAACCATCGAATCCTAGAATGTTTTAACAGGAAGGGAAGTCCTCCCACCCTGGTTTTATCTGCAGGCTGTATAAAGGTTTGGGATTTAGCAATAGACTGTACTAGCTCAGCTTGTGAAAAAATCACATTCTTTTATCAACTCCCCAGATGGTTTAGATCATTAAAAACACAACAAAACAAAACAAAAGCCCTTCAGAGTGTACACTGTGAAGATATTCTCTAATTTCCAAGAAAAATAAATATATGTTGAATTTCTCACAGATCTTTCTCACTTTCCCTGTGTACAGCCTGAAATGCTACAATGAAATGCTGGGGGGGGGGGAGAACTTCATTTCTTTTGAGGCTGCAAAGCCTTTGAACACTCAAGTTCCAGTGCTCTTTTTTATCCTCCCTCTCCACTCATTACCCCCACCCCCAAATCAGTATTTCTCTATTGGGGCTCAGTTTAAATTGAAATGTGGATGCTTTGTTCATTGTATTTGGGGCAACTGGCTCTCAGTGTATAACTGTAACAACAAAAAAGGCTGTTTCAAGTCAAAGAGACCTCAAGAAACTATCCCACCATCTGCTGAGGAGAAAGAAGTGAGCCTGTGGGCCAATAGATCTTTATGGAGCAGAAGCAATAGTATTGTTGCCTAAATTCTCCACAATCTTCTTTGGGTCAAAATAGTCTAAACACAGAAAATCGAAGGTCCCATGCACTTATGGGTTATTCAAAGGGCCAGATCACTGCCCTGCTTGCATCACTTATTGTCATTTGGAAGTGAAACTAGAGGAAGAGGGAGGGAGAGAGAGAGAGAGAGAGAGAGAGAGAGAGAGAGAGAGAGAGAGAGAGAGAGAGAGAGAGAGAGAGAGAGAGAGAGAGAGAGAAACAGAGAGACAGAGACAGACAGAGACAGAGAGACAGAAAGAGGAGAGAGAGATTGCGTTAAACCGGCATGCACCATTGGATAAATGGCTGGCATTAGCAAAGCTGCATTGCAGGGAACCCTTTAGCAGTTTGCCACTGCCAGCTGATGTCTCTGTGAGCATTGGTGCTGGGAAGCCAAAAATGGAAGCAGGTGCAGGGGCAGAGCAACTGAATGTGGAGGGGGGAAAAATCCAGGAACAGAACTTCTGTTGTGAAAATTCAGTTGCCTTCATTAAAACCTAAACAATGCTTTATTTTAAACCTGAATAATATTTTTTCGTGGGCTAGAGTCTTGCACCCGCACTTAAAGCAATCCTCTTACATTTAGGCACTGGACTAAGAGACTGTGTTTTTTGTTTTTTCTGCTCTCTAAAGCTGTGGCTTGTCTGAGAGACTGCTGTACACTGATTATAGCAGCTTCCCTTCAGAGACCCAGAGCATCTGTTTCTTAATGCTCCTCTTCCCTCCCCCCACCTCCCAAAGTGCCCCCTCTTCAGAAACTCCCACCCCTATGAGCCCAGGGCCTGGGAACAGAAACTGCTCTGAACCCATCTTGTCTTGATGGTGCTCTGTCACTAATTCAGTCCTCTAATACACTGTCTTCTGATAAGAAAGAAGGCAAGACTCCAACGGGCAAAGCATTTACATTTCCCCCAGAAGCCTTAGCGCCCTTGTATTTCTGCCCCAAGGTTTCTAAACCTTTGAGAAGGGGGATAAGGAAAGACAAAAGACTGGAGCAGCAAAGGGGATGGCATGCAATGAGGAAAGGGTTCATGGACAGCAGATGCAAAGAACAACCAGAAAAATGGAAAATAGAAAGTATTCCTAATTAAAGTGGGGGTAAAGGAGATTATCACCATATTCCATTGTCCCCTAAATTCAAAGTCTATAAACATTTTTGATCTTATCCCCTACCAGTAAAAAAAAACACACCCTAAAATATCTATATATTTAAAAAGATAAACAGATAATAGACATAGATAGACAGACAGACAGATGATATAGACAGACAGATAAATAGATGATAGTGATAGATTATATAGCTGGAGAGGGAGATAGATGATAGAAACAGATGCTAGAGATAAATAAATATAGATGACAGAACATTTATTTAGTGCTTACATGTGCCAGGGACTGTACTAAGCTCTGAGGACAGAAAACTGGATAATAAGACAGTTGCTGCTCTCAGGAAGCTTACATTCTAATAGGAAAGAACAAAACATAAAAGAGAAAAGAAGGCAAGGTGAGGGTTAGGGGCAGGTGAGAGAGGCTGAGGTAGCTGATGTGACAGTGGAGCAAATAAGAGAGTGAGTAAGAAGCCAAGTGAGCAGAGTGGCTGGGGGTCCTCAAGGTATGGCTATCCTGCTCAGGGACTCACCAATCCAAGAGGACTTCTCAGAGAGGAGTCATTCTTAAGTGGACAAGGCAACTGGTGTGTGTGTGTGTGTGTGTGTGTGTGTGTGTGTGTAAAGTGGACCAGAGAGTGAGCTGGAAGCAATGTTAGCACGTTATTATAGATTACATGAATGACTGTGCTAATAAAACACAAAACCAGAAATTTTAAAAGGATGAAATTTAAAAAAAAATGATTCCAAAGTAAATAGGGAACCATTAGAGCTCAGTGGATAGGGCACAAGCACTGTCATCAGCCTGTGTTTTAATTTTTAAAAAAATCATCTTAGCAGTTTGTGCAGGAAAATTTGAAGAAGGGAGAGACTTTAGGTAGGAAGAGCAAATAGGAGCCTATCGAAATAGTCCAGGCAAGAAGGGATGAGGGTGGTAGCTGTGTGAGCAGATAGGAATGCAAAAGATGTTGTGGAGGTAGAAACAATAAGTTTTGGCAATAAACCTCTGTAGGGTGAGGGAGAAGGAGGAGTCAACCATGACATCAAGGTTATGAGCCTGGGTGATTAGAGGGGTCTGTAACAGTACTAGGGAAATTCTTAAGAGGGATAGTTTCTGGGAGGTAGATGATATAATGAGATCTGTGATGAGGATCACAACCCATCTGTGCCTGCTCATCCTGAGCAACTCAATTTGTCCCACTCCAAACAAAAATTGGGGAGGTGGGACTCTTACCTTTCACCACATTACTTTCAAGGCTGTACTCTCAACTTTCTCGGCTATAACCTAGGTTCCTTTCCTTCACCCCACCCCTCGCCCTTTTTCTTCTTATGTTTCATCTTCTCTCAATAGAATGTAAACTCCTAGAGGACAGGTATTATCTTTCTATTTCTATTTGGCGCATAAGGCCCAGCAAAAATCTTGCCTTTTACTGGAAGCCTTTCCCAATTCCCCTTAATTCTAGTGCCTTCTGTTTATTATTTCCAGTTTACCCCATATATTGCTTGTCTGTACACAATTGCTTACATGTGATCTCCTCCATTGGACTGTGAACTCTTTGAAAGCACTCCTTTCTTTGTATTCCCAGAATTTAGCACAGTGCCTGGCACCAAGTAGTGGCTCAAAAGAGTGAGGTAGGCAACTAAAAAACTACTTGAAATAATTAACAACTTCAGCAAAGTTGCAGGATGTAAAATAAACCCACATAAATCACTGGCATTTCTATATATTATTAACAAAGCGCAACAGCAAGAGATAGAGAAATTCCATTTAATATATAAATATAATAAATATTATATAGACTATATATATGATTATATTAAACCTATTTCCACATTAGTCATGTTGTAAAGAAAAATCAGAACCAATATATAATATATAAATGATATATAAATATAAAATATTTGAGAGTCTTCTTGCCAAAACAAACCCAGGAAATCTGTGAACACAATTGCAAAACACTTCTCACACAAATAAAGTCAGATCTAAATAATTGGAAAAATATTGGTTGTTCAAGGGTAGACCAAGCTAATATAATAAAAATGACAATTCTATCTAAATTAATTTACTTATTCAGTGACATACCAATCAAACTACCAAAATTATTTTATAGAGCTACAAAAAATAATAACAAAATTCATCTGGAAGAACAAAAGGTCCAGAATATCAAGGCAATTAATGAAAAGAAATGCAAAGAAAGGTGGCCAAGCCATACCATATCTAAATCTGTGTTATAAAGCAGCAATCATCAAAAGTACTTAGTACTGGCTAAGGAATAGAGTGGTGGATCTGTAGAATAGATTAGGTACACAGGACATAATAGTCAATGACTATAGTATTCTACTATTGGATAAACCCGAAGACTCCAGCTTCTAGGATAAAAACTCACTATTTAACAAAAACTTCTGAGAAAACTGGAAAACAATGTGGCAGAAACTAGGCATAGACCAACATGTTACACTGTATACCAAGATAAAGTAAAAATGGGTACATGATTTAGACATAAAGGGTAAAACTATAAGCAAATCAGGAGAACAAGGAATAGTCGTCACCTGTCAGATCTACGGAGGGAAGAATTTATGATCAAACAAGAGACAGATAAAATTATGAAATGCAAAATGGATAATTTTTATTATGTTAAATTAAAAAAGGTTTTGCACAAACAAAGCCATTGCAATCAAGATTAGAAGGGAAGCAGAAAGCTGGGAAACAATTTTTATAGCCAGTATCTCTGATAAAGTCCTTTTTTCTAAAATATATAGAGAACTGAACCAAATCTATAAGAATACAAGTCATTCCCCAATTGATAAATGATCAAAGGATATGAACAGACAGTTTTTGGAAAAAGAAATTAAAGCTATCTATAGTCCTATGAAAAAATGCTCTGAATCACTATTGATTAGAGAAATGCAAATTAAAGCAACTCTGACATACCACCTCACTTTACCTATCAGATTGGCTCACGTGACAAAACAGGAAAATGATAAATGTTAGAGAAGATGTGGGAAAATTGGAACACTGATGCATTGTTGGTGGAGTTGTGAACTTATCCAACCATTCTGGAGAACAATTTGGAACTATGCCCAAAGAGCTATAAAACTGTGCATATCCTTTGACCCAGCAATACCACTACTAGGTCTGTATCCCAAAGAGATAAAAAAGAGAAAAGGATCTACATATACAAAAATTTTTATAACAGTTTATTTCTTTTTGTGGTGCCAAAGAATTGAAATTGGGGGAATATCCATTGATTGGAGAATGGCTGGACAAGTTGTGGTGGATGAATGTGACAGAGTATTATTGTTCCATAAGAAATGTTGAACAGGCTGACTTCAGAAAAGCCTGGAAAGTCTTGCATGAACTGATGCTGAGCAAAGTGAGCAGAACCAGAAGAATACTGTACACAGTAACAGCAACATTGTGCAATGACTGATTTCATTAGACTTAACTCTTCTGAGCAATGCAACAATCTAAGGCAATTCCAAAAGACTCATGATGGAAAATGCTATCCACATCCAGAGAAGGAACTATGGAGTCTGAATGCAGATCAAAGCATACTATATTCTCTTTTTTTTTGTTGTTTTTTTGTGTTTTCTTTCTCATGGTTTTCCCCTTTGGTTCTGATTCTTCTTTACAACATGACTAATGTGGAAATATGTTTAATGTGATCGTACATGTAAAGCCTATTATCAGATTGAATACCATCTTGGGGAGAGAGAAGGAGAGGGGAGGAAATTTAGAACTCAAAATTTTATAAAAGCAAATATTGAAAACTAAATATAAGTAAATAAATATTTTTTAAAAGAGTGAATTAGGGAGCTTATACAGGACAGAGAGAGAGTGGAGTTGGGGGAAATGGGTAGGTGTGATTGTGTTTGAGACAAGCTTCAAAATTGGTTGTCATGGTGAGGATGGGAGGAACATACCTCTCCACTCTGTGATTAGTTGATTTTATGCCCTTTGGGGTCAGTCTCCTACTTTGGATATTACTGCTTTAAGCCATTCCAGCCAATATAGATTATTACAGTGATCAGCCTTCCATTTTTATAGCATTTAATTTTAAATTTTTCTCCATAGAAACAGAAACATACAGAGTGTTATTTTGCACAGCTTAGGGATTCCAATGGTTCTTAAGCATATTAATCAGTACTTGAGAGCTTATATAAAGCAGTAAGTGAAAATTGTTTTTTCTTTGCTAAACAGTGTTTGATATACAACCACCATTTTTTGTTGTTGTTGTTGTTGATGATGTCTCCTCTTTCATTAAAAAAGGGCATAAGAATAAAGGAATCATAGACTATTTTGGAGCTGGAAGGGGCCATTAAAGAGCATCTACCCTTCATTTCAGAGATTCTGTGTAATTCAACAAACATTAAGCATTTCCTATTGTGGAAGGCACAGCAAAGCAACAACAACAACAACAAACACAAAACACACACACAAAACAAAAACAAAAAAGAGATATGAAAAAACCCAGCCCATATAAGGAGCTTACAATGAAAATCCTATTTTACCACTAGACTGCAGTTGGTAAAAGTTAATAGTTGAGGTAGATACTTTAAAATACAAATCACATGCAATCATAATGGAGGGTTGGACAAATCCTGACTATAAAACCCACAAATAATCGGTGCGTGAGAAGTGGTTTAGGTGGTAGCAGAGAGAGAATCAGCTTTGGATCCAGAAGGACATGAGTTCAAGTTCCACCTCTGACACATGGTTGTGCGACTGCATACAAATCATTTACCTCTAAGTTTTCTAGACAAGTCTCTAAAATTTCATGTGTTACTGTCATTTTTTTGTTTTGTTTTGTCTTTTGTTTGTTTTTACAGAGTTCTCTGCATCAATGAGATCACAAGTGACCATTAATTGGGGAATGGATGAACAAATTATTGAATATGAATATAATGGAATATTATTGTGTCATAAAAATTATGAAGCAGATAATTTCAGAGAAAGCAGGAAAGATTTATATGAATTGTTGAAGACTGAAGTGAGAAGTACCAGGAACATGATTTATACAATTAACAACAACATTGTAAAGACAAACAACTCTAAAAGAGTTAAAACCCCTGATCATTACAATGTCCAACCACGATTACAGAGGACTCATGATGAAATATTACCTATCTGCTGATGTCATTGACACATATACTTTTTTGGACAAGACCAATTTGAAATTGGGAAGTTGTTTTGCTTGACCATGCATATTTGTTGTAAGGGTTTTTTTTTTTAATTTTTCAGTTGTAATAGGAGAGTTGAGAGATAGAGAATATGGATTTTTTTTTACTTTAAAAAAATCACAAGCCCAGTCCTGTCCCTAATTTGTCTTTAGTTGAACTTGATTTGAAAGAACATAACTGCAATTGAGCAAAAGCCCTGCTCGTTTAAGGACCTACTCTAATGCTTCATCATGGTATGGAGATGGCCCTGGGTTCTAAAAGGCTGGCAGCATGCTTTAAACAAAGCAGGTGCTCATATACTATTGTTAAACTAATTGTATTAGTTAAACTGAATATATTCTCAGTGGATGTGGAATGAGATACACATCATAAGTGAGTGATAGTAGAAAATTTGTCTTCCTCTGAGGTGAGAGAAGAGGAAGAGAAATATACAATCAAGTGCAAGTTTTGGGAGATTCTACCAAACTGAAAGGCATTTCAGCATGGACCCAGTTTTTGAATATGGGTCCAGAGATGGACTGTTTATCTTTTGAAGGTGAATCAATTCTGCTACATTTAGAAAGTCTTATCACCACATTCGCTGCAAGATGAATATTTTAGTCATAATTACTCTTTAAAGACCTTCTACTAAGTTTCAGAGGGGTTGCAATCAGTAGAGAGAGGACCCACACTTGAAATGAAACACCCTTGAAGTATTGAGCACTGATATATTATGATGAAAGAACCATAATCTGTTTCTGTTTTATCAGAACTTAGAGTAGATAGAGTTAATCTACAAACCAGATGCTTTACACCAGAAAGAAAAAGCTCTGAATATGTTGAAACAAATGATACTATTCCCTGTGAAAAGAACAGTATCAATTACTATTTAAGATGACAGACATATTGCAAAGTGGAATACTAGTGCAAACCCAACCTGTTTCACTTTTCTACATTGTTTCATTGCGTGGCCTTATGCTTGAGCATATGAGGGTCTTCCCTCCTCTCAACGACTATTCAAATACTACCCATCCTTCATGATCCAGCATGAGTCATTTGTCCTCAATATAAACCTCCAGCCCACAATGATCTGTTGTTGAAATCCTACAGCATTTATAATCTAGACCACTTATTTGGCAATTAATCATGTACTATGTCATCTATTGTTATATTGAATTGTTGTGCATTTCTTGTGCTATCAGTTAACTTATTAGATGTTGAAGTCTTATTTCCCCCAATAAAATTATAAAGGGCTTGAGGTGAGAAGCCATGCCACTATACTCTTCAGTATCTGTTACTGCGACCATGCCTTTTACATGGCACATGCTTGACAAATAATTGGGGTTTAAAATCTCATTTTAAATTTTCCAGTAAAACAAGGCTCTTTTTTTTTGGCAGGGGAAGCTAAGCAATGGGGTTAAGTGGCTTGCCCAGGGTCACACAGCTAGTAAGTGTTGTGTGTCTGAGGCCGGATTTGAACTCAGGTCCTCCTGAATCCAGGGCCAGTGCTCTATCCACTGTACCACCTAGCTGCCCCCAAGGCTCTTTTTTTTAAACAAATTATTTTCCATGGTTTTTCTTCTATCTCCAGTGAGTTAAATCCCTAATTCTACTGAATCTGTCCACAAGCAAAACCACATCTTGCATATTGTAATCATTTGGTATTACTCCATTTCCTCCCTGGCAATCTCCTATCCTTCCACCTTTCCCACTCTCTCACACCTACTCTCTCACATTTATATTTCACTCCTCAAACTCCTATCTCAAATTCAAGTCCTCTTTTCTATCCCCATTCTCACATTCCAGTTATGTTTTGGTTTCACTTCACTCCTTATCCAAACTGGATCACTAACACCCAACAAGAAAGTATTTTTCATGAGTGTGTTGGGAATGTTATCTTAGAAGCCACAACCTCTCTTATTGATATGACATTTTATGGTCATTTTTATGGGTTTTTTGGGGAGTAACCCTACTTTTTTCCCACCACCCTATTCACCCTACCAATTCCTAATCATGAAAAACATCACTGTTCACTTTCCTTCCTTCTACTCATGTTATATTGAGTATTAGTTGCTGGAAGAGGTCATGAAATTGGTTCCCTACAAATATATAACCTTACCAAGATTTGGCACTATTTAGCAATATTATTATTCATCTTTAGACTCTACCTTATGTTGACCCAAGAAGCTTCTCTTTATTTTTTCCTCTTCATCAACACCCTAACCTCAATCTCTTCAGTCCTCACCTATTTTACTTAGATAAGTAGAATACATGTGCACCTTCAACAATATCAGTGATGAATAATTGACATCTATCACTGATATTGCTATACCATCCCACAATTGATGTCAAAAGGACCCCCCAGAGGAAAAAAATATGTCTAGGCTCTGAGATTTTGGAGTTCTGAGTTGTCTTGGCTACGTGTATTCTCTACAATACCATTGAATGCATGTTACCTCTTTTCTCCTCAACTCTGTGTCTGTAGAAAGTAACCCATGCCTTTGTGAGGAAATTCTTTATATATATATATATATATTATTCTTGTTATGCCATTTGAATAAATGCTTTTTCTAAATGCTAAATGATTATACTGGTTGATTGTTAATTGGAAGTACACTAGTGGGGACTTGTTAGCTACAATATTAGTAGTAATCACTCATAGCGTTATTCCTAGAAACCAAGAAAGCAATTTGCCAGTGTCAGTGAACAAAGAAGAGTGTTACATGTGAAATTAGGCTGGAAAGGAGCAGCACATTGTGGAGAACCTAAGTTAAGATTATATATTATGCTATAGGGAAGATGAAACCACTGAATTTTTTTTCACGAAGTAAAGGGAGAGAAATAATTTATTTGACACCTGTATGGTGGATGGATTGAAGGGGAAAGAGAACAATTATACAAGGTATTTTCTTTTTTAAAAATGTATTTTTATTTATTTTACTAAATATTTCCCAATCAAAGTTTTTTAACATTCTTTTTTTTAAATGTTGATCTTCAAATTCTTTCCTTCTGTCCCCCACCCCCTCCTTGAAGAAATAAGAAATTTGATATTGATTATGCATGCAAAGTCATGCAAAACATATTTCCATATTAGCCATGCTACAAAAGAAAAGACAAAAAAAGAAACAAGAAAAAAAGTTAAAAAATTGTGATTCAATCTGCATTCAAAATTCATCAATTCTCTTTCTGGAAATGGAAAGTATTTTTCATAATTAGTTCTTTAGAATTATCTTGGATCATTGTCTTGATCAGAGTAACTAAATCTTTCATAACTGATCATCTTAAAAATGTCACTGTTACTGTGTACAAAGTTCTCCTGGTTCTGCTCACTTCACTTTGTATCAGTTCATGTAAGTTTTTCCCAGTTTTTCTGAAAGCATTTTGCTCATCGTTTCTCACAGATCCTGAAACTGCTGCTGCTGCTGTCATCACCACTTAGTTCTACTACTGGAATCATCCATACTACTGGGACTTGATCACCCACATAGCCTCCAGGCCAATCCCCATATGACAGATTTCTCCTTCCAACTTCCTAAATTGTGTTGGACTGGAAGAAGATCTCACCTTGACCTTTTGTTGGCCCTACCACTCCAGAATTTGATTTGAGGCATTATTTTAAGTTGTTTGGAGAAAAATGTTGAAGGAGTTAGGCTGAGTACATCCTCTACCCCATCATCTTGGCTCTACCCCATGAAGTCTACAGAGTAATTTCTACAGTAAAGGAGAGATATGAGGTAACAAGTGAACGAACTAGGGTAATGACAAGATGAATGGACAAAGAGGACAAGCATTAGAGATATTGTCAAAGTGGAATCAATAAAACTGATTAGATGTGGGAGTGAATGAGAGGGAAAAGTCAAAAGCTTACTCAGTTTCATGCGTGGGAGACTAGGAGAATGGCGGTGCTACTGACAAAAATAGAGAATTTTGTAAGAAAGATGATTTAGAGGAGAAAATGAATTTGATTTTTGACATATTGAATTTGTGGTAGTAGCGTTATTCAGGTTGGGGATTGGGGATGGGGTTATCCAACAGCTCTAATCTCTGAATGGAGATTCAGAACTAAAACTGAGGGAAGATAATTAGGGTTGGATTACAGACCTGAAAGTGATCCATGTAGAAAAGATGATTGACCCCATGGGAATGTGTAAGTTCACCAGGTGGAAGAGTATAAAAGGACAGAGCCTCAGGAATCACTTATACTTAGGAAATAGGAGGAAAACAACAAACCATTTGTGAAATTAAGATATAGGATTAGGTGACTTCTAAATTGCATACCATTCAGTGAAAATCCTATTATGCTAATCTAAGAGCAAGGAAAAGTTCTTTCTCCTCTGAACTTGGGCAAGACAGATCCATCTACCAATGACCAACACATGAATCTATATTATAAATGCGGCATATCTGAGTGAATATGACACTATACTTCATTAAAATCCCATCTTACCCATTTACTGGCTATGTAAACCTGGTTGGCCATTGGGCACAAAGAAGCAAGAATTCTCCTACCTGTCCACCGATAAAAGCAAATCTGTATATAAGATCATATATAGGATGATAGACTTAGAGTTAAAGGGACCTTGGAGATCATCTAGTCTGACCCTCTCATTATATAGTTAGGGAAAAATCACATCCAGAGAAGTGGAATGTCTTGTCCAAAGTCACAGGTGGCAGAATGGCAGAGTAGTCATTCCAATCTATAGCTTCCTAGCCTCCTAAAGTAGTACTCTTTCTACTGTGTACTGTAATAGCAAAAACTGAGGTCTAGTTATTAACATTTCTGTTTCCTAGTCCATACTTGACTAGAAAGGAAAATTTAATGGTCTCCTATCACTGTTCTTTTAGCGAATTTATATACTAATATTTCAAATAATATTTAGAGTTCTATAAGGCTTTGTATTTTTGTAATGAAAATCCATACTATTACATAGTAAATATTACTCTAATCTGATTTTCCAAAAGTTATTTCCTATTAATGCAGATTTGTTTCATTTTTATTACACTTTTGTCTGATTACTTAGATGTGTAACTCAGTTCCCAATCTAGTCTATTTGAGCATGTAGCTTCACACAGCCTTCTCTCCATCATTCAGGAGTCATATATCCTTCCAATTAAAAAAAATAAGCACAATGCAAAATATCCCAGGCTTAATTAGAAGCTGTGTTGCAACTGTAAGGACCACATCAAAATTGACTATGTTAATTTTTTAAAAGAGCACTAAAGATATAACCACATGAAGCTGAACGGCTGGATACAAAAAGGAAATTTTTAGTTAACATCTGGATCTTTTTAAACACCTAGATGCTTATTAGAACTTGAACCAAATATTGGGATGATTAGCTGAGTTAAAGAATTTAATTTTTTTTAATTCATGAAAATTCATCTTTCTGTCTTCCCCAATTCAATGAAAACAAACAAATAAACAAACAAACTCTGTAACAAATACGTATATTCAAGGAAAATAAATTCCTATATTGGTTATATGAAAAATAAGATGTCTCAGTTTGCACTCTGAGTCCATAACTTCTCTGTTGGGAGGTAGGTAGCATGTTTGATCATGAGTCTTCTGGAATCCTGGTTGTTCATTGCACTGATCAGAATTCTTAAGTTTTCAATGTTATTTTTTCCTTAAAGTGTTGTTATTACATAATTTGTTCACCAGGTACTGATCACTCATCAGTTCAAATATGTGTTCTCAGATTTCTCTGAAACCTTCATCATTCTTTATGGCACCATGCTATTCTATCACATTCATATAACATGATTCACTCAGCTATTCTCCAATTGATAGGCACCCTCTCAGTTTCGCCTTCTTTGATAGATGGATTTATTTTCATTTGACTTTGTGTTGATGAACGAAGTCATTTGTTGTATGTATATGTGTGTGTGTGTGTGTATAAAATATATATATATATACATATGTGTATATATATGTGTGTGTACATATATTATGTATATATGCATATATATATATATATATATATATATATATATATCTCATCTTTAATTTGGAAAGAGATAAAAATATCACGGACTTAAAGCTAGGATGGAGTTTATAGATCATCCAGTCAAACCGCCTCATTTTTCAGACAGGCAAAGTAAGGTGCAATAAGGTAAAGTAATCTATTTGAGGTCACATAGGTAGTAAGTAGTAGAGCCGTAATATGAACCCAGATCTTCTGATTCCAGACCCAGCACACCTTCTACTGCATCACACATCTATAAATTTATTTTAATACAATGATCTACCAGAATGGGAATTATTCAAAGTCAAACTTTAAAGTAGATTTCATTTTTTTTTATAAGATATGTGGGTGTATGTTAATATCCATATTCATCTATCACATGAGAACCTAGAATGAAAATAAATCTGGTATTTTTTAAAACTAGGGGCTAGGTATCCTGTAAAATATAGCATTATATTTTCTGATCAAATTTGCCACTTAAGACTATCAAAGCTGTTTTAGTTACAGTGTTACTCTAAGCTACAAATGGCCACTAGCAAAGGGAAACTGTTGTCATTTTCTGGCTGCTGATCAAAAAAGTGAAATTAGGTTTCAGTATCCTCTGATGATGAAAACTTCTCTGCAAACATGTGACCTTCAAATAATTTTTCCAGCTATGGTCACCTATATATGTTTGTTACAAATACTGTGATGCTATCATTCAAAATCAAATTACTCAAATTCTTTTACTCTTGCAAAACAAAGTGAAAATTGTCATTTAATTTCTAGGTTAGGCTGTCAGGGACAAGACAACATACAAGTGAAGACAATATCTCCATTGCCAAAAACCATAGTAACATCATGAGAAAATCCATAGCTCAGGTTCCAGACATACCAATTTGATACTGGGCCTCCTAATAAGATACTTTCATTGGTTCCAAATCTTTTTGCATTGATATATTTCTTAAGCAAGAAAGCTGCTGACACAGAGCTTCACCATTCTAATTCTGTCTCTTATATATACGCCTCTTTTTGTTCGATTAGATATCCTTGCTTCTTTTTTTTTCTATTGATATTCTTATTTCTGTTGCTGAGGAAGACGAATTTAGGATATTTTTGTAACTATTTTGATCACATGAGGTTTCTGAGAATGAAGTTTTCCATCCTTTACCAGGTTTTGAATGTAACATCAGCATATAGAGGTTGATTTCTTCCTCTAGACCATAGGTTCCCAAAGGGGACTGTATGCTTCCCCTCCCCAACAATGGGGTAGCCACAGGTGCAATTGGGGGAGGCTGAATAAAAATAAGGAGGTGGTGGAAGCATAAGGAAAGAAGATAAAAAAATTTTGAAAAATCATTCATACATGTTTCATCTGTTGTGTAACAGAGTTAAAGTCGCAATGATTACAAACACAAAATGCAAGTTATAACCTATCAGTGGTCAAGTCCACAGACAGGTCTTAATAAGCAAGTGTTGGCAGGTGAACATTCTGAGCATTGTTGGGAAGTCCAGCATGTATTGACAGGAATATGTTTATGTAATGACTTGTTTACAATATGACACTATAAGATTACATGACATAATATGGTGTCATCAAAATTTCAATGCAGAAAAAAATCACAAATTTACAATAAATTATTCAATTTAAGATGCGTCATTTAAAACATATTCTGTATTTTTTTTGAAATGACACAAATTTCAAAAAACAAAACATTAAAGAGTTAAAGAAAGTAGCTTTCCAGGAGGGAACTGAATAATTTTTTTAAACGGTGTGGTAGGCCAAATAAGTTTGAGAACTTCTTCTCTAAACCATTGAAGTTAAACTCAAATAGAAATCTATTAAATCATGTGTAAGTATTACTGCAGGCTGCATATTGGCTTAGAAAATCACATTAACATTATGTTCTCTTGTATTTTTATTTATTTCATTAAGTATCTCCCAATTGTATTTTAATCTGGTTCACCTGTGGCCTGTGAGCTGTGTTTGAGGCCTCTGCTCTAGAAATTTTATATGAAATGTCTGAAATTTTATCTGAAACATCTAAATAAAGGGGGTTTTGTTTGTTTTGTCTGGATCTAATTCCATCAGTATGGGTCCCTTAACTCATGCAGATTCATAACTCATCTATAATTTAAAGGTTCAACTGCCTGGGACACTGATTTACCCAGGGTCATGTAGCTAGTTTTGCCAGAGATAGGTCTTAGGCCTAGGTCTTCCTGACTCTGACAGGGTTAGGCCACTAGCCACTAAAAGTTGACATCTATGTAGAAGTCAAAAGTTTGCAAAATACTTTTTTAGCACTTATCCCAACTCCTACTCCCACTAAGAAATAGGGTCCCTCAGAGCAGGGTTCACTCTCCTCAGGGTCCTTGGTGTACTCCTAAGGGGTTTCTTCTCTTATGTCATTGGTTCAAGCTCCCATTCTGGCGTCTCCCCTCCAGTACTAATAATTTATCCTTTAACCCCAGGGGTGGGGAATCTGCAGCCTCAAGGTCACATGTAGTCTCAAGGCTACAGGTTCCCCATCCCTGAATTTTAATCTATTAACATACACTAGCTTTTATGAAAAGATAGTTACTGAAAAGATATAGCCAGAATAGAAGTACCAACATGTTTCCTTAACACCAGGAGCATACTCCCTTCCCTTCCGTCTCAGTCCTTGGTTAGAATGGGTTCAATCTTAAACAGTTATCATAAGGCTTTTGACCTAGCAAATTCACTTCTGAATGCAGCACAGCCAATGAATGACTTACTCTCTCTCTCCCTCTTAGCTGTAGGTCCAGTGCTATGAACCAGCTAGGTAAAAGGGACCATGCTTCTCAATTTACTTGGCTGTCTGCAAAATCTCTTGGATTCCAGCTCCAGGACCTCTGGAGGTTCACTCTTTTTCACTTTCAAAGCTCCCCAGGTCTCAGCCTAGTCTTGGCACTTGTCTAAGAGGGAGAAAGAAAAAGTGCAAAGAGACAGAGAACAGAAATCTCATATTCACTGACCAAATGTCCACCCAGGTTGGGAGGTTATGGCCCTAGGACCCTCACCCCTCACAGAGGCTTATAGCACATCTTCCCTGCATTGCAGCCCAGGGGGAGGAAAAAAAAACAGACCAGAATCTTCTCATTAGACCCTTTTGTATGCATTTTACAGCAGCCATTTGAAGGGCTGCTCTTCTCCACGTGGTCCATAAAGCAGGAGGTTTATAGTTCCCATAGAGTCTGCATCAGATCCAGCATGCTGAGTATGTTCCATAGGACTGAGCTTTCATCAGCCAGTCCCAGATGTCCTTTTTGTTGCACTTATATTATCCCATTTAATCTTCTAAATAACCTTATGGAGTATATACACTTCAAGATGTTTCTGGACTGGACTTCTGATTTCACTGGTGTGTTCAATTTCCTTTACTAGTGCGTATCAGCAATAGTTATGCATATTATAGTTAGAGAAAGTTGTTTGGGCCACTAAAAAATTAAATGATTGCTTGGGACCATATAAACTCTACATATCAGAGACTGGACTTGAACTTAGGTCTTCCTAGTTCCAAAGATGGCTTTCTATTTACTATGCCATGCTGCCACTCAGGTGCAGGGTTGTGACTACTCATATGCATATAGATTCAATGAATAGTAAGTAGCTGTCTAGCCAGAGTAACTAGAGGAATCAAGACAAGCAAATGATTATGTTTGTCTACAGCATTTTTTTAATAAAAATTCACAAAACCCTCAATGTTATGAACAGGCTGTGTTTTAAATATTGCTTTGTTTTTGTTGTTGTTCTGGACTTAATAAACACCAAATAAAATGAGCATTTCCATACACAAATAGAACATAAAAAAGGATTGTGTGTAAAATAATGACTCTCTATTACATATAGACTTTTTCCCTTTTAAGTATATAAAAATTCAACGGGTAACTTTCAAAATTGTCCTTTATTCTGTGTTTCCTCCTGGCATCCCTTCTGTTCTCTTCTGTGAATTTTAAAAATCTTTTCAGCAACTCTCTCAGTGATGCAGTGGCAAGTACTCTGGAACTGGGATCAAGAAGACCTGAGTTCAAATCCAACCTCAGACACTTAACTAGTTGTAGAAAGCTAGGCAAGTTGCTTAACCTCAGTTTCTTCATTTGTAAAATGGTCATAATAAGCCGCCTCCCTGTCAGGGTTGTTGAGTATTAAATGAGATAATAATTGTAAAGAACTTTGCCCAGTCTCTGTCATATAGTAAATGTTATATGAATGTTAGCTATTACTATTTCCTTTATTTTTTGACAACTCTATTGCTAAGATCCTTCCCATCATTTAAAAAGAAAAAAAGAAAAACAAATCCTTGTCACATGTATGCATAGCTGAAAAAAACAAATTCCCACGTTGTCCATGTCTGAAAATATACCTCTCATTCTGCATGGTGAGTCTGTTACCTCTTTGTCAGGAGGTGAGTACCATGCTTCATTGCTGATCTTCTGAAATTGTAGTTGGTAATTGCATTGAATAGAGTTTGTAAGTCTTTCAAAGTTTTTTTTTCTTCAGTTTTGTTGTGCTTATATAAATTGTTTTCTGGAATCTATTCACTTCACTCTGCATCAGTTCATGTAAGTCATTTCATGTTTCTTTGAAATTATCCATTTTGTCAGATCCTACAATATAGTAATATTCCATTGCATTAATATATCATAATCAGTTCACCCACTTCCTTGACTGATCTTTCCCAGTTTCCATTTCTTTTCTGTAAGAAAAAGAGCTTCTATATATCTTTGTATATATGGATCCTTTTCCTCTTTCTTTGATCTCTTTGAGGCTATGGGCCTTGTAGTGGTATCATTAGTTCAAAAGGTATATACAGTATAATGAATTTTGGGGCATATTTTCAAATTGCTGTCCAGATTGGCTGAACCAATTCCAAGTTCCACTAACAGTACATTGGTGTACTATTTTCCTATACCTCCTCCAGCAAATGTAATTTTCTATTTTTGTCATTTTTGCTGATTTGATCAATATGAATAGAACCTCAGGTTTTTAAAAATTTGCATTTCTTTAATTAGCAATGATTTGGAGTGCTCCCCCCCCCCATAGGGCTGTTAATAGTTTGGATTTCTGTCTTTGACTATTGATCTAGAATAACTCTAGTTCTTACATGAGACTTTTATCAGAGAAACTTACTGCGAAGATTTGTTTTTCTTGTAAACTATCTCTTCTAACTTTATTGCATTGTGCAAAAACTCTTAAATTTTATGCAAACAAAGCTATCTATTTTCTTATGAGATCTTCACTATCCCTTATCTGTTCACGAACTCTTTCCCCTGTACATAACTGCAAAAGGATATTTCCTTTCTTGCTTTTCTCATTTGTTTATGATGTTACCTGTTATGTATAGATCATATATACATTTGGAACTTATAGTGATATATGCTATGCGATGTTAGGCTAGATTTAATTTCTGCCACACTTTTATAATTTTTCTAGCAGATTTTGAACAGTGAGTCTTTACCCCAGTACATAAGGTTTATTAAATTAATTAGTGTTTTTAAATACTGTTCTACTTCATGTTCATTGCTGATATATGTGTATATGTATATAAATTTCTTAAATCTTATTTTGAAAGTCAATCAGAATATTTCTTTCCCCCACAGAAACAATGGTATACAGGTTGGTTAAGTTTCCAGTCCCACTCATGAGTCAACTTAACCCTGAATATTCCTTGAAGATTATACTATAATCTGTTTTAAAATTCTCTAACAAAGGCTATCCTCACTGTAAAGATCCAAATCGAATGTTGTGGAAATGGCCATTGTAACTGTCAGTTTGGAGAAGCTATTTAAAGTGATGTCTTGAAAGAAGCTGAAGTTGCTGTTTTCCTATCATGATTGGCGAGAAATTTAAGACAGGTTAAAAAAAAAACCATGAAGAGGATTTCTTTCCTGATGAAACTATTTTAACTTCATCTTGTGAAGACGATGAATAATAATTGTGACTAACATTTGTGGAGTACTTACTATGTGCCAGGCACTGTGCTTTATAATTATTATCTCATTTGATCCTCACAACAAATCTGAGATGTATTGTAATATTCATTTTACTAATAAGGAAGCTGAGGCCAGCAGAAGTTAAGTGACTTGCACAGGGACACATGGGAAATTGTACACTCTTGATTCCAAAACAAGTCTTCTGACTACAAACTCAATGTTCTTTTCACTATGTTGCCAGTGCATTTTTCTCTACTGGTAAATGTCACACTTTGCATATGTAAGTGTGTGTGTGTGTGTGTGTGTGTGTGTGTGTATACACATATATGTGTATATATATGTGTGTGTGTATGTATGTATGTGTATATATATATATATATATATGGAGAGAGAGACAGAGAGAGAAACAAGATCATGGTAGGTATTTGCGCAAACAAAGGACTAAAGTAAGATTCATTTAAATTTTATAGGAAACTCTTAAATCTTTCTTCTTCATAAAGGAAGACTATGAAAGCCTTCCCCTACCCCTCACAGCTAAATTTATATCTCTAGAGTTTAGAGTAGGACGAACTCTTTATATAATGTTGTCAATGAGTTTGGAATAGCCTAGGGAGGAGGGAAGGAGGAGAAGGTGTCAGAATCCACATTTTAAGTACTAGAAAGGAGAGAACACTTATGTGTTCAAAGATGTACCTCTTTAATAATCACCTTCTAACTCAAAAGCATAAAAGTGTTGTGTTTTGTTTTGTTTTTCAGTAGTGAATCACATAATCAGAAATATGTATCCAGAGTATTTAAGGGTTGCTGTTTTTTATGATACTAGTGAAGTGCCCTGTTAGATATTTTAAAACATGGACTTCTAAAAAGCATTAATAGAAAAGTTGCCCAAAAGTACTTACAATGGTTTAATCTACTCTGCTTATAAAAATAATTACTCTATAAAAATATGCAGTTTTAGGCCCAAGAGAATGCTGCTAACCTTCTGTAAAAGCATTGTTATAGACAAGGGCTTTGGTGTGTGCTATGCCTAGGACCTTCAATACCTTATAGTATATAAAAAGTAATGAGGTTTTCCCCAAGTAGATACACAAAACAGGGCATCACAAACACATGAAAATCACCCAGGCAACAAATGCTTCCCAGAGCTACACTGAAGGCTAACCTGGTTTTCTTCCTCTTCCTCTCCTTTCTGTTAACATACTCAGTTCTATAATATATAAAGGCCAGTATAGGAAACACCAATCTAGATGCCTGGTCTTACTCTGCTTTTATTTGATTCCCACAGGCAAAGGCAGAGTGAGAAAGAAACTGGTGCCATAATTATAACTGTTAGAAGCAGTTTCTATCTTTCTACTCCATAGATACTCTGTTCTGCCTTCCTAATAGTCCTAATATACTTTTTATTGTCTTGACTTCCAACCTCCAATCCCTCAAACAACACTGAGCAAATCATTGCAGAAAGTATTTGTTGAATTGAAGTGGTAAACAAACATTAAGATATAATATGAATAATTTTCTCATAAGACTCAGGCAATATATAGCCAGTGGCTCAAGTAGAGTATCACCTGGGTGGACAACTCAAATATTACACTCCTCTACTAGATGATTAATACAGTGATATGCTGACTTTCTGTAGTCTTAACAAAGGCTAGCTGATTTGGGTTGTTGTTGGTGCCACAAGTATTACAAATGTCACAACTACTGCTGCTGCTGCTGCTGCTGCTACTACTACTACCTACTACTATCAACAATAATTATCTCTACTTATTTCAATTTCAATTACCTTTACTTAATTTTGAATTTTTTTTAATTTCCTATATTTACATAAAATTGGTTTTATTCTCTTCCTAGACGTGGATATTTTCTGCCTATACTCACTTTGGTATGTTTTGGCACTTCTGAGCATTAGCATGAAGGTTAGATGATGAGTTATTGAAGCATGATCCCAGTTCAAATGCCAGAGGACTTTAATTGAGTATTTAAACCAATTGCTTACACCCAAGGATACAGAATTCCCTGAATCTCCCTTGCTGGAAAAAAAATTTCCATGAAAAGCCTCTCTACCAGCTCTCTGTTTTTTATTCCATAATCAAAGCAGAGACAGACAGGGAAAAATGAATTCACACACACATATGATGCCCCGTGAAGTTCCCATTCTAGTCAAAGAGATGTTCGTATTGCAGTCATTCTCCAAATTATTCATTGTCCTTCCAATTTCTTGAATCTCCCTGCAACTTCTGGCTCAGTTCTCAGCATACAGGAGGAACTTAATACATGCCCACTGAATTTGAATTTATTGAGATGGGTTAACATTGAATTGCTTTGTTCTTCAACATATGCTAGCTTTAATTTTCACAGACTACAGGCTAAAGTTTTCCTTAAAGTGAGGCAATCTTTCCTCCTCTTCTATGAACATTTTAGAGCCACTGGATTCAGACCAAAAGTTGAGGTCCTAGACATAGAAGCATAGAAAGGTTAGAGATCACCTAGCCAATCTATCTGGTTTGTAGTAGATAAGAAAACTCCCAAACAAAGTGGCTTTTGCAATATCAAACTGCTAATAAGTAATAGAACCAGCATCTAAAACCAGGTCCACTGGGATTCCAGAGATTATCCAGTCCCTTCATTTTACATAAATATATAGTGACTCTCCCATGGTCACACAGCTAGTTGCATAGCAGATCGAGGACTCGGGTCTCCTGACTATTCTTCAGAACTGCCCCATGTTCTCCAGAGCAGAGTAATATTTAAGCACAGTTATACAGTAATGTCTTCCAATTGGTGAACATAAACAGTGTGTGAGCTTATCCTGGGGGAAGTTCTTAGGAGTGATTGTAGAAACCCAAAACTGTAGAATTATAAGCAAGGCAAAATGATCCTTTCTTTCTCTTGGATGTTGATATGTTTACTAACTTTCATACCAGAATATTATGCCTCTAGGTACTGGCTGGTCGAAAAATGTGGTCATAATTTATCTCTTTTCTGCTGGAGGTGATCAAGAAAAAGTTAAAACCATGTACACTCCACAGGTTTTGTGCATGATTAACAGTGTAAGCAGTGAGAGGTCTAAAATATAAATAAGACCAGCCTATTAAAGGAAAGCACTATAGTCCATCAATAATGGAATGAAATTGCTGGTAGAATGTTTGCCATCTACTCTACAGCAAAAACAGAAAAAAGGCAGCAAATAACAAAGTTTAAAATTCAGTAATATAGCCAGGGCCTATTAAATGAAACTGTAGATGATGGAACTTAGGTCATCACTCTTTGAATTTTGTACATCTTGAACATGATCCAAAAATATTAATCCACTGTTTGAAATACTATAGCAGAGAAGGAGAAGGAGAAATGCTCTCCCCATTACAACCTTATAACCTCAAACATTCACATCCTACTGTAAATATATCATAGACTGTATCATGTTCCTTGTGGAAAATGCCTTTTCTTGTCTAGCTGTTTGAAGCCTTTTGTTGAAGGTTAGTATTGGGCAAAGCTGTGTTTCTGATTATTCCTTTCCACTTCACTTTATGACTGGATCTTCACAGTGCCAAGCATGAAGATGAAAACGTAAAGATGAATCCCCAAATCAGCTTAGAGCAGCCAGATTTGGGGCTATTTTCCATCCATTGTCAATTATATGCTTGCTGTATGGCACTTGGCCTATAAGTGGGCATAATTGTATGTGAGACAGGGAAAAAGGAATAAGATTGTTTTATATAGTCATAGAGACCCAGAGTTAGAAAGAGCTGGGTTCAAGTCTTACCTCTGACATATACTGGCTGTATGACTACCTGGCATTATCTCATCTCTCACTGTCCCTAGGCTCTAAGACTATAAGTTACAAATGAATTGTCTCAAGTTTATAAGTATAGTGAGTTTCCATACAAAAAGTTCCCTATATCAATGAATTCACAGGTCCAAATCCCTTCCCTCCAAAAAAAAAAATAATTCTGTTACATGCTGCGTACTCAAAGCCTCATGAAACATAACAATCAGATTGTTGCATAATACATATATTTATATATGTGCATAGACACATACATATAATATATTCCTTAAAGGCAAAGACTATTTTATTTTTATCCCTGTATCCCCTATAGTGCCTGACACATAGTCAGTACTTAATAATAGGATGAAAGCAAGGAGGGAGGGAGGCAGGCAATGAGAAGAGAGAGGAGGGACAGGGATGGAGGCAAGCAGTGGGGTGAGGGGGGAATGGAAGGAAGGAAGGAAACAAAGAAGGAAAGAAAATAATGTATAACCCAATAGGAACTCTGCTCATGAAATGAGAGAACAGAAGTAGGATATATAAATTGAAAGACCAGAATCAACTGTTAGCCAAGCTATATAGAATTAGAGTCATAGTTTCAAACAGCAAGAAGTCAAAAGGAAATAAATAATGGTATTCAAGATTATTACATTAGCGAAATTAGCAACTGAAAAGAAAAGGTTACACAGCTCTTTATAAATATAAATAATTGATGCAGGATAGCTTGCATTGACAATGAATACTTTCATTTACGTATTGAGAGCACACTTTGAAATTCTCAGGAAAAGTCCCTAACGAGCTTTTTTTTCCCCACGAGATAGATGTACATTCAAACTAGAACCACTCTTGTTAGAATTTTGTTCTAAATATTTCAAACAATGCACGACATTGCTGTCAGAATTGTTAAAATGTTAACATATATTTATGTGTACTGATATTTTGTCACATATATATATATACATATATATGTGTATATGCTGTGTATGTATAATGTATAAGAATATATGTGTGTATATGTTATGCATGCATAATGTGTAGGTATATGTATGTGTGTATATGCTCTGCATGTATAATGGATATGGATATATGTGTGTATATGTTATGCATGCATAATGTGTAGGTATATGCATGTGTGTATATGCTCTGCATGTATAATGGATATGGATATATGTGTGTATATGCTATGCATGTATAATGGATATGGATATATGTGTATGTGCTATATATAATGTATATGGGTATATGTGTGTATATGATATATGTGTATAATATATATGGAGATATGTGTATATTTGTATGTATATATGTATATATGCATATGTGTGTTTGTAGATGTATGTGTGTGCATACATACACACATATGAAACAATGCACCCCTAAAATGTTCATCATTATGGAAGACTTCCTGTAAAGAGTCCAAACAAAAAAAAAGATTCCCCAGCTATAACAGGATTCCCTATCCATGGTGAGGTTTTCTAAATGCTCCTATTGGCAAGTGAAATTTTAATAATTGCATCCACTTGCAAATCACTACAGTGTCCATTCTTATTCAGATATAAGTCAGTGTAGACGGTCTCTGAGTTACCTTTCTATCCTGCCATATCTGTAGCAGTGGGAAAGGGTTTGGTCCAATTATTTACTCATATGTGTCCAAAAGTTGTTGTTGTTATTATTTGTCCTTCTTTCTCAAAGAGAACTATGACCTCAGGGAGGTGATGCCATGACATGCAAGTGAATTAGATTTAAGTGAGGGAGGATTGTGCTAAGGCACTAGCCTCACTTTCTTCTCCAGAGTCATCTGGATTCAGTGGGAAAATATAGATCAGGCTGACTGGAGATGTCCCCCTTGGCCTTTTTAAGGCTAAGGTTTTCAACAGGTCTCAGTTTGACTGAGGCAATGCCCATTCAATGATTAAGGATAGGTAAAAAATGAGGCAGAGACTGGCTGCTTTTTCCTAGCCAAAAAAATCAGTTTGGGAGGAGAAGACCCTCACGGTTTCTGGCCAAAACTATTGTTCTGTTAAAAAGTACAAGTAGCTAGATGAATACTGTGTCAGATTGGTTTCTATATATCTTAGGCAGGTGCTATAGAGGGACAGTTATCTAAAGAGTGAATATTAATCAGCCAACAAATATTTAGTAAACATCTACTGTGTGCTAGGTACTGGGCTAAATTCTGGAGATACAAAAAAAAAATTGGGAGAAAAAAATAATCCTTCCTCTAGAGGAAGTCACAACCTAAGGCAACAAAGATTTCTGATTTAAAGTCAGAAAGGATTGTTGAAGTAATCTTGTCCAACTCCCTCATTTTACAGATGAGAAACAGAGTCTCAGAGAGGGGAAAATAACTCACAGAAGGTCCCATAAAGCCGTAAAAGGCAGAACAGGGTTTCAAAAGAATTTTTTGCCCCTAAGTTCAGTACACTTTTCACAATGCTGCTACTCAAAGTTGTACCATTTGAGGATCAATTAAAGAAACTAGGTCTGTTGAGCCAACAGAAGAGAAGTCTTTGGAATGTTTTCATGTTGCTTTTGTTGTGTTTCATCATTTGCAATTTATCATTACTTATTTTTCATCAAATGAGGAGCTCTGTTTCTTTAAGATCTCCTCTAAAAAGTTATATTTATTTCCATAGTAACTAAAAGCTAAACGTTGCCTTTAAATGGTTGAAGAAATTTCATATAGGAGGGGGATTTGATTTACTTGATCCCTGAAGGCAGAATTAGGACCAATGGGTAGAAGTTACTGAAAGGCAAATTTAGATTTGATCTAAAAAACAACTCCCTAACAATTAGAGCTATCAGAAAATAGAATTGGCTGCTCCCTCCTCATCATTAGAGGTCTTCAGGAGAAGACTGGTTGACCACTTATCTGATATGTGGTAGAAGGAATTCTTATTCAGGTATGAGTCATCCTGGATGGTCTCTGAACTACCTTCCTATTTTGAGACTGCAAAATTGAGTTGCATGTGTAGATGCTGGATTGAATTTCAGGAACTATACAGGGCTTTCTGTAATCCTCAGTGGTTCGCTTCTACAAAAAGTCATCTTTGTAACCCCAGTATTGTCACAATGATGTTGCAAGACTGTGATTCATGGAACACAATAACCTCAAAAACTATAAACCATGATTATTGAAAAAGCAAAAAGATACATGGTAGATTTAAGTAACTGAAATACATTATCAACTATGACTTATGCCGTAGAACTGTCATAGAAGCCACTGTCGAAAACATGTATAACCACAAAAAAATGCGCCAGTCACATGAGAATGAGAGACAACAGACATACAAGTTAGGTACTACATCGTTACCACAAACTATTGAAAGAATTAGCATAAATTCTCCAGTGTGTTTGACAAATTCTCCACGAAAGGTTTATGGAAAGGCATGGACAAGAGTTACATGGGATGCCAAGGTTCAAAGGGATTGTGCTGGTGGAGGGGGTACTTATATCAATTAAAAACAACAGATGCATCAAATATCAAAGCACATTTACTAAAAAGAATTATGTTTCACTTGCTTTTTTATTTTCATTCTCATTATATGATTACATATCATGCAAAGTGGAGTTCGATTAGTTTAATTTTATAAAAAACTGAAATAAAATATGTATTTTTCTCTTGGAATGAATGTTGGTAATCTGAGTAAAGAAGTAGCAAAAAGTATACACATAGTGAAATAAAAAGAATGTATAATTGGAAATATTAAAAAGTTAACTAGTTATGGGACTTTGACAAGTCACTTAAGCTCTCTGTAGCTCAGGTTTCTCAACTACAAAATGAGAAAGCTAGATGAGATGATGTCTAAGGTACCAGCTAGCTCTATCATTCTACCCTCTAAGTATTTACATCCTTGTACAAGGTGCTGGTGAACACATGAGTACAAGTACAATCAGCAGTGGAAATCACATTTGTAAAAGACCTAAGAAATGGAGGCTTTTCCAATTTAACATGAATGCTAATTAATCAAACCCTCATGTCACCTTCCAAAGTAGGAGGAGTCAGCCAAGAGCTTTCAGGAATGAATTGTTCCTTATTGAATTGCATGGATTTATTCTCAACTAAAGAAAGCAGCCAGCACTTTGAATTTTAAACAAAGAAGTAGCTTATTTAGAATGCCACGGGTTTTTGTTTTGTTTCTTCACTTGTAATTTATTGCTATTTAATTTTGCACAAAATGAAGAAGTCTAATTCTTTCTCAAAAGTCTTTGGATATTTAGAAGACCTCTGGAGTGCTACGTTTATTTCCACAGCAATTAAAAGCTAAAAAATAGTCAGGACAGACTAGAGAGTATAGAAACCACTGCAAAGAAAAAGTAAGGAAACTAGGATAATCCTTGAAAGAAGCACTGTCTAAAAACAAAGAGGTCAAGAGGTCATTGCAATGTAAATACTGGGGTTGTTTGTCCTTTTTGAAGAGGACCAGTGACCGTCATAGGGTGATGTCTTGATTCGTGGGTGAATTGAATATTTAAGTGAGGTGTAGTTGCCCAAAGTCATCAACCTCACTCTCTCTTCCAAAGTCATTCAAGTCCAGTGGCAAGACAAAAGTCAGAGTAACTGGCAATGGCCCAGGATGCAGCATCAAACATTTTGGCATCTTCGATGTCTGTCCATGCTCTAAGTGCTGCACAGTGCCTTCTTCAGTTATCTTTGTAGCCATTGGAACAAATTATTCTCATCCACCCATTCCATAGGAGTAAGTCTCCACATACTTAAATTAGACATCCCCCTAACTCACTGACAGGTTTGAGGCCTGTTGGTTCCCCTCAACCTGCGTTAGCATTTACCTAGATGGTTTTACCGGGGTGTGGCTGCTGCACATGCTACAGCTTCTTGGAGCAACAGGGGACAGCTGGATGAAGGTGAACACTGAAGGTTAATGAGAAACCCTGAAAAGGGCTTGGCAAGCCCTCACACCAGAGGTGCTAGTCCTCCCTGGACACTCCATACATTTCAATGTAAATACTATTGGACTTGGGGAGACGGAAGAGGTTGGTTTGATATCCAGCTCAGATAGATTTTCTAATTGTGTTCTTGCTTAGTTGACTTAACTTCTCTGATCCTGCATTTGTGAAATGGGCATTTGCCTACCTCAATACTTCAAAAAGTGTCATTTGAGCTAGATTTATTACAACACCTGCCATCTTTCTTTTTAGTTTTATACCATAATGGCAGGATTGAACTGTTTGTAGAAAGAAGCTGCCTCTTAAATCCATTCTCAGTCTAGCACTTCCATTCTGAAGATCTTACTTGAATACTGACTCCACCGATCTCCCCCTTTTCTGAACTGTAATTGAACACATTTCCAATGTCACATAATACAGCACTTAATTATTGTCTATTGTTTTGGATATGTGACTTGTGTCTTCCCACTTAGATTCCTTCTTGAGACCATGGACTCTGTCTTATACAATTTATGTAAAGTCCATGCCTGGGCTTTTGGTAAATATTTATTGAATAAAAATTGATTAAGAAGGTATTGAGTCAATACTAGAGAAGTATACTATCTACATCTTCATTACCAAAGCTTGGAGAAGACAAAGAAAGTGCATAGCCCTACGTTCATTGTCCTAACATTGTTAGGGAAGGAAGTGTTCCATTAAGTACATTTTCCTGATAAATGAAGCTCATCCCTTTAACCAACAACCTTTTTTCCCCCTTTTTTTGTCTTAATCATGGTCGATGGAACTTCCATCGAGTCTCTGATGCCTCATTCTGATATGAAGGTGACTCCTGGGTTCTTGAAGATCATGTTATCCCAGTATAAGCTCTGACAGACACATCTAGTAATGGAGAGGCTTCAAATGCCATGTTGGCAATAGATGGTATACACTTTCTAAGGACTAGAGAAGCTAAGTATGGAGAGATTCATTACTAATAGGTTGGTAATCAATTGGTCATGAATTCTTTGGCCATGGCAAGCCAAGGAACAAAGGGAAAATACAACAATCCTAAATCTTGTGTGCCCCAACCTGCTTCTTTCTTTCTGCTTCTACAGTAATGGTGTCAGGGTGGTACAAAAGAGGGCAGAGAGTAAACTTAGCTGTTACTACTGTAAATATGAGATCCTTCTCCAGTGACTGAGTGCCATGAAGTCACTGATCACTCTTAAACAAGATCCATTAATCACTCAAATGAGTTCATAGCAGGTTGAAGTGAATAGTTAGAAGGCTGGACTTAGACTCAGGAAGAACTGGGTGTAATTATTGCCCCAGTCACCATTTGTGTGGCAAGCCACTTAAACTCTCCGAGATTGTTACTTTATCCTACTTCACAGAGCTCAAATTAGATTATGTGTATGTATGTGTATATATGTATATCTGCATGCATGTGTGTATATGTACATATGTATATGTGTGTATCCATCTCTTTCTTTATGCACACATACATATTTAATATTGCTTTGTAAACTTTTCAAAGTTACATAAGTGTTGGTTACTGTTACCCATACCATAAAAACTAAACTGATAAAGAATAGTCCTTGTCTTCTAGACTAATGGTATGAAATTCAAATTGAAATGGGAGTCACTAAATCAAATATAAAGATCCCTGCAGGCCACAGAATGACTTAGAAAAACACTTCCTAATATTATTTATGTTTTATTGTATTTTTATTTATTTTGTTAAACATTCCCAAATTGCATTTTAATCTGGCTCAGGGGGCACCTGGGAATATTATCGGCCACATTCGGCCTACGGGCTACTTATTTGACACTTCTTTATTATGAAGTTAAATAGACAATCCTTAGAGTTAGTCAATAAGCAATTTATCAAAAACTTTTTTATCTGCCTATGTGCCAGGCACTGTGCTAAATGCTGATGCTTTATTACATTTATCTTGGACAACTACTATACATGGGAAATGAATTGGGCCCAGGTTTGAATATGTGCAAGGACTTGGCTGGTTTTCTGTTGAGAAATTGTCAACTTCTCCAAAACAGAGGCCTATCTTTTCGATTTTTTTAAACAAAAATTTTCTGATGATGTGTTGCTCTGAGGCATAGAATACTATAGTCTCTGAGAAATTAAAGTTGACAATCACTGAACAGGCGATGGGGAGGCTCATGGTACACACGAGGATCTAAGACTTATGGTAGGCATGAGAGTCTAGGCTCCTGGTGAATATGAAAGTCTGTAGCTCTTGGTGGGCATACAACTTATTACCAATGAATAATTATGCAAGAGACATAAAGGAAGTCATTAAATTAGTCTTACCAGAGAAGGACATAGACCAGTCAAGTGGTGAAAGTGAGGGATAACCAAAGGACAGTCCATCTGCTTTACTGGTATCTAAGCAATGCCAAGAGATACAGAGAAAACTAATGGCAAAGGATGAAGCATTATATTTTTTAATATACAGATTATATAATTATAAATATATGATATATAAAATATAAATATTTTTATTATGTTAACAGTCATTAACAAATGCAAACATTCCAATGAATAATAAATATAAAGGAGATCATATATGAAAATGTGAACATCTATTATATAGAACACATGTGAAACTTAATGAGCTAGTAACAAAAGTCCCCTGTTTATGTCCTCTTTCAAGCTTCTTTTTGTTTTCTTCTGTGTATAGTTTGATAAGCAATTGGGCTTTGAAATAGATTTGATGATAATGGTGCTGGCATTAGTATTTTCCCAGGAGGAAGCATTATTTAACTTTTTTTTTGTCATTTTACTCTTTTAATTTAGAATAGAATTCAATCCTTTAAAACAAAAGTGGAAAGCACCCTTGAAATCATCTGATCAGCCCCTTCTTTAATGAAAAAATTGAGGCCCGGGGCAACTAGGTGGCCCAGTGGATAGAGAACCAGCCCTGAAGTCAGGAGGACCTGAGTTCAAATCCAGCCTCAGACCAAACACTTGACTTGTACTAGCTGTGTGACCTTGGGCAAGTCACTTAACCCTAATTGCCTCACAAAAAAAAAGAAAAGAAAAGAAAAAATTGAGGCCCAGAAAAGGCAAAATGACTTTTCACATCATATGGTCAATGGCAAAACTGTGACTAGAGTCTAGGGTTTCTTAACTTTCAGCTTAATGTGATACACAGTTATTAATTATTATTTATATTATTTATATTTATATTATGATTATAATTAACAGTAAAATATTACTATATATTCCTATTTCCTAAAAATTTCTCAACTATTGATTATCATTAAAAAGAAATCCTGAAAATAGTAAGGCACATATATAAAAATTATAGTACAAATAAACTGGTTGATATAAAATATTTCTAACACAACTCTTTCTCTGTGTATTCTTCTCTCAAAGGAGAGAGGAAGCATGACACAATGGATAGAGGACTGGCCTTGGAGTCACAAAGACATGACTGTAAGTCCTCTATTTAACCTATTTTGACTATGGGACCATAGGAAAGTGAATTAACCTTTCAGTGCCCCGAGGTAAGCTCTTAAATTTACAAGCTATAGAGGAACTGCCAAAAGTATTGGCAGAGGAAGTTTCCATACCAAGAATTCCCTATATTGATTAAATCATAGGTCTAAACCAAAAAATAAAATGCCAGAGTGATTAATTAATCCTTATTCAAACCACACAATATCACATACTTTTCATGTGCAAGGTGAGTAGGTGTTGATCATCTATGTCTATATGAGTTTGTTAAAATATGGCTTCATAAGCAATTACTAATAGATATCTCTTGAATATTTCCCATCCCACTCCAATGAAGATTGATTCCAGCCTGGTGGGAGGGGAGCAGGAAGTTGGGGTCATAAAGCTGGCCTTCTTTGCTCTCCTGAGAGAGCAGATAGTAGACTAGAACTACATATATATATATATATATATATATATATATATATATATATATATATCCCCCATTAAATACTGCTAGTCTAGAGGAGATTATTTTTTAGGTTCACACTATTCATCTGATCACTATGGCTTAATGAAAAAAGAGTGCCCTAAGCTATAGCTGAAGATTTGGATCCCTATTAAATACTTTAGCATAATTAAAAATATTCGATAATAAATAAACCTATTTATCCAAGCTGATAGAAAACAAATAATGCAGATTAGAATACACCAGAAAATACACAATGAAAAGAGTTAGAGACAGAGAGGGATAGGGAAAGAGACAGAGAGACACATAGAGAGAAAAAGCATGAGAGAGAGAGGGACAGAGACAGAGACAGAGAGACAGAAAGAGAACCTCAATTTCACCCAGAGGATAGGCATAGAGATATATTAAACTCTACATGTTGGCTTCACAAAGTCATTTTCTTCCTGTAGAGAAAGCTCCCCCTGAAGACATCCTGGAGCCACCGTCCTGTCTCAAAGGCAGAAGCCAGAAGAAAATATCTCTCTCCTCATAAGATCTGGAACATTAAATTATCATTCTTACTGTTATTGATAAGTCTAATACATATAACTAGACTTGAACCCCAAGTTACACAAGTTAAACAGTCAAAGAACTCAGCTCTGGTCCTGGATTTGACATTTTTAAGAAGTGGTTTTATTTTTAAATAAATAAATAAAATTTTAACATTTTTTTAAAATTACAAATTCTTGCCTTGTCTCCATTCTTTCCCTTCCCCACTCATTGAGAAGGCAAACAATATGATACCCATTATACATGTCAAGTCATGAAATACATATTTCCATATTAGCCATGTTGCAAAAAGCAAAAAAAATAAAGAAAATTAAAAAAAACACAGGCTTCAATCTGCATTCAAAGTTCATCAGTTCTCTCTCTGAACATGGATAGGATTTTACATCATGAGGCCTTTGGAGCTGTCTTGAATTATCGTATTGATTACAGTAGCTAGGTCTTTCATAGCTGATCATTGTTCCAGTATTGCTGTTACTGTGTACAATGTCATTCTGGTTCTGCTCACTTCACTTTGCATAAGCTGATATGTCTTCCCAGATTTTTCTGAATTTATCCTATTTGTAATTTCTCATAGTACAATAATATTCCATCAAATCATATACCGCCACTTGATCAGCCATTTCCTGATTGATGGGCAACCTCTCAGTTTCCAATTCTTTGCCACCACTAAAAGAGATGGTTTAAATGTCTTTGAACATATAGGTCCTTTTTCTTTTTCTTTGCCCTCTTTGAGATACAGACCTAGTAGTGGTATTGCTGGGTCAAAGGGTTTACACAGATTTATAGCCCTTTGGGTATAGTTCCAAATTGTTCTCTAGAATAGTGGTTTACAACTCCACCAAGAATTCCCATTTTCCTGTATTTCCTTCAGGATTTGCCATTTTCCTTTTCTATTATGTTAGCCAATCTGATAGGTGTAAGGTGGTACCTCAGAGTTGTTTTAATTTATATTTCTCCGATTATTAGTTAGTTAGAGGATTTTTTCATATTACTATTGTTAGCTTTGAATTATTTTGTTAAGAATTACCTGTTCATATCCCTTTGACCATTTTCAATTGGGGAATTGTTATTCTTATAAATTTGAATTTGTTCCTTCTATTACTTGGAAATGAGACATTTATTAGAGAAAATGGCTGCAAAGACTTTTTTCCAATTAACTGTTTCCCTTCCAACTTTAGCTATTCATTCAAATTGCATCCTCTTTAAAAAATAAAAACAAAACTTTATTTTATCAACTATAAAAAATTCACCTTCTCTTCCTCCCCCTCTCCCTGTCAATTGAAAAAGAAATAAAAACAAAACTCTTGTGACAAATAGGAAGAGTCAAGCAAAACAATTCTTGCACTGGCAATGATACACACACAATTATGTATTTGTATATATTATATATAATATACATGTATACATGTGTATGTGTACGTGTATATACATATGCATATGTATATATGCATATATGCATGTGTGTGTGTGTGTGTGTGTGTGTGTGTGTGTGCACCACCTGAATCCATTACCTCTCTCTCAGGAGGTAGGTAGCATGTTTCTTCATGAGTCCTCTGGAATTGTGGTAGGTCATTGTATTGGGCAATTTCTTTCTTCCTCTTAATAAAGCAGATGAAGATGATGATAATAGTGTGCTCAGCACTGGTACTCTGGATTTAATGTGATACGATTCTACTCCTCAGGTTCGTCTTCTCTTTTCCTTATCCTGAGCCCAATGACAAGTTATTATCCTTTTTATTCCCTACCTTTTAAACCCCTCCTTGAAATCTGCCCTCTATTATTACAGTTTGTTTTGCTTGAAAGGAATCCCTCCCTTAATTTGCCTACCTTCTTAATCCTCCTTCAAGTTTCTCCATTTTCCTTCCCATTTTCCTGTTGAATGAAATGTATTTCTGCATTGAATTCTGTATATATATTTCTCTCTCGTTTGACTAGGTTAGAAAAAAGTGAGTTTCAAGCATTGCCCACTTCCTCCCACCTTCTCCTACTCATTTGTACAGCCTTCTACTTGTGCACCCAAGTTATGAGATAATTTCACCAACCTTTCCTTTCCTTTTCATCCCCTGATATATTCATTTTTTCTCCTTTTTTACCCCTAAGATCATCAAAACTTCATAAAAACACTCCCAGACCTTCTGTGTCACTAGATTCTCTTTATGACTCCTGATGATAAAGTTCTTAAGGGATGCATGTATCATCTCCCCATATTAGAATGTAAACAGTTCATCCTTCTTTAATAACTCATAATTGCTCACTCATGTTTACCTTTTTATGTTTCTCTTTACTCCTCTTTATTTGTATTTCGAGGTTTTGCTGCAGCTCTGGTCTGTTTGTCAGGAATGCTTTGAAGTCTATTTTATTAAAGGTCCATTTCCCTACTGTTGAATTATACTTAGTGTTATATATTAGGATTATGTATTTATTCTGAGTAAGTTAGTCTTAGGTGTTGGTTTTTTCTTTTTTTTTTTTTTAGTCTTAGATCTTTTGCCTTCTGGAGTAGTAGCTGTTGCTAAATTTTGTGTGAGCCGAACTGTGAGTACTCAATAGTCAAGCAAATTGAATTGAATTCTTCTTCTGGCTTTTTTGTAGCACTTTTTCTTTGACCTATAAGCTTATTAAGGGTCAACGAATCTTGCATGATCTTAACATAAAACATGTAGATACCTTACGCAAAGAAAATTTTTAAAAATAGATTTTTCTTTTTAGGGTCAAATGCAGTCATTTTATTTCCAGCAGAAAAGGCAGACAGAGATTGTCAACTCTGATGATTTTCGTGGATCCCGGCTAGCAACCAGGGGTATGATGGGAGTTGAAAAGAATTTTCTCACCCCAATTTAAGGGAAAAAATTAAAGACTTCAAAGACTGGAAGATGAGGCAGAAGAATTATATTTGATTTATGTTAATGTTAATGGCTAAGAGCTTTTCTGGTTAGCTGATTGGCTGGTTGAATAGTTGGCTAGCTATAACTATGGATCTGAATCACCATCGCAAGAAAGCTAAAATCATCACTGGACTTTTTAAGGATAAAGAGCTGAGGCCTTCTCTCTTGTGTGACAAAGGCTGAAGACTGCAGGAACTCAGCAGAAGACCAGTAGAAGGAAGTAGAGATTTATCAGAGAACAGCTCTACAAATAGATGGCAGCACAGCGGAGACACTAGTTAAATGAGGACCCTATAAGTTTGCAGCAGCAGCAAAGAAAATAGCATACAGCCCAATGATCACACTAGAAAATTAATGGTCTTGTAGGGAAGCAAGCAGAATCATTGGAGGCACAGACCATTTCTAGTGAAAATACAGCCCAGGGAATGTTAAGTATCCTGACTAAATGTGTTCCCTGACCAGGTGCTCACTCTCCCACTAGCTGTGGAATAATCTACGACAGTGTATCAATGTATGTATAGAAATTTCCCTTTTCATTTATGTTACTACAAAGCATATATATATATATATACATATATATACACACACATATACATATACATATATATACATACACATATACATAAAGCTTATATATGTATATATACACACATACATATGTATGTATATACATATGTATATATATTATACATAAAGCTTATATATGTATATATATACACATACACATGTATGTATATACATATGTATATATATTATACATAAAGCTTATATATGTATATATACACATACATATGTATGCATATACATATGTGTGTGTGTATATACACACACACACACACACACACACACACACACACACACATATATATATATATATATATATATATATATCTTTTAACTACTATTTGTTTTCTCTAGCTTGCCAAAAGAGAGATATCACTGAGGAATCCCTTAATGCTTTGAGAAATGTCTACTTCCAGTATAGATCTAGGTCAGATATTTTTCTCAGGTTTATGTGTTTGACATTATTCCTACTTCCTTGTATGGCACATATAGGTTAAAGCATTAGACTTCAAATATGGGGGTTCCACTGTTATTAATGATAACAAAGGATAAATCTAAAAATATTGGCAATCTGTTTCATTTTTCAGCTCTTTGTTGTCCACTTTTCAGTTTAGTCTTCTTAAAGACAGCTTTCACATTCCCTCCAAGACTTTTCCTCTCCAGAATTTCTTTCCACTTCTCTTCATTTACCATGATAATAAGCTTGGGAGAACTACAATGTTTATATGCTTCATTGGCATAGATTTCAAGAACCAGGGCTACCTCCATATAAAAAAGAAGCACTTCGTGGTGGGTTTCAGATTCACCTCTAATCAAAGTCCATACTTTTGTCACTACTGCTTTAAAGTCCTAATCCCAATTCTGTTAAATTCTTTGTTGAGCTCAAAATAAAAAATAAAAAAACAAATACAACCTCCCACTGCTAAAGTAGTTCCCAGAGTCTGTGCGCTGGGGGCTCAGAATTTGTTCAGGTGTTATACATTTAGTTAATAATGCCAGTACACACAACAAAATGCACATGTGAAAGTTATGGTTTAATTGGAAAGCATGTAGCATTACTTAACTAGGCCTCCTGGGTTATGGTAAGAGAAGCACCATGTGTGGCTTAGTTTTTTTAAAAATCGTAATTAAAAAAAGAGCTATAGCAAAGTTCAGCCAACTCTCAGAGTCAATGCTTGGCCTTTCCAGTGGGCGCCAACTATATCTTTGATAATTAAATAGAAAACTGGTCTCCCTGCAGCACTAATGCAGTCACACACTGTTCTCAAGAGAACTTCCTTACCACTCAGCAGCTATTTGATTTACAAACTCTTCCGGGTGCATTTAATCTAATTCATGTTTCTTTTGGCTCTCAGCCAACTTTTTTTTTACCCACAAACTTGAACAGATACATTTTCTACCTATTTAGAAATGACCTTCTGTTCACCAACAAAAACCTAATTAAACAATGGTTCAATATGAAAGCTCAGAAGTGGAGCAACAATCTTGGTCTCCATTGTTGCCATCAGCTTATTGGGTTGGAATCGCTCGCTAAGGTCTGACGGTACTTATTATTTATTTGTTTACTTTTATTTACTTCCCATTTATTTAAGCTAGACTTTATGAAGTTGACTTGTAGCTTGATTATATGTGCTGTGGAAACCTCTCAATTTCTATCAGTTTCTGGGATAGTGCTCTAGTATCAGCCATTGACATCCCTTGTCTCGGGAGTTCTTGTGTTACTTAAGCTTGTGTCACAAGTCTGCTTCTAGAAAGTTCCTTCCTGTGCTTTTTTTTTTTCTGGAAGACCTCAGTTTTCGGGTCACATAATGATCCTTGTCAGAGGGTTGTTTAGAGTGGTATGAAGCAGGTCTATCTCTGAGACATTGAAATACTCCTTATATGAGAGCATGGTTTCCGTCGGCCCCTAAGGGCCTGAAAAGAACACTGAGTCACTACATTTGAAAGGATTTAGGATTAGGGTTTAGGGTTAGGAATTACAAATTCTTCTGGGAAGGGTCTACAACCAGGGCCCTTTCTCATCAACATTTATGGAAGATTAGTATCAGTGAACTCATTTGTAAAACTGATTGGGGGAAAGTTGGCCTTAACTTTCTTGATTTCAAAATTAGTTTTTTGAAATTTTCACTGGTTCCCAATGTTCTGGAATGAAATGTTTCTTTCTTTGCTTGTTGTTTTTCTGCATCATAAATTCATTGGATTTAAAATTGAAAAAGACCCCAGAGATTATCTAATCCAACTTCTCTCATCCTACACACGAGGAAAAGAGATGAGGTACAGAATGGCAGTGTAGTATAGTAGAATGAGTGCTGTGCCTAGAATCAGAGGACCACAGTTCAAATCCTACCTCTACCACTTTCCATTTGGGTGACCTTACACGAGACCTTTTTTCTCTCTAAGCTGCAATTTGCTCATCTTTGAAATGAGATGCTCTCTCATATCCCTTCCCTATTTAAATCTATGAAACTATAAAATCTATCAAAGAGGAAGTGACTTTCCTAAGGTCACACATGTAGTAAATAGCAAAACTGACATTGAACCCAGGACACTGACTTCAGAACTAAAGCTCTTTCCTGCCATCTTTATTCATTTTATTAAGTTGTCAAATCTTATTTGATACATTGGAAATATTAGAAACAACTGCATGTATCAACAAAAAGGATTGACCTTGATTGAAAATCCTCAGAAGAATGACTTTCTATATCTGCTATTAAAAGATGAATTAGAAAATGAAGATGATTGAGTAATCCCAAGAAGAAACCCCACTCTACTCCCTCTATTTATATCTCAAATACCTGGCTGTTAGAGATAAAAATAGATAGCAGGGAAGTCTTATCTATATAATTGCTTTACCTCTTGCTTTGCAGGTATAAAAACCAGAAACCTTGACTTAAAATCATAAGCATTTGTAAAATGGCTCCAAGAGAGCTTTAATATGATGCAATAGAGACATTTTTAATAATTCTTCAAATAATTTTCTGCTCTTTGGCCACAATGGCTCTAGAAAATCTATATTGGTTCTCATAAACATTTGCCCCCTATGGAAAAATACATTAATTTAGTAGGTTGATAAATAAATTCTTCTTCTGCAAGCAAACCACTATTACATTTTTAAGTCATTGATTCTTTTTAAAAATTAATTAATTCATTTTTTAGTTTTCAACATTCACTTCCATAAGCTTTTGAGTTTTAAATTTTTTCCCCCTACCTTCCTTCCTTCCCAAAACAGCATGCAGGTGAATTCTCTTTTTTTGACAAATATTTTATTAATGCTTTAAAAAAATTGTCTTTTGCCAATACAGTGGCTAGAACTGTACTACTCCCTTCTCCCCCTCACCTAGATTTTCTTGTAACAAAGAGATATAGTTTAGAAAAACAATCTAACCCATTGGCTATGTCTATTAATGTAGGCTTATTCTGTACATACAGACCATCACCTCTCTACTGGAGAGGAGGAGGGAAATTTGTCTCAACACTAGTCTCTGCACTGACTAGCTCATGTATCAGTCTTCCTTTTTCATACTCATTTAACTAAAGCTTTAATTTTGTTCTTTGCTTGGATGAAGACTTAATTTTCATTTTACCCCAATTGATTTAGCCATTCTTAATACATACTCCTGGAAAAAATAGAACTTGTATTAGCAATTGCAACTGGCAATTAATGAAAAAAAGATTTCTGATAAGGCTCTTGGAATTCTAATGTTCTCTCTTTGGGAACCAGTCTTTGTAAGAAGTGCTGTAAAAATAAAAAAGACATATCATAATTAAGATACTAAAGACATTGTTGATAAGATATAATAGTTTCTACCAAAATGTTATAAGCAACTTTACTCTGATGTGACAGGTAGTGTTACAAGGCTATGTCATATAAAGTGAATATTAAATTATCACCTTTATAATAATCAAATTACAGTAATTAGTACACAGAGCAGACAAGGTCTGTGTGCCAATTTTATATTCTAAAGTAGTTAAGGCACTAGTTATATTATCAGTCACATTTTTCCCCAGACATGAAATCCCATGACAACTTCATGGCACCCCACTTGTAAATGCATGGCTCACAACTTGCAAAATGTTATTTTTATTTGAAAATGGTGGTGGCAGAGATAAGATTGTGACATGATGCATCATAATTGTTTCATTTACTCCTTTTGGCATGTAGACCTATTAATTATCTCAACTCTATGCCACCAATAGGGTTAAAATGATTACATTCAGCAAGCATATGAGTAAATATCTCTTTCACATGCAGAGTTTTCCACTGATTTCCCAAGTAGCTCATGTAAGTGAGATGTAAGCGAGATGTGATCCTAGAATGGTGAAAAGTTCAAGACTTGGTCACTTTTTCCAGTGGGATCTAATTGGTCAGATGGAACCCCATGCTTCTGGAGGAACCTTAAATGTGAGCTCCATGGGTTCAGAATAGTGGATTCTAGACTTGATTCTTCCCATGACTGACATGACAATTCTACCCCTGACTGTGTAGACAATTCTACCCCTGACTGTGTAGCAAACTCTCATTTGGACAGGGGTCCTATGAAATAGAAAGAGGCCAGATTAGGAAAGGACTAAACTTTACCTTGCTCTCTCCATTGTTAGAAGAAAATCTAATCATTTCATGTTGTCATTCTGCATTTGACTGCAGTTGATATGTCTTCATTCATTATTTGCAACTTTGGGAATCCTGCAGTCATGCATCCTTATTGGGCCTTAGCTTCCTTATCTGTAACATAATGACATTAAATGAGATGATGACTGAGAGGTAGAATGGTGTAGTGGATAGGACACTGTATTTGAAATCAGGAAGATCTGGGTTCAAAGCCCACTTCACACACTTATTAGCTGTATAACTTTGGACAAGGCACTTTACTTCTTTGTGCCTCAGTTTCCTAATCTTCAAAATGAAGGGGTTGGACTTGATGGTCTCAGCTTCCTCCCAGTTCAAAATCTATGATCCTATGGTCCCTAAATTTATAATTTTACAGACCTCCTCCATTCTTAAAATCTTAAATGGATATCTATTTTATTAAAGTAAATTAATAATTATAATAGCTCACATTCATAAAATAATTTAAGATTTGCAAAGCACTTTCCATTACTTCATTTCATCCTCTCATTTGAAAGGTGGTTGTTACTATTATCCCCATTTTTCCAGTAAAGAGACTAAGGCTCAGAGAGATTTTAAATAAAAATTGAACTAAACCAAATCTTTTGTTAAAGGCCTTTGGGGAAAATAATAATAATAATAATAATAATAATAATAATAATAATAACAACAACAACAACAACAACAACAATAATAATACAAGAACTAGCCAATGCCGGGGAAACATTTCTCCCTCCTCTAAGCAGAGGAGTGGTAGGCTACTGGTGTGGAATAAGGCACAACTAGTGATTATTTGGAGTGAAATTTGAACCCAAATTCTTCTGACTCAAAGTCCAGCATTCTTATCTATTACATCAGTATTTTAAGAATATTGCAACACCTCTTCAGATAAATGCAGTCACTTCAGGATATCACATAACCAGAGTTGAGAACCCTGGCCTGTAGAAGGGTCCCCAATATGTTTTTCACATCAGAGCCAGACAGTGCATTGCTTCATAAGACAGCATTTGAGTGAGAATAGGGATAAGATAATCACAGAACAGTTGATCTGAAAAAATGAGGGATTTAATAATGGTGACCTAACATGAGTGGGAAGTAACTGAGTCATTAAGCATATCTATGCCAAAAAAAGAGGAGAGGGAAGGGAAGAGAAGGGAAGGGAAGGAAGGGAAAGGAAGGGAAGGGAAGGGAAGGGAAGGGAAGGGAAGGGAAGGGAAGGGAAGGGAAGGGAAGGGAAGGGAAGGGAAGGGAAGGGAAGGGAAGGGAAGGGAAGGGAAGGGAAGGGAAGGGAAGGGAAGGGAAGGGAAGGGAAAAAGAAAAAGAACACTGTCTTAAAAAAAAATGCCTGAACATAAGACAGTAAAATAATGTAGAAGGGTGATTGGTGAATTGTTGAAAGTTCTGTCTAGAAATGATTATTTCAAAATGTTGTGGTTCTTTTTTATGATCTCCATTACTAGATGGGATTACCAGCAGAGTAGTAAGTAAGACCTCCTTAAACAAGAGATAACGAACTGAGTAGAGTGCAGATATCTGGGAGGCAAATCTTCATTAGTCAGACTTCCATACTTCATGCTTACACTCCTGACTGGTTGCATAGGTTTGGAGGGATGATCTCTGAAAATTTTCCCCATTAAATCCATTTCTTCAAGTAGGCCTGCATCTAAATCATTCCAAACAGTTTTATATTTATGTTTACTTTTCATCATCAGAACATGAATGATTTGGGAGGAAGTAATTCCACAACAATCATCTACATGATCATGAATATTTTCCTTAGGATGAAACTGTAGTTTTTTTCTCTTTGTAGGATCATATCATCTTAGATTTTCATTCTATTTCCTCCCCTTTTGATTTTAATTAACATGCAGGATGATTGGTCTGAATGTCTTAAAATTTCTCTTTAATTTAATTTTCTTGCAACTGTTATGGTATGGTGGGTGTAAAGTGTAGGTGGAATACTTTGAGAGCCTTTGTTAAAAAGCAGTTAGGTAAATCCAAAGAATGATTGACTCCCCAATTCAAGAAATATGGGTTTGCAAAAGAAATTCTACATTGAGTAAAGATTTGATTTCAGGTATCAATCTAAGAGGAAATTATACTCGGGGGAAGAGTTGAATTTTCTAATTCAAAATGAATGAATGAAAATGTTGAAATTCAGAATATTTTTATTTAACTTATAAATCTAGGGAGTAATATATAAGCTAAGAAAATGAAAAAAGGAAGTTTTCTTTAAGAAAACTTAAAATTATAATTTTAAGTGAAGATAATGGGTTACATATCAAATACAATCCTTATGTCAGTGGCTCTCCAATGGTAAGAAGGATTTGAGAAAACTTTGAAGGATTTCTCACTTCTCTTACTTAATATCCACAGCCAGACCATCTGAGTTCTGTCGTAGTAGTGTCACTAGCTCTCTTTGTGAGTACATAGTTCACAAAGTCAGAAATTGAGAAGGTTTATTTATAGGCCAAATAAACAAAATGGGACTCACAACATTATTCATGAAATTTTATTTTAAAAAATTTCAATAAGCAAAAATGTACTTTCTCTCTCTTCCCTTGTCCCTATTGGGAAAAAAGGAAACTTGATAAAGAACACCATCTGCCTACAAGCAACCCTAAGGTTATATAGTCTCAGTCAGTTACAATTATGCCCTTGGTAAGGTAAGTGTTACTTCTAGAGCTCAAAGCAGGAAGACGTATTCAAATACAGCAAAAGTCACCTAACCTCTCTGAGTCTTGTTTTCCTCATCTATTAAAAGGGGGTGCTAATAATACCTACCTCATAGGTATTATATTTAGATCTGGCAGGAAATTTGGATGTCATTGAGATATTTTAGAGATGGACACAGGAAGGTTGAGTTAGGTCACAAAGATGGTGTTATTTATCAAGGGTTGAAATCAAAGGGATAAAATCAAAGCAATAAAAAGGAGATATTTTGCCCAATTATATGCTAATAAATTTAACAATTTAGGTGAAATGGAAGAATATTTGCAAAAATATAAACTGCCAGGATGAGTAAAAAAAGAAACAGAATATATATAGTTTAGATAAAATTGTCGTTTGTACAAATAAAAAAAAATGTAGCCAAGATCAGAAGGAAAGCAGAAAATGAGGGGGAAAATTCATGGACAGTTTCTCAGACAGAGGTCTCATATTTCAAATGCATAAAGAATTTTGTCAAACCTATAGGAATATGAGTCTTTCACCAACTGATAAATGATCAAAGGATGTGAACAGGTAGTTTTCTGATGAAGAAAGCAAAACAATTTAGAGACATATGAAAAATGCTCTAAATCATTATTGATAAGAAAAATGCAAATTAAAACAACCTTGAGGTATCATTTTTATATTTATCCAATTGGTTAAAATGATTGAAGGGGAAAGTGACAAATGTTGGAGGGGATATGGAAAAATTGAGACACTAATTCACTGTGGAACTGTGAATTAATCAAACCATTTTGGAAATCAATCTGGAATTATGCCCAAAGAATTATTAAACTGCCTATACTCTTTGACTCAGTAATAACACTAGTAAGTCTGTTTCCTAAGATGATTAGGGGAAAAGGAAAAGAATCTATGTGCTGTAAAATATTTATAGCAGCTCTCTTTGTGGTGGCAAAGAACTAAAAATTGTGGGGATGCCTGTCAATTGGGGAATGGCTAAATAATCATGATGGAATACTACTGTACGATAAGAAATGATGAGCTTGAGGATCTTAGAAAAACATGGAAAGACATGCATGAAATAATGAAGAGTGAAATGAGCAGAACCAAGAGAACACTGTATACAGTAATTGCAATATTGTTTTAATAACAACTTTGAGCAAATAAGTAATTTTGACTATTATAAATACCCAAATTAATTACAGAGGACCTATGAAAGAAGATGGTGTCTGCATTCAGAGAAAGAACTGATAAATAGACTATGTACAGAATGGTTTTACATATGTATATGTGTGTATATGTGTGTGTGTGTGTGTGTGTGTGTGTGTGTGTGTGTCTTATGTTAGCTATCTCTAGGGCAGGGTAGGGGGAAGAAAAGAAAAAAAATAAAGTTACATGATTATATATTTGAAAGGAATAGCAAGTTGTGAGTAATAGACTTGTAGTTTCATGTGAAATCTTTTTTTTCTATTCTACTGTGTTATGGAAATGTATGTTTTATTTCTTAAGTTCGGAATGAAATACATTTTAAAACACACACACACACACACACACACACACACACGTCTCTCTGCTGCCAACTATATGGATTTATTCAAATCCCAGGGGGCTACTTTGTCCATATCTAGAGTATGGCATTTGACTTGGGGATGGGAGAACAATGTCAAGATTTGGCAGTCCCCATTATACATAAAAAGGCAAGATTGTAATATATATGACATAAAGTTGTTGCTATTATTATTATTTGTCCTCCATTCTAGAAGAGGACCATGACATCAGGAACGTGATGCCATGGCTTGTCAGTGAATTGGATTTAAGTGACGGAGGGCTGTGCAAAGTCACCAGTCTCACTTTCTCCTTCAATGGGTTCAATGGCAAGATAAAGATCAGGATGACTGGAGATGGCCCTGGATGTAATGGGAGACCTTGGCCTTTCTTTTTTTAAAGTAGTATGGTTCAGGAGAAAGAATGTTGTAATTAGGTGGCAGCTAGGTGGCAGCTAGGTGGCACAGTGGATAGAGCACTGGCCTTGGATTTAGGAGGACTGAGTTCAAATCTGGCCTCAGACCCATAACACTTACTAGCTGTGTGACCCTGGGCAAGTCATTTAACCCCCATTGCCCAACCCCCCCTCCAAAAAAACCCCAACAATAACCAAAAAAAGAATGTGTAGTTAGAAACAGAGAACCTAAGTTTGAATCATAACACTCAGGTAATACTACCTAAATGATTCTGGTTAAGTAATTTCCCCTCTTTGGGGCTCAATTTGCTTATCTCATCCTCATGAAAAAGTGGAACTAGATGATCTCTGAGGTACTAACTCTAAATCTGAGGTCCTAATCAGTATGGTAGAGAAGGAGTTGTTGCTAGCTTTAAAATAAGGCTGAGGGGCCACTGGTGTGGGGGGCCTTTTACTTACTATTCAGCATTGTTCTCAAATTTACTGCTGTCCCTGGAAATGTGAAATCCCTTGGGAAGGCCAAGCCCAAATGGATGCTTTCTAGTGATACTCTATCAGTTGGTCTAGTGTCAAACCCACCAAACTTAGCAAGAATCCCAGAGACACTCTGCAGGCTTAATGGACAGATTGCACTTTTGTATGGGAACTGGAATTCAGACAAAACCTGGTGCCTGAAAACAGAAAACAAACAGAGCTAAATGACCAGGCTTATTTTGGCAAGACTTTGAAAGACACAGACTAAAGGCCACTGCCAATCTGATAGGGTTAGGAGAAGTCCCTACTAATTTGCACAGTGACCAAAAAGGAAACTGGAGCCTGACATGTAGGAAGTGAGGGAGGAAAGAAAGAAGGGCCGGAGAGGTAGCAAAGTTATTTCTGCTGGACTCATAATGTGTGGACTGTGAATTGGTTGCATCATAAAATACTTAAAAGTCATTTGTTTTCAGATACTTAAGTTACATGTTGGCCAAAATACAATAATGTTCTAATTCCATCATTTCATATTAAGTGGTAAATGCACTGAAAGTTATGTAGCCAGTTACTGTGTTTTAGAATTATAGAATATGGGAGTTTGAAGGTCATCTAATGTCCAAATTGATAGATGAATCATTTCTACAACATATTCAGAGACTGGTTATCTAGTCTCTCCTTAAACAGTTTCAATGACAGGGAACTCATTTCCTTGCAAGCCAATCCTAGAAATAGAGAGCTCTGATTTTTACTTCTCCTTTATACTGAGCTAGACTTTGCCTTCTATCACTGACACCAGTGGCCCTAGTTCTATCCTTCTGAGTTATATAGAATAAAATCAATCCATTTTGTGGATGATAGCATTTCAAATATTTCTGAACTATCACCACTCTTGTTCCCTCCCCATCTAGTTCTTTTGACTGTTCACATATGGTGTGGTCTTGAGCTTCCTTATTATTCTAAGTCTTTTTGTTCTGGACGTAGTATCAATGCCCTTTCTGATATTTGATGCCCAGAACTGAGCATAGTAATCTAGGTCTATCTCTTTGTACCCACAAAGACAGTGAAGACATTTCTTTAGTGGATTATTATAATAGCTTTCTTATTGGACTGTCTGCCTTAAGTCTCTCCCCTCTCACCTGCATTCCCCACACAGCTGCTGAAGGGATATTCCTAAAGCACAGGTCTGACCCTGTCACTGCCCTGATCAATAAACTCCAACAGCTCCCTAGGATCAAATACAATCAAATACAGATCTAGGATCAAAGACAGTTTCCTCTGTTTGGCATTTAAAATCTGTTATGATTGGACTCCAGCCTACCTTTCCAGTCTTATTAGACATTACTCTCATTCATGAATTCTAAGGTACACCCAAACTGCCCTTTTTGCTTTCCCTCATACACAGGGACAATCGACAAAATGACAAATTGAGCTAAGATTTGTAGTGTTTGCTGATTTCTTTTTTATTAATTAATTTATTTTTTTAGTTTTCAACATTCACTTCCATAAGATTTTGAGTTTTAAATTCCCCCTCCTCTCCCTTCCCCAAGATGGCGTGCAATCTGGTATAGGCTCTTCTTACACATTCACATTAAGCATATTTTCACATTAGTCATGATGTAAAGAAGAATTAGAACTCATGGGAGCAACCACGAGAAAGAAGAAACAAAACAAAACAAGAAAAGAACAGGAGAGTAAACAGTGTGCTTCCATCTGCATTCAGATTCCATAGTTCTTTCTCTGGATGTGGATAGCATTTTCCATCATGAGTCTTTTGGAGTTCTCTTAGATCCTAGCATTGCTGAGAAGAGCTAAGTCTATCAAACTCATCGCACAATGTGGCTGTTATTGTGTATGATGTTCTGCTGATTCTGCTCATTTTATTAGCATCAGTTTATATAAGTCTTTCCAGGTTTTTCTGAAGTCCACCTGCTCGTCATTTCTTATAGCACAATAGTATTCCATTACATTCATATACTGCAACTTGTTCAGCCATTTTCCAATTGATGGGCATCCCCTCAATTTCCAATTCTTTGCCACCACAGAAAGAGCTGCTACAAATATTTTTGTACACGTGGGTGTGTTTGCTGATTTCTAAGGTGTAGATGCTCACATTAGAAACTAAATAGGCTTTTGTGAAAAGATATGAGCTGGCTTCAGCTTATCTCCGAATCTATCTATGTATCTATCTGTCAGTCTGTCTATATCTGGATATAGAGATGCACATAGACAAATATAGATAATATTGATAGCTGTATCTATCTGTATGTGTGTATATATATATATATATATATATATATATATATATAAAATAATTTTTAAAGGACTTTCTAGATCTCAGTTTTGTCCCCCACTCCAATTTTTTTTAATGTTCTGTCTACTTTTTGGTGGCCCCAGAAGAGGCAACCACTATAAAATGAGATCTCTTTACAAAGAATACATGAACACACTAACATACACATACACAAACATGCATGTGTGTATATCTATCTACCTATCTATCTATCTCTTCATATGTGGAAGACTGAGGCGGAAGATGGAATGACAGGAATCACTCATAAATCATATGTACACACATATATATGTACATATATACACACATGTGTGTATGTGCGTGTGTGTGTGTGTATGTGTGTGTGTGTGTGTGTGTATTTGTAGGTATATAGATATCTTTGCCATAGCCGTACTTGGTCAATAGGGCAGCTAAGTGGTGCAGTGAACAGAGTGACAGGACTGGAGTGAGGAAGACTCATCTTCCTGAGTTCAAATCTGGCCTCAGACACTTACTCGCTATGTGACCCTGGGCAAGTCACTTAACTCTGAGCTGGAGAAGGAAATGGCAAACCACTCCAGTATCTTTGCCAAGAAAATCCAGTTGGGATTAGTCTGACACAATGGAAAAAACTGAGCAACAATGAACATTTGGTAAATACTTAAATGGGTCTGTGATTTCAATTGTATTAGTACTATCTCCAGTGGTACAAATTGCTACCCATTTACTGTAGGCCAGAGATTGAACCTCAAGGGAGGACCTTGACATTGTAATCACTCCCTCTCTCAACAAAGCACTCTCCAGGCACTGATACTTTGTAGTCATTCCCCAGTGGTAAGTGTATTCCCACCCCCTTTTATTTTCTTCATCCCAGTGATTCTGAACCCATGACTCCTAATATTCAAACCCTGTTCCCCATTCCTAACTGACCAGTTCTATTCTCCCCAACTTAATGCCTCCCACCTCATAATGTCCCACTCCAAATCTTCCTAACCCTTCCACTGTAGTTAACAAACTTCTTTTCATCTTAATTTTTTTTCCTTTCTCACTCTTTTTTTTTTCTTTTGGCATCCCCTGAGAACTTCTCTTAAAAAATACCTACTGGATCACTAACTATCATCTTATACCTCTTTTCCCCTCCTCCATTAATTCTTTGATAAAGACATCTATATTAGATGCCTCAATTTCCTCCCATCTCACTTTCTTGCTTGTTGATAACTGTTAAGTTGGTAATATTTTTTTTAAATAAGAGAGATACATATTTAATGACTAAACAATTCTGTGGTTGACTTCCTTAGATAATGGTGGAGGGAGCTGCTGTGTCAGGCATGGGGAGGGAGGTGTTGTGTCAGGCGTATCATTCAGCCTCAAAAATCTGACCCTGTTTAATTACACAATCCAATAATTTTAGGGATTCTGGGTAGAATGCTATGATTGGGGTTCATACTTTTTGAAATTCAATTCAATTTAATCCAACAAATGTTTCTTAATAATCTACCAGATCCAAGACACTGTGCTAAATAGGAATACCACCTTCTAGTGAAAATATGAACACCACTTTTTAGTGAAATCCACTTTAGTATGAGGTAACATGGTACAATGGAAAGGATGCTGAATCTGTAGTCAAAAGGCATGGATTTGAATCCCAATTCTTCCACTTACCAGCTCTGTGACCTCAGGCAAGTCACTTAACCTCTCCAAGACACAGATTCCTTAGATGTAAGATGAAGGAAGTGAGCTATATGACCTCTTAGGTCCTTTCCAGTTCTAAAGCTATGATACTATGATGGCCTTTTGCTACTTTAGTAAGCAATATCCCCTGGATGTGGTCCAAAATCAAAACTTACTCTAATTTTCCTCATCCCAAACACCTCCCTAGAACAAAGCATACTTTAGTGGAGTCCTAAGTGTCCTATGACTGCTGTTATGACAGTGAGAGAAGAGCAGAGCCTGGAAGTCCATGGACTTCCTCCGATTCACAAAGCTGGTGAGTCAGTGGCAAAAGCAGCCTCTGAACCCGTCCCAGTGACAAAGCCTGTTTTTCCAGTTCATTGCTTCGCCTACTGAGCCATGCTACCTGTCTGGTCAGTAATGGCAGAACTGATCTTCAACTGTTTGGTTTTAAACTGTATTTCACTGTACATAATGAGCCGACCTCTACTTTTATCTGCTTGCTCCTTGGGGTCTATAGTTTATTCTCAAAAAGTATTTGGGTTCGTCGTTAAAGTTCACTGACTCAGCACTTGCCCCCCTCACAAAAGTCCTGAAAACCACATACAAAGATTAAACTCTGCAGTACAAAAAAGGCAGACAATCCGGCCACAAAACTGAAGTGGTTCCCACCCTTCACCCTCGCCACACCCCGTCAGCCAACAATAAATCCCCTCCTTACATAAAAGTTCCTCTCCCCTCCACTCCAGAAAGTAAATCCCCTGTTGGCAGTAAGCCAGAGTGAACAGATGTGTCTGCCACCACATCCTGGGGTGGGTGGGGTTAACCCACTCCTTTGATCAACGAGAGAGAGAGAGAGAGAGAGAGAGAGAGAGAGAGAGAGAGAGAGAGAGAGAGAGAGAATGAGAGAGAGAGAGAGAGAGAGAGAGAGAGAGAGAGAGAGAGAGAGAGAATGAGATTTCCAACTTCAGGAGCTCTCCATGGAGAAACTTTTGCAGCCCATTCCTAGGTCTTCAGGGAACCATGGAGGGAAAAGTCTCTGTAGATGGTAGCCCTAGGATATAGTGGAAAAATGATGATGTTACAAAAGCTATTCCACCTTGCTGGACATTGGCAAAAAATTTAATCCCTACTTTTAATATGAAGGCTAGAGATGGTATCCCAGAAGACAGGAAAGTACCTGAAAATGCTGAACCAAGTTTTCAATAGTATTAGACAACGTGATATAGTTAATTATCCTAAGCTTGAACCTTACCTCTGACATTTACTAGCTGTGTGGCAACGAGCAAGTAGCTTATGAGTAGTTTCCTCGTCTGTAAATTGGGAATAATAATAGCTATGGTACCACCTACCCAATGGGGCAAATATGAAAGTAGATCAAGGTATTGACTCTTTAAAGGCCAACATTCTCTCTATCATATTGGATGGCTACAATGTCATCCATTTTTTCCCCCTAGGGAAATTGAGCACACTCAGGAATCATGGCAGAAGTTGTGTCAAGGAAACCGTGACAGCAGTTTCCTATTCTTAAACTAACATTATGCTCCAACCTTCTTAGTGTTATCTACTCCATGGATTCCATAAACATTAATGGAAGTGGAGATGTGGAGAACCTTTTAGTTCAAGGGAGTGGGGTGAGGCTGGAAGATGGGGCCCTAGTTGTATATGAAAAGACTTTTAACTGTGTATGCTTCTGTGGTGTTTGTATACACCTGAGAAGCCCCCAGGGAGACAATTGTATGGAGCACGGTATTTCATCTTCCTCCATTCACTGCACCGAGCTTGCTAATTTATCTGCCACCCCACTTCCAAGACCCATAGACACACATCTGTATACTTCCTCCTTACCGCCACCTCCAAGAGTCCTTTTCTTCCTTTAAAATGGAGCTCAGGCAATATTTTCAGCGTGAAGTCTTTCCTGATCTCCCCCACTGCTAGAGCTCTCCCTCTCAAACTACCTTGTATTCAGTTACTGGGTATATATTTGTATTTATTTGCTTAAGGTTTGTATTGTCTATGTTTTTGAATGTGCTTGATGTCTCCTCTATTAGAATGTAAGTTCCTTGAGATCTAGGCCTATCTCATTCAGTGTATTTGCATCCCCAGTGCCTAGCACAGTGCTTGGCAAACAGTAGGTGTATAATAAATGTTTGTTTATTGATTTCTCCTGTTCTTGTAGTAGATGGAATGGTATACTTAGATATAGCTTAACAGATGCATCTCCTTCCCTCCCTCCTTCATTTCTCTCTCCTCTACCCTGTCCAAAATCCTGAAAGAAAATATACTGAAGCAATCTGGTTTTGAGATTGGTACATTACCACATTATTTGTGATTTATGCGGACGGGAAGTCCAAATTGAATTAAGGCATTCAGGAGTCCAAACTCTTATGTAAGCATTCACCCATTTCACTGAAGGTATGATGACCTGTCTTTGAAAAGCTCAGGGAAAACGTTGCTCCTGTTTTGATAAATGAGAAGTGCAATCAACTATTATTTCTTGGCAGTAAAAGCTTTTAGGCGATTGCATCTTCAAACATCACTGGAGACTGAGGGGAGGAAACCTCTGCTCTTATAACACATGCCCAGTGACCTAGCCGGAAGGCAGATGGTATCCATAAGCCTATTTACTGAGATTTGGTAGAACTGGCATCAGAATTCTAATGTCTCTCAGCTACCATTACCTCTTTTTTTGTCTTAAATAAAGTCCTGTTCCCTGAAGGACTGGGGGAGACTGTATTCTGTTTACAAGCTGACCACATTTCTTCCAGAAAGTCATATCTCTCCTCCTATAATCATAAGATGACAGAGTGTAAAGAAAGTCTTAATAGAAAGTGCCTGTACCCTTTGAAACAGAATGTTGATCCCAATTCTCTGACCTGTAGGTCAGACACTGAGTTCATCAAAGTATCCAGAGTGAAGTCCTCTGAATATTCACTGAGTGCTTAGGGGGAGATGGATTGTGTAGAGGGGTTGGAAAATCTGTAGGGTTCTCCATTCTGTAAACGCTTCATAAATCCTCTGTATTCTCACTTCCAAGGGATAAATAGTTACCATTTATACCCCTCCTGCCCCTAAGCATTCCCTTGAAATGGAGTGAAAATTCTTGATTCCACTCTAAGGAGTACACTAGGAGTGGAAGTCACAGAAAAGTCGTCCTGTGTAGAAGGCTGCCAACTGCTGGTCATTTATTCTCTCTTTAAATGGGATGATAAACTCAGTCTAATAAAAAAAATGGAGGAGCAGCAGAAAGAGGCTTCTTCTCTCCTCAAAAATATACTTGCACAGTATGAGGTTCTGTTGCCCTGAAGTGCCCAGAAGGGGAAAAATGAACAAGTTATTTCACAAATGAACAATAGAAGAATTTTTGTTGTACTAGTCTTTATCAATCCTTTGACTTTTAAAAAAAAATTTAAAAGAAAAAGAAAAAGTCCTAGTCACATTCTTTGCTGTAAGCCTGCAACTTTTTACTCATATAATGAAACCTTTTCAAGCCAGAGAAGGGCAAATAAAGTCTCCCCAAACTGTCCAAATGAGAATTGTTTTTGGCTCTTCCTAAGTTATAGGGGACCAGCCAAACCAATTTCAATCAAATTTAGCTTAAAACAACAACAACAACGAAAATTTCCCCTGAGGCTGAGGCCATGAGGGTCAAGGTCTAACCTGATGCAAACAAAAATGCCTTTATGAAGCAGAAACAGGGGATGTCTAAATGTCTCTAAAAAACAGGGTTTATAATGAAAACATTAAAATAGCTTTAACCACATGAACAGGAAAGTGTGGGGGGAAGCTACCTTGTTTTCCAGTGTTCTGGGTGAAAAGTATTGTATTATCAAAACATTATGGAAACAAAGGGGATCGTAGGAGTTCTGTGGTTAAAAACAATAACAAAAAGCAACCTGGTCTGAAACTACAGAGAGAAATGGATGAATCTAGTCTGTGGTTGAGTGTGGTGTAGAGTCACAGGACTCCAGCTAGGGAAAATACCAGAGATTATACGTGGTGCAGTGGACCGATTGCTGGACCTAGAATCAGGAAGACCTGAGTCCAAATCTGGACTCAGACATTTAATACATTTAATATATGTGTAGCCCTGGACAAGCCATTTAATCTGTTTGACTCAGTTTCCTTGTCTGTAAAGTGGGAATAATAATAGCACCACTTCCCAGGGTTGTTTTGAGGTTCATATAAGATAATAATTGTAAAGTGCTTGGCCCAGTGTCTGGCACGTGGTAACTGCTATATAAATTTTAGCTACTATTGTTATTATTGTTTCATCAAGTAACACATAAACTACAAGTTGGGAGGGATGTCAGTGGCCATTGAGTGGCCCCTAGCTAAACAGAATTCCATTCTGTGCTTTAACCAATAAGAGGTCATTCAGCCTGTGTCTGAAGACCTTCAATTAGGGGAAACTCACAGCTCCCCAAGGTAGCCTCCCACTTCTGGAGAGCAATAATTATTAGGAAGTTTGTCTTTAGAATAGGAGTTTAGGACCTGTTTTTGCATATTATTGACCCCTTTGGGAATCTGATAAAGCCTATGGACTCTTTTTCAGAATAAAGCTTTTAAATTCATAAAATAAAACACACAGTATTACAAAGTATAGTCACATTGAAATATAGGTATTGAAAAAAATTAAAAACAAGTTCACAGGCCCCCAAATAGGAACTACTGCCTTAGAGCAAGTCTAAATGTACCTCTTTGCTGATTCTACACATTGTTTCTGGTTCTATCTTCTGGGTCCAACAAAGAAAAAAAGTCTAACAGATCTGACTTATGAAAGCCCTTCACACATGTGAAGACAGCTGACATGGCCTATTCTACCTAAGTCTTCTCTTCTCCAGCCACCCTTTAATTTTACAGATAAGGAAGCTGGGAAGAAAATTAGCATTTTCAAGGCTACATAGCTAGCAAGTGTCAGAACTAGGGTGCAAATCCAGGTCATCCAAAATGTTTTAAAAAGTGCTCTTTCTATTATAACTATACTGTTTCCTATATGATGGCAGCTATTTGTGAATAACCTGCATTTTGTTTTTGTCAAGCCATTTTTCCAATAGTTTTTCCTCAGCAGTCATTCAGTAGAGTGTCTATTTCTCTGATAAAAAGATAGTTGCAAGGAAATCAGCTTCTGTGATATGCTTGGAACATGTCTTTGTGGTTCGCACAGTCTGTCCCCTATGCTGGTGGGCTCTGTGTGTGTGTGTGTGTGTGTGTGTGTGTGTATGTGTGTGTGTGAACATAAGATGAGCATGATATAGTGGATTACCTCCTCACTTCAGCACATATGTGTTGTTTGATGATTCATTGATTCATTGATATAAAGATGCATATCCTTGTCCTGAAGAAACTTAAAATTCACTTAGGGAAACATTCCTTCATTCACTCTATTAGTCTTTATTAAATTCCAACTATGTGCAAGGCATTATGCTAAGGTTAGGAGGAAATAAAAAAGTGATTTGAAAAAAAAAAAGATAAATGAAACATTGTCTCTGCCCTCAAAGAGCTATACATAAAATATAAATAACAGAGACATGGAAAAGAAAACACATATAGATGTTAACAAATATAACAAGGAAACATGCATGCCATTAAGAAGAGAAGTCCTGTGGGGTCTAGAACATAAGCTACTTGAAAGAAGAGATCTTTTTGTTTGGTTTCCCCAACACCTGGCGTATTGTTTTATACATAGTGGGTACTTGATAAATGCTTACTGTTTATGACTTAATTAATTAACTCATTGATTACTAACAAAAATCATGTTACCACATCATTCAGTATTTCACTATAATGGCAGTAGCACCAAGCGAAATATCAGGATCATCAAAGTAGAATTATTAATTTATTTTTTCAGAGAAAATAGTCATTGAGTAGAAAAGCTATAGTAAAAACAATATAAACAATCAAAAAAATGAAGATAATCAAGTTGCTCCAATATAGAAGTTACCCTTAAGCTTACTTAGAATTTGATTTATATTCATAGCATTTATATGTCATGTTCATTCAGTAAGCATCTTTTAAGTGTCAATTGTATACCCAATACTATTCTTTACATTGGGGATCCAAAGCAGAAGTAAAATAGTTTCACCTTTCAAGTGAGATAATTTTGTGTACAGTGCTTTCCAAACCTTAAAGTGTTTAAATAAATGTTAGCTATCATCATCATTGTCATCATCATTATCATTATTCAAGGAGTTTACATTCTAATAAAGGAAAAAGCATGCACACACAAAGTTATATCCTGATTTTTACAAAATGAATAGAAGTTGCTTTAGAAAGGAGGGATCCCTCCTAAAGTGGGGATCAGGATAGGCTTTATATAGAAGAGGTCATTGGAGCTGAGTTTTGAAAGAAATCAGGAATTTTAAGAATATAATTGCAACACTAATCATGTTTATCACCTTATCTACATAGTATTTGAAAGTTTAAATGCCAATTTTCTCCCCAATAGCCATGTGAAGTAGGCTATGTGAATATTGTTATCCTTGTGTTACTAACTAAAAATCTGAGACTTAACAAGTGGAGGGGACCTTGGAGATTATCTTCTCCTATCTCCACATTTTACAAATGGGGAAATTGAGGTCCAAGGAAGTGAAGGGACTTGCCAAAAGTCAGTCAATAAGCATTTATTTAACAGCTGCTATGCATCAGACACTGTGCTAAATGCTGGGAATACAAAATAAGGTAAAAGACAGTTGCTTTTCTCCAATTCTGTGATAATTATTCTTGGTATCCCCAATGTGTAGCATCAAAAGATTATTCTATATTGTCTAAGGTCACATAGTGAATAAGTACAGAGAAAAGACTTGAATTTAAATCTTCTAACTCTGAGTTCGGGGTTCTGTCCACTGAACCAACTTATAAAAGAGCAAGATTAAATATAAGGACAAATTCATCTATCAACAATGACCTGACACTAGATATTTTTAATTGTTTTTGTGTGTCATGGACCCCTTTGACAGTCTAGTGAAGCCTAGGGACCCCTTTTCAGAATAATCTTTGTTCCCTATGTCCATAATTGAAAGAAACACCAAATTCCAGTTAGAGGCTAGTGAAAATAAAAATATCTTTTTCTCATTCAAGTTTAAGGACACCCTAATATCAATTCATAGACTCCTTGGGGGTCCCCAAGTTAAGAACTCTTGGTTGACATAGACATTTCTTTACTTAGAAGGAAACATGAATTGGCAATAACCCCAGACAAATTTGCCTGACCAGCACGTACTGTAGAATTGAGAAATTCTGCCCACAGGAAATGTTAGCCTAGTATTTTTTTGTGAAATTCTGGCAGACACCATTTGTGTGATATTGTGTTGATTTTGAGACCCATAAAGTGAAAACAACCTCATTAGCATTGGACACGAGATTTTCTGACCACAGGTTGTCCCTCTCTTTTAAAAAAGAAAAATCACTTGACCTCTGAATGGCTTCCACTGAACCAAAAAAGCCACGTAAAAGAAACCACGATGTGGTGAGGAATGATGACATTGCCCACAACCCCAAACGTAGCCAAAAGATGAATTAATTCATGACTCTGTGCTAAAAGTTCGGAGTTTGCTGGGAGAAAAACACATTGAATCAAAATTAATATCAAAGACTATAATCATGAAATATTCAATTTCAATATAACAAACCTCTGCTATGTGCAAGATATTATTCTAGGTACTGGAGATACTAAGAAAAATCATAATAGAATGAAGAGTTGGAAGGGACCTCGGCAGCTGTCTAGACTAAACCATGCATGAAGGAATTACTCTATAATATGCCCAACAAGTGGCTGTTCAATTTCTGTTTGAAGAACTCAAAGAAGGGGAACCCACCACCACTCATGGCAGTCCATTCCACTTTTAGGCAGTGTTAATTGCTAACAAGTTTTTCCTCCCTTCAAGTCTAAAACTGCCTCCCTGCATCTTCCATCCATTGTTCCTGGTTTTTCCCCGGGGCCAAACACAAGTCTGATTCCTCTGTTACATTACATTCAAATACTCGAACACAGCAATTATGTCAATCTAACACTAATCAACACCTTTATTAAGTGCTTAGAATACCGCATATACCACATATGCCTCACATTATCCTAGGCACTGAGAAGGTGCAAAGAATGAGATGATCTGTAATCTCAATGAGCTTAGCTTCTCATGGGAGAGACAACGAGTACGTATAATATACATATATGTGTATATATATGTGCGTGTGTGTGTATACCTACATATAGCATAAATATACAAAGTAGTTAAATCTCCTTTCCAGCTTCTTCAACCTACCCTCATATATTATTAAATCAAGGACCTTCACTGTCCTGGTCGCCCTCCTCAAGACATTCTCTAACTCATCAATGTCCTTAAATGTAGGCATCCAAAACTAAATACAATACTCCAGATACTGCCCTCTGAAAAGGGCAGAGTACAATGGAATTATCAGCTCTCCATTCCTGGAAGCTATGTCTCTCCTAATGTAGCCTATATTACCTTGCTGACTCACTGTACTTTCAATCCACTAAAATCTCCACATTTTTTCAAAACAAGCACTGTTTATCTATGCCTTCCCATCTTGTATTCATAGAGTTGATTTTTGTATCAAATCAATCAGTTGATTTTGTATAGTGCAAGACTCCCATTTTTATCCCTATTGGATTTCATCATATTTAATTAAGCCCAGTGCTCTAACCTGTCAAGATCCCTTTGGATCCTTTTACTGTCATCCAATGTACAACACATGTTCTGAAACTTTCCTCTCAACCCCTACTCACACACTGACATGTCCAATGCCCACTGGGTGGCTGCTGCTTCTCCCTTCGGGGTTCTTGGGAGTTGTGGTTTTCTCATGTTATAGCTCGTTAGCCCGCACTGGAGTGCTTTCTCCTATACTCATAACAATTAGCGTAAATATCTCCCAAAAGTCTGTGGCATACTTTCCAACAATACATACATAGCTGGAGGCTACTCAAGTTTAAAGCAAGTGCTGCAAAGGAGATAACCAACAATTCATAGAAGTCTTTTTGTTGGAGTCTCCAAGATATTCTCCTTAGATATGGTGTAGCTTTCTACTGGGCTCCTTAGAGAGCCCTGAAACTGCCTTTCCTCAACATATTTAGTTTGTTCTTGGTTTAAGGTACAGATGTCGCCACCAGTCACTGCTAGGACGTGGATGAGAAGTCCAAATCACTTGACCCTCTGAATTTGATACAGCCCTACTGTAGTCAAGGTGAGGAGGATGCAATGTTCTCTTCTTTCTGCCCCCTGCCCACACCCACATCAAGTACTTTCCTGCCATGGGTTTGGCTGAAACTGTTTACACTACTTGTTAGCTAGATACTGGAATCCTTGTGCTCCACTCTCTCTTTTACACTGTCTTGCTATAGAGAAAGATCATGCCTTGGATAATACCAACATACCTGTGTGTATCATTCCATTTTATTCAATAGGCGTTGGATAATCAAGGACTTTTCACATCTACTCCAAAGTGATCGCTTGATTAATTCAATAAATTGTACTCATCTGCTTAAGGTAGTTAATTGATAAGTGAAATAGAATTGACTGATTGACCGATACAACACCAATGTCTAGGTCTTGTTCATAGTGAGTTCACACCTCTGACTGATTCATCTGAAGAGTCTTGGGTGACATCCACCTTGACAAGTATGTAAGCTCTCCCTCCCAGCTTTGTGTCAACTGCAAATATGATGAGCATATTGTCTATGTCCTTATCAAAGTCATTGATAAAAATGTTAAATAGCATAGGGACAAAGACAAATTCCTGGAGTATTACACTGGAAACCTACTGCCATGTTGACATTGAAGCATAAATAACTACTTCGTGAGTCCAGATAATCAACCAATTCCAAATCAGTTTATCTGTATTGTCTATGTCCCTCCATCTTCTCCACAACAATATTATGATATCCTTATCAAAAACTCTGCTAACATCTATATAAACTATACCAAATTCTCTTCATTTGGTACTTTAGTAATAGTGTCCAAAAAAGGGATATTAATCTGCCGTGACTAGTTCTTTTTTTTGTTAATTTATTAATTTTTAGTTTTCAACACATGACTAATTCTTGATGAAGCCATGCTGGCCTTTCACAGTACTTGATTCTGATTTCAGTTATTTGTTAACCTCTTTTTGAGTCCCTTGGTCTAAAATTTGCCGATTCTATTCTCTTCCCATAAAAATATTAATATTTGCCCTTCTCCAAGCTGGTCACAGCTCTTCAATTTTCCATGATATTTCAGATATAGGTGACTAGCTCAGCAATCACAGCCACATCTTTGGGGATCTAAGGATGTAGCTCATTAGAGCTATTACTACATGTGTGAGGCACTATGCTAGGTACTGGAGGTGAAAATATAAAAATGACACATACTTAGTCTTCAAGGAGTCTCAGGTTTCAGTTCCAGAGAGATGGGTATATCTAATCTATATCTATATCTATATCTATATCTATATCTATATCTATATCTATATCTATATCTATCTATACACATACACACACATATATGTACATATATGTATATATGTATGTGTGTGTGTCTGTGTGTGTAAGTAGAATTTAATGTAGGGAATGAGGGGAGTAGAGAGAACATCAGAGAAAAGTGTGCTAATAGTATTTGAGAAAGGAGAATGCATTGGCTGGGTGAGATCAAAGGAAGATTAAATGGTGGCACCTGAACTGAGCCTTAAAGGAAGATGAGATTCATTCCAGGCATGGGATACACAGGCAAGAGATGGCATATTGGGTTTAGGCTATGTCTGGTAGCCTAGTCTGTCAGTCATTTAGGAGTCTGTGAAGGGAAGAAACATGAAGAAATCTGGAAAGGTAAAGTGGAACCAAATTGTAGATATAAGGCTCCTCAGAGCCTACAAACTCCTCAGAGTTTGTAGTTTTATCTTAGAGCCAACAGGAAATCATTGAAGGCTTAATTTAACTATAAACCCAACTGTTCTATCTATCCATGACTAATAAAGACTTGTTTTTCCTGTATCAATCAAGTTCACTTTGTGCTATGTTGGTCATTCATGCTTTACTTGGAATAAGGTCCCCTTGTAGCTCTGGATTTATGTCACTATTAGACATATGTCCTTTTAGCTGGGCTATTCATCAAACCATTCTCGGTGTGGAACCCATCATTATTTGAACCCCATGGCATTAAAAAAGCCACAAACATTTATTTCAACAAATTTGTGTGATTACGGTTAAGGGAAAGGGACCTGCTAAGACATTTCATAGTCAGGCTAAAATTACGTGCAGCAAAAACAGAGTTCTATCCAGTTAGTGGCTTGTGAACATAAAGGCGTGTAGTGGGAAACATTTTGCAGGGCTCAAAATAGCTGCCACAGGGATAGGTCTTATGGAAATGTACAGAGTAAGCGATCAATACCAATCAATACCACCATCACAGTGCATTAAGACATTACCATATATATAATTTCAGACTTTGTCCTCACCCTACTTATCCTTTAAAAGTCCTCAATCTAAGGACAAGGGTTTTGCTATCATCATTTACCATGTTTTAGAGTTTCAGGGAGGGTGGAAAGAAAGATATAACCATTTAAAACTAACTCATTTAACAGAAAATAGCTCAAGATAAAAGCAAAAATATTAAGCATATGTCATCTCAGGATATTATAGTCCCTATTTCTGCTATTCATCAATTTAACTGGTCATTACAAATAAGTACAATATTATGGCATTAGCCAAGATACTTAAAACTAAAAAGAGAGAGGAATGAAACTATATAATTTTAAAGAGTTAGTTTTAAAGCTTCTTTCATTTTGTCCTTTATATTACTTTATAAAAATAATTGGAAAATGTAAAAGTCAGTATAAATATCCACATTTTGACATTTGATTAATTTGTCAAAGATAAATGTTGACTCCATTCTTTTCAAGAATAAAGGGAGTTTAGGACATGTTTTCATCTTAATTTAATTTAAAAAAAATATATTAATTGCCTACTATATTCACAGAATTGTGCTGGGCACTCATAGAAAGATATATATAGTTTAGCTAAAACACAGCTCCCACTTTCATTGTTTCCTAGGTAGTAGAGAGCTATGGCAATACAAAAATCTGATATAAAATGGCAAACAGAATACACAAGGACATGTTTAGAAGTCAATTTGTGGGGACTTTCAGGGACAGAACCAAGATGGTAAAGTAGAAAAATCAACCAATCTCTTCCAACATTCTCCTCCAAACAATCTTAAAATAATGCCTCAAATTAAATTCTAGAGTAGTAGAGCTAACAAAAACTTGAGGTGAGACATTTTTCCAGTCCGACATCTTAGGAAGTTAGAAGGAGAGATATGTGACACTGGAGTGGATGTTGGCCTGGAGACTATGTGGCAGCAATACCAGTAGTGGTTAGAGTTAGGAAAGCAGCTTTGGAAGCTCTAAAACCTAACCTGCTAAGGGGATGAGGTAACTGGTCAGAAAGAGATTACAGGGGACCCCTGTGCTAGCGGTGGGTGCAGAACTGCAGAACCATTGCCTAGACCCACCTCTGGGTCACAGTTCTGGGGTGGAGAGGAGTGCTTGTTGTCCCAAAGGAGCAAGGGCCTTGAGGAACAGTATCTCTTCTGGTCACAAGGGAGCAGTGACTTCCCCAGATCATACTACCTTAGAAGTATTAAAAACTTCAAAATCCCAAGAACTAGCTCTGAAAACAACAGTGTGAAAAAGCCTAAAGTTGGGACAGTGTCTCCCTCCCCCCACCCTGACCCACCCTCTCCCCTAACCACCTCATGACTTTGGTTGTGAATAGGAACAGGACCCAGAATAAAGTTCAAGATCAAGAAGTTGGCTGGGAAAATGAGCATACAACAAAGAAAGAACTTGACCATCAAAAACTACTATGATGACCAGGAAGATCAAGACACAAACTCAGAAGACAACTTTAGCAAAGTTGGAGGATATAAAACAAACCCACATATATCATCAATATTTCCATATATTACCAAGAAAATCTGGTAGGAAGATTAGATATAGATATAGATATAGATATAGATATAGATATAGATATAGATATAGATATAGATATAGATATAGGTAGATATTCCATTTGATATAACTGCAGAAATAAAATATTTGTAAATCTACCTGCCAAGACAAACTCAGGGACTAAATGAACACAATTGTAAAATGCTTTTCACACAGATAAAGACAGATCTAAACAGTTGGAGAAATATTAATTGCTCATGTATAGGCTGAGCCAATTAAATAAAAATGACAGTTCTACCTAATTAATTTAATTATTCTGTGTCATATCAATCAAAATACCAAATAATTATTTTGTAAAGTTAGAAAAAAACTTATGAAAGTAATCTGGAAGAACAAAAATAACAAATATAGAGGGAATGAATAAAAAAATATATTAAGGAATGTGGCCTAGCAGTTCCAGGTTTCAAGCTATTTTACAAAGTGGTAATCATCAAAACAATCTGGTACTAGCTAAGAAATAAAGTGGTATATCAGTGAAATAGATTATTTACCCAATTTTTGTTGTTGTGCAGCTGTTTCAGTCATGTTCAAATCTTCATGACCTCATTTGGAGTTCATGTGGCAAAGATACTGGAGTGCTTTGCCATTTCCTTCTCTAGCTCATTTATAGATCAGGAAACTGAGGCAAATAGGGTTAAGTGACTTGCCCGGGGTCGCACAGCTAGTGTCTGAGGCCAGATTTGAACTCAGAAAGATGAGTCTTCCTGATCCCACTCTATCCACTGTTCCACCTCGATGCCCCAGTGCACAATAGTAAACAACCATAGTAATCTAGTATTTGGTAAACTCAAAGATCCAAGTTTTGGGGGCAAGAACTCACCATTTGAAATTAAAAAAAAAAAAGATGCTGGAAAAAACTGGAGAGCCATTTGGCAATCAACATTCCATAATATATATCAATATAAGGTCAAAATCGGCAACATGTTTTAGACATAAAAGGTGATAGAAGCAAATGGAAAACTTTACCTGTCGGATCTATGGATAAGGGAAGAGTTTATGACCAAACACGAGATAGAGAGGATCATGGGAAGTAAAATGTATAATTTTGATTACATGAAATTAAAAAGGTTTTGTACACGCTAAATAAAAGCAGTCAAAATTAGAAAAAAAACAGGAAACTAGGGGAAATGTTACTCCAAGTTTCTCTGATAGAGGCCTCATTTCTCAAATATAGAGAACTGAGCAAAATTTTAAAAATTAGAGCCATTTTCCAATTGATAAATGATCAAAGGATATAAACAGGAAGTTTTCAAAAGAAAAAATCAAATCTATCGATAGTCACATGAAAAAATGTTTTAAATCACTATCAAATAAAGAATTGTAAATTGAAACATCTCACACCTATCAGATTGACTAAGGTGACAGAAAGGGGAAAACAAATCCTGCAGGGGATATGGAGAAATACACTAATGCCCTCTTTGTGGAGTGATAAATTCAAACAATCCATTCTGGAAAGCAATTTGGAACTATGTCCAAAAGGCTATAAAACTGTGCATATCCTTTGACCCAGCAATACCAATGCTAAATACTCTATCTCAAAAAGATCAAAGAAAAAGGAGAAGGAACTATATGTACAACAATATTTATAGCAGCTCTTTTTGTGGTGGCAAAGTATTAGAAATAGAGGAAATGCCTACCAACTAGGGAATGGCTGAACAAGTTGTGATACATGATTGTGATGGAAGACTGTTATGCTATAAGAAATAATGAACAGGATGGTTTCAGAAAAACCTGGGAAGACCTATGTAAACTGACACAAAATGAAGTGAGCAAAACCAGGAGAACATTGGACCTGGTAAAAGTGATATTGTAACTATGATCAACTGTGGAAAACTCAACTACTCTGATCAATATAAGGATCCAAGCCAATTCCAAAGGACCCATGATGAAAAATGCAATCTACCTCCAAAGAAAGAACTAAAGAAATCTGAGTGAAGATTGAAACATAAGGTTTTTTTTTTCATTTTCTTTATATTTCTTGTTTTTTGCTGTTGATGATAATGTTTTCATAACATGGCTAATGTGGAAATGTTTTGCATGACCTCACGTGTATAACTGATATATTACTTACCTTCTCAATGTGTGAGGGAGGCAAGGGAGGGAGGGAAGGAGAGAATTTGGAACTCAATTTTTAAATTAACATTTAAAATAAATAACTTTTAAAAAATGAATGCATGAGGGATGAGGTCCAAAGAAAAATAAGGGGTACAGTCCAAAGGGTCATTATTGGCTGAGATGATAAGGAAAGGAGGTAATTGTGGCATTTGATTAGGCCTTAAAAAACAAGGAGAAGTTGAACTTATGGGGGAGGTGGTCAGAAAGGTGTACCAGACATACAGAAAAAATGTGGGTCATGTGTGGAGCGGAATGTGCAGTCTACATTGGCTAGAATTTAGAGTGTAGGGAAGAAATTGGTATAACATAAAGCTAAAAATGTAGGTAGTACCAGTCTGTGGAGGGCTGGTAAATGTTTAACACAGGGTCTCAGGTGAAAATGAATGTATGGCACATTTTTAAAATTTAATTTGCATTATTAATATTTTCCATCACTAAATCAATAAATCAAGCCCTGATTTATAGCATCTACCAAAAATGCTTATACAGAAAATTAATAATCAGCTCTCACAAGCTGGTGTAAGCTATCTCCACCATACCACTGAAGGTATCGAATACCAAGCAAAGGAATTTGAATTTTATTTTATAAGTGATAGGGACCTATTGAAGAATTTTAGCAAATTTATAGATGGAGATATATTCATGCTTAATCAGTGAGGACAATAGATGATAAAGTTGGTTGTGTCTATTTTACAAATGGAGATGCTCAGGTATACAGCCTCATCATTTTCCTGAGCGTAATACAGGCCATCTTGGTAAACCAGACACTTATGGGAGTGATTTCAATGCTTTAAAGCCACAAGGGTCATATTTAATTTGATGAAATAGCTACTAAATCTATTAGTAACCTTATGGCCTGAAAGACAAATAAGATCATAGAGAATTTAGAGCTAAAAGTCACCATTTAGTATAATCTCTTGTTTTAGTAATGAATGACTGAATTGATGGATGGATAGATGGATGGATAGATAGGTGAATGAATGAAAAAGACTATTAAGTTACTATGTAACAGGCACTCTCCTAAGTGCTGGGATTCCAAATATAAAAGAGGGACAATTCTTTCTCTCTCTCTTCCTTACAAAGACAACCTTTGCAGGGGAATGGTGGATAGGTAAAGATATTTTGTTCTGGGAAGTCTAAGTGCTGTAGAGTAGTAGATTGACATCTCCTTTCCAGAAGCAATGGTTGTGTTGGTTTGATTGCTATTCCTAAAGTACGAGGTAGAGAGGTCATGCCCACATGGAGGCATGGAAAGAAGCTGATTGGAGACAAGCATGATAAGGGATGTGGAGATAGCTTGATATAGTGGCCTCTCACTAAGCATGAAGCCAGGTCTATGGGTGCAAATCTGAATGGCTTACCTTTTCCAGAACGTAGTTTCCAAAAGTTCTGTTTGGATGTGCAACAGTAGAAGAGGCAGCAGAAATGACAGGGGAGCATGGGAGGAAGCTGGCCAGGGAAGAGCATGGTTAGGGAAGGAAACTGAGGCCAAGAAATTTGACTTACGTTACAAAGCTAATAAACAAGGTTCTAACATTTACTATCTGCATGACCTTTGGTGAGTCATACAAGCTCTCTAGGGGTGTACTGGTAAATGTTTAACAACTGGCTTTTGATGTACACAGAATATACTTTTAATTTACATAATTAACATTTCCACCATCATTTTCTTAAGTCTAGACAATCAGCAAAACAATAAATCAAGCCCCGATTTGTAGTGTTTGCCAATTGCTGAGGTATACTCCTGCTGAAAATGGAGTAGTCAGTCCTTGCAAGTGGTACATGCTGGCTCCTGAATAGCTACATCTCTGGGCTCCAGCTATCTCAACTATAAATAAGGGCATATGACCTCAAAAGTTTCTTCCATCTCCAAATCTATGATGCTATTCTTCTAAATAGTGGAACAGTGAAATCTGCACACAGCTCCTTTGATTCCTAAACTAGTGTCTCTTTCTGATCCTCCATGCTGTTTCCACAAACACTCCATTATGAAGCCAAGAAATGCTTGATGCATAATGTTGACTTTGCCCCTGGATTCTTTATTTTTTTAAGTTTCCTTTTTCTCCATTGGGTAACTCATGGACCATTAAAAACAAAAATGTCCATCTTTCAATAATTAGCTTAGTTACAAAAGTGCCCCCTCATTTGGAATACAACTTTGTTATTTAATTTTTTTTTTCTTTTTTGCTTTGGCACTTAACTCTCCTGTCTGCATTTTCTTAAAAATGTAGCTGCTGATGTGGGTAGAAAAAGCATGAGATTTATGCATTTTGTACACTGGAACACTTTGTAATTCTCAGATTTTATGCAGAAACTGTCAACTCAAGGGGCAAACTAATGATTTATAGATAGAAATAAGGGTTTAAATTATAGCACTGCCAAGCTGTTCCCTTTGGAAAATAGGGAGTTACAGGAGGACTATATCCACAGACCTAGAAAACTCCCTTCTCTTCTCCAAGGGTGTGGATGATAAGCAGTTTTCACCATCTTGATGAATAACTTCTGTTTCACCCACTGAGTACTTGTCTCTCAAAAACCCCTTATCTAAGTTCCCAGTTATCTTCTTCTGAAGGAAAAGGAAAGGTTTTAGAAATAATAATAGTAATCTTTTGAGGTATTGGCTATCAAAAGACTGCTTTAAAAATTATGATAGCCTCTAAAATTGTTCACGAGTCTTGAAAGTGATAGAATAGTTATGGTTCAGAAGCCTAATAGCTTAAAAAATATGAACTTGATCCAAAATAAAATTATTTCCAAAAGCTACATTATGTAATAATGTTAGAATTATAAGAGCCAACTAAGGAAAGGAGAACTCATGCACACCTTTCTTATAAAAACATAACTCAGCTTAATCAACAATTGACTCTGGCTGGGGGTCATGTCAGGGGAAATAATATCTTATCAGTTTAGAACCAGTTTTTCCATCAATACTAACCTGAAAAAATTAGAAATTAAATAAAAACTATAGTTTCTCCCTCAAGAGCCCCCCTTTTGCATTCAGAGAAACATGAGAAGACTTGAAAGAACTTATGAAGAATGAAGAAGAACCAAGATGACAATGTACACAATTATTACAATAATGTAGATAAAAAGAATGTTAAAAACAACTGAATGCTGAGTTGTCTTACTCCAAGAGAAGAGATAAGGAGTCATCTCCCCCTAGTTTTTAGAGAAGTAGGGGGCTGAGTATAGAATGCCTTCTATGTCATGGGACCTGGTCATTACATTGATGGGATTACAAAGGAGGGTTGAAGGGTATGGTGAAGGAGGAAGCACAGTAGATCTAAAAATGACTGTAATGTGGTCAATCTGTAAGTATCTTTTAAGTACCTACTAGTGTGCTAGATAGTATATTAAGTGCTGAGGTTACCAAAAACATCTACTCTGAAGAAGCTTAAGTTCTATCCAGGGACATAATATACATATGTAAACATTTGGAGAATAATATTTGTACATAATCAATGTCAAAACCCAAAATAATAAATGTAAGGGAATTTGAGAGGGGGGCACAATTGGTTAGGTTTCAGGAAAGCCTACATATATAGTAGATAGTGCTTGAACTGCATCATGAAGTATGAGAAACAGGCTGTGTGGTAGAATGAGAAAGGAGTTCATTCTAAGCATGGGGCACAGTCAGTACAAAGACATAGAGACACTGTGAGTGAGGAAGATAAAGAAGGCTAATTTGGCCAAACTGTGGGATGTAGGAAAGGGAGTAGTGTATAATGAGGCTGGAGAGACAGATTCTCAAGGGCTTTAAAAAACCAAACAAAGAGCTTTTATTGTATCACAAAGTCAATAGGGAGCCACTGCACTTTAGTGAGAGGAGGAATAACATGGCCAAATCTTTTCTAATGGAAAATCACTTTGGCAGCTGTGGAGAAGGGTTTGGAATGGGTAGATATTTGAAGCGGGGAGGCTAGTTACATGGAATATTCTACTCTTCTAGGTGCGAAATGATGAAATCCTAGAATGAGATGGTTTGTGAGTACAAAAGGGGTTGAATGCCAGAGATATTGTGGAGGTAAATGACAAGATTTGGCAATGGACTTGATATGTGGGATGAGGAAGAATGAGATGTCCAGGGCAAATGAACTGGGGAGACCTGTAGGCAGAATGTTAATAGGTGACATTGTCAGATAGCCCTTTACTGTTTACATAATGCTTTTCTGACATCATGCCAATCGCTTCTCACAACAATCCCGAGAGGTACACACTACTAGTAATAAATGGCGCATCTGATTGTTCAGTCATTTTTCAGACTTTCCGTGACTCTGTTGGAGTTTTCTTGGCAAAGATACTGGGGTGGTTTTCCATTTCCTTCTCTGGCTCATGGGAAACTGAGGCAAACAAGGTTAAGTGACTTGTCCAGGGTCACTTAACTAGTAAGCTAATAAGTATCTGAGGTCAGATTTGAACTCAGGAACATGAGTCTTCTTGACTTCAGGCCAAGCACTCTATCTGCTGAGCCCTCTAGCTGCCCTGTGACCTCTTTCAAGTTTGTAAAGTACTTTGTATATATTATCTCATTTGAGCTTTACATCGAGTACCACAAGCATTATTGTCCCCCTTTACAGATGGGAAAACTGAGCTTCAGAGAGAGGATACAAAGACTAAAAAAAAACCAGTCTCGGCTCTCAAGTGGCTATAGGTTCAAAGGATCCTGTATTTAGGGACCACAGAGGTGATATAGTCCTGACACTCAGAGAGGTTAACTGAATTACCAAGGTCACACAGGTAGCAAGCATCAAAGCTAGATTTTTCTTTCTTTTTTTTTTCTTTTTAGGCAATTGGGGTTAAGTGACTTGCCCAGGGTCACAAAGCTAGTAAATGTCAAATGTTTGGTCTGAGGCCAGATTTGAACTCAGTTCCTCCTGACTTCAGGGCCAGTGCTCTATCCAGTGCACCATGTAGCTGCCCCTCAAAGCTAGGTTTTTCAACCCAGGTCCTCTAATTCCAAAGTCATGCTTCCACAAGTGTCTGTTATAGGACAGGCATTGTGTAAAGTTTGGGTGATTCAAATAAAAAAAAAATCCCCACTCTCATACAGTTTACACTCTATCAGGGGAAACAATACCTATAAATTGGAAAGATAAGAAGTAAATCCATTATATGTTGAAAAGGAATAGCAAATTATACATTATAAATTTGCAGTTTCATGTGCAATCATTTTTTAATTGTGCTATGTTAGGGAAATGTTTGTTTTATTCCATAAATTTTAAAAAGTAAAAAATAAATAAAAAATAAAAAGTGCTAAAAAAAAAAGAGAAGCAAATGCAAACCATTTCTTACTAATGCTTTCTACCTTACAGGGTACATGTGACAATCAAATGAGAAAATCCATATTACTCACTTTGCAAATCTTAAAACCTGTTATCAAGTGAAAGGCATTGCCAAGCTGTCAGAAAGGTTCCAAGAAGGACACAATGATAGTGTGTTTGTTTGACATCAGAAGGTTCACCAACAGGTGATTAATTTTTCAAGTACCAAAAATCACTGGTGAAGTACCTATCTAGGCAAAATCATGTTTCACTGAGCATATTCCCCACAGTGCATTGGACAAGGCCATTCTAACAAAGTAATTAGCCAAGCACTGCTCAGTGGAGGCTCCCAAGCTGATTCCCATCCTTGCCTTTTATCTCCCTCCTGATTTGCCCACAGATCCATATTTGCTCAGGGATCCAGAGATCTCCAAAGGGGAAGTAGGTTCACAATTCTTACAGTTGTTGGTTAACCCTAGCTACTCTGGGGACAATTGTTTTTTACAAAAGTTTTAAGAGTTTTCTTATCAACTAGGGAAAAAATGGTACCCAAAGTAAAATCATGAATCAGGTACAGAGATAACAGAGACAAGTGGATTCTAAGTCAAATAGTGAATCATTCAATACATATTTATTTCTAGTTTACTGTGTACTAGGCACTTTGTTAAGTGGTGGGGATACAAAGAAAGGCAAAACACATAGTCATTGCCCTCAAAGAGCTCACCTTTCAACGAGGGAGAGAACGCAAACACAACTAAATATGGATTGGGGTGGTTAGGTGGTGCAGAGAATAAAGCAACCAGCCCAGGGTCAGGAACACTTATCTTCTTGAGTTCAAATCTGGCCTCAGACATTTACTAGTCGTATGACCCTAGGCAAGTCACTTAACCCTGTTTGCCTCAGTTTCCTCATCTGTAAAATGAGCTGGAGAAGGAAATGGCAAACCGCTTTTTTCTCTCTTTGTGTCTCTCTGTCTCTGCCTCTGTTTCTGTCTCTTCTTATGTCTCTGTCTCTCTCTGTTTGCCTGCTCCTCTCTGCTCCTGCTGCTCTTGCCATTGTGACTGCTCAGGTAGGGAAGGATGGCAATTACCTTTGGAGTTGTCACAAGATCCTATAACAGTGGTAAGAAGACACAAACAGGAAGTAATCACGTATAAGACATACGCTTGCCTAGGAGACTGTGAGCTCATTGCTTTTGGCTAGGTGTGTGGAAATGAACCCCTTACTTAATCCTCCTTCAAAAGCTTAAAAAGCCATCCTTTTCCTCAAAAGCTGTAAAAGAGAGAACAGGGACAGGGATGGAGACTTCAAATTATCTGTGGAATTCCAGCTCAGCAGCCAATTAAAAGACTTTTCATCATCACACAGTAAGAACCTCTAAGTCATCAATCAGTCAGTCAATAAACACTTAATAAGCACCTACACGTTTTAGGCACTGTGACATGACCTCAAGAAACAGTCAGAAGAAGTGTGCTCATGTTCTGAGGTGTGTTGGGAGGGAGGGCTCTTGATGATAAATTCTTCAAAGGAGTCCACTTCAAGCAAGCTTCCATGGATTTGACCAAAATGCAAAGGGCAGTGGCAGGGGCGAGGACTCTATACTGGGTACATAATAAACACTCAATAAATACTTTGATTCATTTTGACTTTGGGATGCAGGGTTTTTGATCAGAAAGGATTGCAGTTACCTCTTGGTTAGCTGCAAGCCCCCTGGAATATGGTAAGTTATTTTAATCATGAAACATACATAAAATACTTACTCTTTGCCAAGCTTACTGCTAGAATTGGGGGAAATAAAGTTTCTCATAGTTCATGCTGTCATGAAATTTCTAACCTAGTAATTATTATTATCAATCTGCTACATGCTAGAAGTAATACCATGGGTATTATTATACCCACTGTACAGTTGAGACAATTAAGGCTTAGAGCAATTCTAATGATTTGCTTATGATCTCACAGCTAATAAATACCAGAAGCAGGATTTAAACCAGGAGTCTCAGGCTCTGAGTCTAGCATTCTTGCCTGCATCAATCTAATTTTCTCTACCTGCAAAATGCAGCTTACAATATCTCTCCCTCAATCTATTCTTATGATGAAGTAATGTGCAAAAGTTATTTGGCTAAAATGCCATATGTACGGTAGACATTATTAGCTTGAAATCTCACTTATTTAAACCTTTAAGTTAATATTTCTAGAAGGACTGTAGGCTGAAGAGCGTATCACAGGGTACTGTATGAAATAACATTTTGTAGGTGACTCATAGTGAAAGAGTGGGAACTCAACAGAAAGTCAGAGATGGAAGGGATTTTAAATATCATTTATTCTTCCCAATTCTACTAGAGAGAAAACTGAGTCCTAGAGAGATAAAGTAATTTGCCCAAGGCCACACAAAGAGATAGCAGAAGTATCCTAATCTCCTCGATGCTAACTTAAACCTGGCCCAAAGTCTGATTTTAAAGCTAAATGAGTTCTGTTTGATTGCTCCTGATAAAGAGAAGAGTTTGTCCATTTATGGTTGTGTGGGTGAGCGTAGCTGTCCAAAGTGAACACGGAAACAGGAGGTTAGAGAGCATTGTCCCCATTACATTCGCTTTGTGCTGATCAAAGAGAATCAATGTCTGGGTCCTGATGGAGCAGAGCCAGGGTGACTGTATAACCCGTGGGCAGAATCCCATTCCCATAGAGAGGACTCCATGCATTACTAATGCTGCTAGGAAGGTGTAGAGAGCAGCTGTGGAAGAGCAGAAGGATGAATGATGTGGGTGTGTGTGTGTGTGTGTGTGTGCGTGTGCGTGTGTGTTGGAGGTTTGGGGGGTGTTGCTGTTAGAGTTCAGTTCAACGCCATTTTCCCCAAATCACTGCCAAAGGGGCCAAGGTGATTTCTATCCTGGCCAGAACCAACTCAGGGCTGGATATTGGGAATGAAAGATGTAAGCTCATTAAGGGACTTTTGTTGTTGTTATTCAATCATTTTAGTGTTGTCCAACTCTTTGTGACCCCATTTGGGATCTTCTTGGCAAAGACACTGGAATTATTTGCCATTTCCTTCTCCAGTTTATTTTACAGATGAGGAAACTGAGGTAAACAGAATTAGGTGGCTTGCCCGGGGTCACACAGCTACTAAGTGTCTGAAGCCAGATTTGAACTCAGAAAGAGGAATCTACTGGACTTTAATCCTCCCACTCTAATCCACTGAGCTACCTAGGTTCCTTCAAGGGATTTTAGGAATCATCTAATCCAGATTCCTCATTTTATAAGTGAGATAAGGGAGGATCAGTAACTAACTCATGCAATGAGTTAGTAGCAGAGCAAAAATACAAAGCCAGGTCTTTGGGCTCTTTGATAAGTTCAGGGATTTGGCCAATACACCAGACCGCCTGTCTCCTCTTTTGCTCAAGAAAAGAATTATAACTTGAAATTATCTCACACAGAACAAGAAGCTTGAAATCAACTTTTTAAGGCAAATTCAGTGGAGACACTGTGAGGCCACTGCAGTGCTAGAAAGGGAGAAATGTGGGGCTGGTCTGTGGGAGTGCTTACCTATGGTGGATATGTGAATGGTAGGGATTGGGGCAGGATGAGAAGGTAGAAAGGACTAACAGAGGTGGGGAACTTGTGGCCTCAAGGCCACATGTGGCCCTCTAGGTCCTCAAGTGCTACCCTTTGACTGAATCCAAACTTCACAGAACAGATCCTTTTATTAAGGATTCCAGACACTAGAATAACAATCTACTGGCTTCATATTTTAACTAATTATTCTTGCAAACTAGGTGTCAAGCTAATTTGTTTCTGAAGTTTTAAAGGGTAAGTGTTGTCAACGTCTTCTAAATATTGTTCCTATTTCTGACCTACTCTTCCACCTTCCCAGAATATAATTCCAGGAAGAATAAAGAATACAATATTCCCAGATTGTCATAAGACATTGAACTGTATTCAATATTCAGTTATCCATGGGAATGGAGGGGAGAATCCCAGATTACAGACAATCAAAAATAATTAATATATAGCTTTAATTCTTTGAAACATTTCAGTTGGGAGTACATTACATCTTCAAATCTATGAGTCCTTATGGGTTCAGTCTCAGATTTTAGCAGATGGTGTTTTACCATATTATCTGATCTCTCTCCTTCCTCCTTCTCCTTTCCCTTCTCAGTTGGTTAACAACCTTTGTCATCAGACCTCTCCTAGTATTTCCTATTCTAACCTTCAAAGAAGTTATTGTTTAATATTGTGTATTACATTAGGCAGTATTAGTGTCTTGTCCCCTTAACAGACTCTAAGCTCCATGAGGGGAGAGATGGTTCTTTCAAAACTTTGTATCTCTTCCAGAACCTAGCATAGTATTCTCTTTGCCTACAGTAGGTACTTAATGAATATACATTGTGATGTATTTTGGAGTTAGTATTATTATAGGATCACAGATGCAAGGCTAGAAGAGACTTCAGAAGGCATCTAATCCAACCTCTTCATTTCATACCTAAGGGAAATGAAGTCAAATGACTCACTTGAAGTTACATAGGGAGTGAGCATCAGAAGCAGAATTTGAACCCAAGTTCCCTGACTCTAAAGCCAGTGCTCTTTCTACTGCAGTGTGCTATTTATTTACCTATTAGAAAAAGATTTTTTTTTTTTGCTTAGGTTACTTTTTAAATTAGCCTATAGTCCATAAGCTTTGGAGTATCCTGAGTATCAGAAATAAGTAGGCCTAAGATTAAAATTTTGCCACAGAAATATCATAAACTGAATAACCTATGGGCAGAAAATTAAGAGTTAAGTGTTTGCCAAAGCCAAAAAAAGATTAAATCCAATATTTGCAATATAGCGCTTAGAATAGCAGCACACAGTAGGTGCTTAATAAATGTTTATTGAATTAATGAATGAATGTATCCACTGTGTTGGTTTCAGGTCATATATCATCACTCATTTTCAGGTTTGGTTGATTGAATTGAAAATAAAAGCTGATGTTAATATAGCACTTTAAGGTTTGCGAGCCCCTTTACATACATTATCACATTTGAGCAACCTTGTGAATAGCTAGCGTTTATGTAGAACTTCGAGGTTTGTAAAGTGCTTTACAAATATCTCATATGATTATCCCAACAACCTTAGGAGGTAGGTGTTATTGTTATTTCCATTCTACAGAGGAGGAAACTGGGGTAGACAGAGGTTAAGTGACTGGCCTAGGGTCACACAGTGTCTGAGGTCAGACATGAACTGAAGTCTTCCTGACTCCAGGTCCAGCACTATATTCTCTGTGCCAGCTAGCTCTGATCCCCATTTTCAGGGATGAGGAAACTGAGGCAGAGAAAGGTTGAATACCTGCCCCAAATCACATAGTATCTGAATTCAGGTCTTCTTGACTCCTTTTTGTTGTTGCTGGATCATTTCAGTCATGTTTGACTCTTCATGACCCCATTTGGGGTTTTCTTGGCAAAGATATTGGAGTGGTTTGCCATTCCCTTCTCAAGCATATTTTATAGATGAGGAAACTGAGGCAAACTGGGTTAAGTGACTTGCCCAGAGTCAGACAGCTAGTAAGTGGCCGGATTGGAACTCAGGTGCTCCTGACTCTGTCCCCCACATCATCCTAGTTACCCCACCTTGCCGACCCCACATCTAGTCTACCTTTACCCTTTATTCATGGTATTGAATCTCATATGTTAAAAACCTGCTTAATCTTCCTAAAGCATGTGGAGGATTGTTGATATTTTTTGTTTTGAAAGAAAAGAGCATTTAAAAATAATTACTTGTAGACTTTTGTGGGGAGTAAAACAGGCTGAGGAGAAAATCTGGCACTGCTTTGCTCTGAGATAAACTGTGTGCTTCCCTTCCGCTCTCCACCTCTGAGGGTTGCATTAGTGCCTTTTTTCCTCAGGAAAGGATGGTAGGGAGAATGTTGGGAGCTGTTGGGCTGGTAGGCCCTCTGCAGAGAAAACAAAGAGTCTGCAGTGTTCTGTCTCAGACAGGACAGAATCAAACTCCCCCTGAGTGATTAGCCTCCAGGGTACCCAACAAAAACAGCCTCATGCAGGTTCTTAAAACAAAGTAACAGCTTTACTGAAGCCAATAACTTCTGGCCTGTCTGAGCCATGGGAATCAGCTCTGCTCCCTCACAGAGGCCTCCAGCAGCCTGATTCCTTACAGCCTGCAAGAAAGCTAGAGCCTCTTCCTTATGGCTCATTAGACTCCAGAATAAGGAACAGATTACCCATAACTCCAAAGGGCGGATAGGACACTGCTGGACGGTCATAGAGCTGAACATTAAAGGCAAGAGGGAAGAGAGCCTGGGGAAGAGGAGGAATGTCTGCAGGGGAGACAGCACAGTTGATAACTTGCTGACTGAGCAATGAAAAGGCACTAACAGGAAGGGAGAGGCTCTGTTAAGCCCGAAGGCAAAATAAACTGACAACAGGCTGGGGAAGGCGGGATGGAGAAGTCAAAATAGGCATACCAGGAGCTGTCTCAGCAGGCCTAAGAAGAGCAAAATTCCCAAGTTTAATCAGAGACCCAGAGAGGATGAAGATACTGCAATTTAACCAGTAAGATCGATGAGAATCATTTCCAAAATTGTCCTTAATCCTGTTTAGATCACTGATTATAGTATAACATATATACATCGCATAATGAATTGGAATTTTTTTTTTAAACAATGACATTTCATTTCAAAGTAAGTGGCTCCAATCTTGATCTATTCTATGGACTTCTCCCTAGCCCCTTCCCCACTCTGAATAAATCTCCACTCTGAAGAGCTGCTCTCCTGATTGGTGACACCCTTACTCCTTGAAAAATCCCTTTTGAATTTGATGACATGAATACAATAAATAGGCCGGTCTTTTCAAAGCACTAATTCAGAAAGGTTGTTATCTGCTATAACCATCCTTAATAAATATATTTTAGGATGTGCACATACCAATATATGCTGCAGCAACTGCCATGAAAAGAAGAGTAGGAAGAAAGGTACACCTATCTAAGAACCCTTGTAAGGACAGGTGTCCAATAACACCATGAGAGAAAGAGCTTGAGAAAACTATTGGAGAACCACAGAAAAAAATATTGGGAGATGTCATCAATAACTAGCCAGTACCTACAGTAGGAAACTTAAATACCATATTGGCTGATTAGAGATAATACAAAATAAACATGAGGATGAATCATATCCTTGATGAATGATTGAAAACAAAAAGGCAAAAGTATAGAGCCACACAAAGAGAAGAAGCATCCTGTGTGTGCACACAAACACACAATAAACAATTCTGCATTATAAAATGGTATTGTAAAAGTTGAAAACCCCTGAGGGAGGACAAGGAAAATTCCTAGTTGTCTAGGTGGTCACAAAAAGTCCAACAAAACAAAAACTGGATTAAATGTGAATATACCATTAATATAATGAATGACAGAGTAATTATACCAAGGGAGGTGACTAAAAGTCTGGTTCCTCTGTAAAACCATGAAGCAGTGGGTCCAATTATCAGCTCGAGATCTTCACACGGGTATATAAATTACTAGCAAAGCACTTTATCAGTTTCCTCTCTGATGCAAGCCTGATCCCATCTTTCTTAACAGGAACCATCATATATTTATTATCAAAGGATGAAAATACTGATGATCCCTCCAAATATAGACCAATTATGTATTTATGTACTTTATGCAAAGTATTTCCTGTTTGTTTCCCTCAAAAAATACTGTAAACACAAGAAAATAATATATTGGCTGAGGAGCAAAATCTATATGACACAAGTGCACTGTGGGTAGAACAGTGAATTGTTCCAGTCATTCTTAATAGTAATTTGGAGCTATGTCCCCAAAGTTACTGAACTGAGCATGACCTTTAACTCAGGAATGCCACTGCTCAATCTATAGCCCAAGGAGATCAAAGAAAGAGGAAAAGGACATACATCTACAAAAATATTTCTAGTATCTCTTTCATAGCAGCCCCAAACTGGAAACTAAGGTGGTGTCCACCTATTGGGAAATGACTGAACAAATCATAGTTTATTAATGGTGATGTACAAAAAAAGGCAGAAAGAGACTTACAATTTTTTGACGTGGCCAGTGAGATAGAGTACTGGATATGGAGTAAGGAAGATTCATCTTCCTCAAATCTGGCCTTAGACACTTACTACTGTAAGACCCTGGACAAATCATTTAATCCTTTTTGCCTTAGTTTCTTCATCTGTAAAGGGAGCTGGAGAAGGAAATGGAAAACCACTCTAGCTGAAACTTGAAGGGAACTAGGGATTCCTCGAGGCAGAGGTGTGGAGAGAAAGCATCCCAGGAATGGAATTATAAAAGTGGGACATGGAATGCTGAGGACTGAGAACAGAAACTAGGTCCATTTAGCCAGAGTGTATGAAGGTAGATGACATGACATCAGACTGAAAATATAGGTTAGAACCAGATTACAGAAGATCATAAAATGAAAGACTTTTTTTCAGTTCTAAATCCTAGTTCAATAGCATTTCATAATATACAAAACGTTTCCTTCACAATGATCCAGGGAGCAAAGGTAATACAAGTGCCATTATCCCCATGTCCCTCTACCTCTTAATTTTGCTGGCATTCTTCAAGAATCAGCTCTAAACGCACCCTTGGTAGGTTTCTCCTTCAGCTGCAAAGAACTTCTTTCAGATTTCCTTCCTCCTACTCTGTATCTAATTTCTATGTACCTAATTATTTATATGTTGTCTCCCCCATTGGACTGTGAGGTCCTTGAAGGCAGGAATTGGTTTTGCCTTTCTTTGTATCCTCAGTGTTTAGCATAGAGCATAACTTGAGAAGTACTTGACAAATGCTAATTGGTTGATTGTTTGATTGACAAATAACAAATGCCTACAAGAAGTCCTATTCCCATGTTTCATCAAGGCTCAACAGTAACCCTGGTTCTTAAGGAATATGCCAGTAGAACATATGCTCTGACTAGTTTAACTAAGCTGGTAAAGCTTTGAGTATAGTGGTAGCAACAGACTGAATCTAATACCTGAGGACCAACCCATTCAAGTGTGAAGAGGCTTATTGGATAGTTAGACAACAATTTCTTTAGCCATGACAACCCCATAACACACAAGAAAAATAAACAGGGCTTCAAATTCCATCATGAAGAACTGAAAACCGGCCTTGGAGTCAGGAGGACCTGAGTTCAAATTTGGCCTCAGACACATGACATTTACTAGCTGTGTGACCCTGGGCAAATCACTTAACCCCAATTGCCTCACCAACAAAAAAAAAAAAGGAAAAGAAGGGAAAGGGTGCCAAGAATGCTTTTTTTATAAAGTCTAAAAGCATGTATTCTAATTGTGAGATCTTTGCCTAATAATAAATTAGTATACCTTCAGAACAATCAAGCCATATCGGTATTCTCTTGAACCCTTTTACCCTGCTCAGTTGAATTATTCTCAAGCATCAGGATTCCTAGATATAGCACTGTTTACAGCACTAAGATCCTATGAATTTATTACAATTCCTTTTATATCAACTAACCAATCAAGAAGCATTTATGTACCAGGAACTCTGCTAAGCACTGGAAACACAGAGACAACAAATAAAATAGTTCCTGCCGTGAAGCATCTTACAATCTATTGGGCAGGCTACATACATATACATATAAGTATATGTAAAATATATTCAAAATACATGGTAATGGGGGGTGGTATTTGCAGCTGAGGGATCAGAAAAGGCCTCATGTAGTATAGCAAGTAGTGCTTAAGCTGAACTTTGGAGGAAATTGGGAGTTCTAAGAGACAGAGGTGAGGAGAGAATATGTGGCAGGCATGGGTTACAGCCTGTGCAAAGACACAGACATGGGAGAAGGAATATGAGGAACAGTGAAAAAGCTCAATTTGTTTGTATTGTAGAGTGTGTTCGTTACTTACACATATGCAGAGTAGCAGTAAAAATGTTATTCTTAACAGAATCCTAGAGTCATAAATTTTTTACAATGGCAAGGAACCTTCAAGATCATCTCTATCTATTCCCATCTACAAAACAGTCATAAGATACTGGAGTCATTAGCATTGCTAATCCATTTGTCTGAGTATTTGATGTATGAGTATTTGTAAGAGTGAGGGTTGTGTGAGAAACAGGGGAGAGATGTTGCTGGCCACCCCTGGAAATCATATGGAGCACAGTATGTGGAATTATTTTATGTTTTTTTTTTTCCTTTAAGTGAGGCTTCTGAATGTTATCATTGCTTCCAGGAATCACAAGCATGAAAAGTCATTTGTTAGATAAAAGGCCACTTTAAAGAAGCAAAACCCCAGGCTGAAAATCAATCTGAAAATTGATCTAACGTAGATGGGTGTTTTGTCCATATTAAAGCAGACACCACAAGCTTCCTCAATGCCTCCCAGAGGATATCAACTGGAATACTCATTCAACATGTGAAATTCTGCAATTCTATCATTCCATCTTCTCTCATTCACATGATACTGCACAGGTAAAGATATAGAAAAAAAAATCGGCCAAAATCATTATATAATGGGAAACCAAATAATATAATGAAAAGAACACTGGATTTTGTGTCAGGAGAAATCATGGATTTGAAATATGCCACCACTGGCCATTGATGTTACTTTGGATAAGTTATTTTTTATTTCTCTAAGCTTCAGTTTCCTCAACCAAATGAGAATAATAAATTCTGTACTACCTATCTCAGGACTCTTGAGAAGGATTTTTTCTTTTTCTTTCTTTTTTTTTTTTTGGCAAATCTTAAGGCACTAGATAAATCTGGGCTCTGTCTGCAATTCTCTAATGCATCTGTGATCTAATTGCTTAGGGTATTCCTTCCAATAATAAATATCACAACCCAGCCATGCCTGCCTATCCTATGGGACTCTCATCTATGCTCTCCCATAAATTCAGCAAGGGGAGTCCATCCAATGTGCTGGAAACCTTCCTGATGACCTCTTGATATCAAGGGCACTGATGGGGACCTCACATGTGCCTCACATCAGAGCTATTATTAGTATCTGACAGATTAATGCATAAATATGTGCATTGTGAGCCTTGTATATCTAAATGACGCAATTCTTGGGACCAAGCAATATGTGGAATTGGGATTCCTGTTAGTCAGTCAGTAAACATTTATTAAGCTTTTACTATGTTCCAGGCACTGTGCTAAGCACTAGGGACACAAAAAAAGGTAAAAGACAGTTTCTCTTCTCAATGAGCTTATAGTTTAATGAGGGAGACAGCATGCAAACAATTATGCACAAATAAGCAATATGCATGATAAATTGGAAATAATCAATGGAGGGAAGGCACTAGAATTATAGGATATTGGGAAAGGTTTCCTGTAGAAGGTAGGATTTCAAGGAAGCCAGGGGAGCTAAGAGACAGAGACGAGGAAGAAGAGCATTCCAGGAATGGGGGCAGCCAGTGAAAATGTCTGCAGTTGGAAGAGAGAACGTGTCTTGTGTGAGGAAGAGCAAATAAGCTGGTGTCATTGTCAGAGTACATGTGAGAATGGGGGTTGGAGGGGCTAGAAGGTATAGGAATACAGGAAAAGTATATGTGATGGGGAGGGGAGGGAGGCTATAAAGGGATCTGACTGACAACGGAAGATTTTCTATTCAATCTTGGAGGCAATAGGAGCCACTGTACTTTACTGAGCAGAAAGGTGATATGGTCAGATCTGCACTTAGGAAGAACACTGACAGCTAATGGAGTGGAGCAGGGAAGACACTTGTGGCAGGAAGATGTTTCTTGTATGTGAGAGATGTTATGAAGGTAAAATCAATAGACCTTGGTGACAGATTGGATATGGGCGAGGTGATAGAGAGAAATCAAGGGTGGCACCTAAGTTGCAAGCCTGGGTGAGTGGAAGGATGGTGGTGTCTTTGACAATAATAAGAAAGTTTGAAATCGGGGGAGGTTTTAGGGGTAAAGATGATGAGTTCAGCTTTGGACATGTTAAGTTTAGGGTGTGTATAGTAACCACAGTTCAAGATGTCTGACAGACAGTTGGAGATGTAAGTAGAAAGGGTAAGCAGAATGGTTAGAGCTGGATAAGTAGATTTGAGAATCATAAGATAGAGATGATAATTGATCCATGGGGGCTGATGAGATCAATAAGTGCAATAGTTTAGAGAAGAGAGGAGGACCCAGAACAGAGCCCTGTAGGTCGCCCATGGTGACTGGCCATGACCTGGAGGAATAGCCAGCAAAGGAGACTATCTCTACATCTCCTACCCACATCTTCCTCCACTCTCAGTGATTTTGTGGTGGGTATGTCTTTTGAGGACCAGCATCCTTCTCTAAACATTTTTCTCCCCAAATCCACTTGTCAAAAAATACTGCTCATCTCTCAAGGGATTATCTTAAATGCTACTTAACTTTCTTGATCTACCCAACCAGATCCAAATTATCCCCTCTCTAAACTTTATGGAATTTTATTTATGCCACTATTATACTATTTATTAGTTATTACCTATTATGACAACTATGTGTTTACTTGTCTTATCCTCTCTATAAATAAATTCCTTAAGGACTATACTCATCCTTTTATCCCCGGTCACATCTAACATAATGGATTGCACAAAGTAGACACCTGACAAAGATCTGTTGAATGTATGTCACACAGGATGTACATAAAAAATTTGAGTAGTTTTTTTTTATACCTCAAAACATTTGATGAATTAATAGAGAATTGTCAAATATTATATTTCTACATAATGGATGCTATCTAGCATCATTCCATATCACTACCCTCTGTACATTCTGTACTCCAGTAAAACAGGAATGCTATTTGTCCCCTCAAAGCATTCTGGGTTTTCTTTGCTACCTTTGCTCATGCTGTCTTCTATTTCTCCTACAGATGGAATCCTGGAATGCCTTCCCTTCCCTTCTTTACCTGTTGGATTCCTACACATCCTTTTACACCCAGCTAAAGTGCCACATCTCATCTCGGCAGTCTTCCCTAATCATCACAGTCAATCACAACTTTTCCCCTGCTTCTGTCTAAAACAACACTTTGTTTTGCCCCCTTCTGGTTGTATTTATCTCATAATAGGGTGTAACATAGTTGTCGCTGCATAGAATCTGAGCTCTATGAAGGAAGGGAGAATGTCTCAGTTAAACTTTATGTCCTCCCTACCATATATGCAGGGATCTGTGCAAAGTAGGCACTGAGTACTTAGTTTGTTGAACGGAACTGAATAGGCTAAGGCCAACCCATCTACATGCAGCTTTGATCACATTTACACCATATTTGTCTTGGATGCACATTTCTTTGCATGTGGTCTTCTCATTACAATGTGAGCTCTTTGAAAGCAGGGGCTGTTTTGAGCCTTTCTCTGCATCCCCAGCACCTAGGCCAGTTCCCAACACATAGCAAGCACTTAATAAATGTTTGTTGACCGACTGGCTGAATTTTGCAGAATGGAGAAAAGGAGGTACAGACTGATCATGTGATTTCCCCTAAATTACACATATGATAAAGGAAACAGAACTCAAATTCAGACATCCTTACTAACAGTCTTATCTGCTTTCTGTTAGGCTGCATTGAACGTTTTAGTGAGAAACCAAGACAAATATATAAAGGCCATTGTCTAATCTGCTTTGTGCTTTGCTAACTCTAATTGCTACTCACAGTATGTTCTCCTAATGGACAGGTAGCCAATAGCAAGTGGCAGGACAGAATTTCTGGCAGCAAGGTCCCTGGGAAGGTCCACTAAGTATTGGAGTCATGTCAATGTAAATATCTTTCACTGAGCTAATAACCAGAGGAGAAAAGTGCCATGTCTTGCATGGAGGGCTTCAATCACATGGACAATGACTCATCCTCTCCCCTTTAACCCATGTCCTTTTAAAATTTCTCTTTGGATGTTAATAATAAGGTGATATGATCATTATTGATAGGAGTCATGTTGTTTCTTTACTTGTTTTCTTTTTCTTCTATATGCACCCTTTTTTTTTGTCTTTCATTCCCTTCTAAATGCTTCAATATCCTTTCCATAGTATAAACCCAAACCAGTAAACTACTGTAAACCAAAATTCTGGATTTACATTTACTAGGTTCAGCCTCATAACCTTCTCATACAAATCTCTCTTTCACTTGACCCAAAGCTCAGCACAGGGCCTGGCACATAGTAGGCATTTAATAAATGCTTGTTGACCAGGTTTTCTCTTTCTCTTGGTGTTTCTTCTGGCAATATCTGAATTTAGTCTGTGTCTAGGTCTACACAACAATAAGAAAAAGGGTACTATTACGATCACTCAAGCTAGTATGATGTTGAATATAGGGGCAGGCTTCTGTTAACCTACATACCCCCCCCAATTCCAATAATCACACCTGATACCATAAATGGTAGAGATAACACTACTTGCCACTCTAATGAAGTCTTATTCAATTTAAACGGACCTATACTCTACACTTGACACTGGTTGAGGGCCCCTGTCTCAAGGACAAAGTACCTAGGGTTACTCAAGAAACAAGCAACCCTCTGCTTTGGTGAACCCTCCTTCCCCAGTGATCTATACAGCCATCCAGATGAATAATGCTATCCAAAGCTTGAGTCTGTCTTCTCTCTCATTGCAGAAAATCACTCTGAGATTCTAAAGAGATATCATAATTGCTGAATCTCATTGACTTTCTTCAGCCTTCATCCTTCTCTATCTCTCTCTGTTGTATTTATTTGCTGTCCCTCCCCTTACACCAGGAATTCTTGGGCAGATTACAGCTCCTAACTGGTTTTCTATCATGAATCTGTTTGGCAGGATGGTGATCCCATGGACCCCTTCTCGTAATAATATTTTAAATGAAGAAAGTAAAATATATAAGATTATAAGAGATTACATTTAATACACAGGATAAAATACATGAGATTACAATTAATTGCAATTTGATTATATTGAAATAGAGTTATAAAAATACATTAAGAAAAGTTCACAGACCCAAGGTTAAGTACCTTTCCTCTATGCATTCTCCCTTAGTAACACCATTAACTTTCATGAATTTAACTGAGTGCATGCTGGTAAATATATAACAACTGGTTCTCTGGAGGGAGAGAAATGTACACATGACACACTTTTGAATTTAACCTGTATCATAAACATTTCCTCCATCACTTTTGTAAATCTAGACCATCAAAAAACAATAAACCACCCCTTAATTTGTAGTTTGTCAATTTCCAAGGTGTAAATGCTTACACCGAAAATTTAAGCCAACTCTCACAAACCAACTTGAGCTGACTGCAGCATACCCCTGAATTTAACTATCATTCTGTCATTCTCTATGAAGATTATATAAATATGTATATATGGGCACATATACATGTTCATGTACATATGTGTGTACACATATAAACACATGTGTTACATATACGCATGCACACATACAATATATTATTAACATGTATATATACTACATAATAGTATATATAGCATATAAATATGTATACATAGAATATCTATCCCTTGCAAATAGATTGCACAAGTACCTAACATTTAGTATACAATCTATTTTCAAGGAATATATATTTATGTGTATTTCTGTATATTTATTTGTATATATTAAGAGATATTTGTATTTATTAACTTTTTATTTGTGCTTGTTGTGTCTCCCATTAGACTGTAAGCTGCTCATGAGCAGGAATTGTTTCTTTTTAGTTGTATTCCTATGGAGTAGATGCTTAGTAAAAACTCATTGATTCATTGATTGACTGATTGATCTTCTTCCCTAAGCCTGAGCAATCCACATAACTCAGAACTAGTAAAGGTCAAGGTCCAGGTGTGTTTCTCCACATCACGACTTTGTTCCTTACTGCTCCTTGTCTTCGATTCTTCCTTGGTCCAATGGGAAACTCCCCATTTGGTCCAGGGCATTTGGTGTGGGACAGAGGTGAGGAACCTGTGGCCTCAAGGCCACATGTGGCCTTCTAGGTTCTTGGGTGTGGCCTTTTGACTGAGTCCAAGTTTTACAGAACAAATCCTTTTATTAAGGGGATTTGTTCCATGAAGTTTGGATTCAGTCAGAGGGCTGTACTTGAGGACCTAGAGGGCCACGTAGGGCCTTGAGGCTGCAGGTCCCCACCCCTGGTATAGGAACTCCTCTGCTGTTGTCTCTCTTTCTGGGGCTGCATGGGTTTCAAGTGCTCATGGTTCCCTGAAGAGATTTTATGGTTACTTAGACTTCCCTCAAGGGAACTGAAGTCCATTTCTGTCTGAGCTGCTTCATGCTCTGGTTTTTTCTTTGTAAAAGTGTCTGTGTCATAGGATCATAGGGTGAGAGCTATAAGGACCTGAGAGTCCATCAAGTGCAGCTACCTCATGTACAAATAAGGATACTGAAATTTATGGAGGTGAAAGGGCTTGTCCAAGGCCATGAAGGCTGTTAGCATCAGAAGTTGGGTTTAAATCTGGGTCTTTTGACTCCAGATGCTATACTCTTTCCATTGTACTCCATTGCCTCTCTTCTTCAAGGATAAATCCAAGAATATAGCCTAGGTATATGAACTCACAGTGAATCAACCAATCATCCTCAGTATGTTGCCAAAGTGGCAACCCAGGATAAGACACAGTCATCACACTTTATCAAGGAGTTCACCTTGTCAAGAGAATTTAATACTCTGCTAAGGAAGCATCATCAGTGACTTAGCAAAGTCCTCAAATAAGGAGGTTGGACTAGATAATCCCTAAAGTCCCATCGAACCTATAATTCTATAACTTTATAAGTTAGTCCATTCTCCTCATTTTACAGATACGGAAAATGAAGCTAAGAGAGGGGAAATAATTTGCCCACTTTATTCACTACCAGTACAGTGCTAAAACTGGCAATTGTTTTATAAATAAACCATTTCTTTTGGTAAGCCAATGCTTTCTGTGGTAGCATGTCACCAGCCAAAACATCTAGGTAGGTTTCCTTGATTGTTATGGGTGGAAATATCAAATCCTATGAGCAATAGCTGAAGGAATTGGTAATGCTAAACCTGGAGAATAAAAGACTCAAGATGGACATGATAGTTATCTTCAGATGTTTGAAAGGCTCTCATATGGAAGAGAGATTGGACTTGCTCCACTTGACTCCTAATAATAGAACTAGGAATAATTCATCAAACCTGAAAAGATGCAAATTTAGGCTTAATCTCAGAATTATGGTAGAGCTTCCCAAGAGTGAAATAGGCTTCCTCTGAAGAAAGTGGGTTTACCCTCACTGTAAGTTTTTAACTATGTAACACTACTTGTTGAAGATATAACAGAGGGTATCTTTTTCAGGTGTGGGTTATGTAAGAAGGTCATTGAGTTATTTTCCAATTATGAAATTCTATGATTCTGTGATCTAGCTTTCAGGTTTTCAACTAAGTGTTAGCAGAAAGTTGAAAGGAAGTAGAAGAAAGTCAGGCCAATCATGCAAATCTATTTGCAAAATGGCTAGTTCTCCGTTAGTAAAGTGAAATGTATATGTGAGGCAATGACTCAAAAATCTGAGATTTAAAAGCTAATAAAACAAAATCCTGAAGGAATCAAACCTCTATTAACAAAGTAAGCATTTTTACAAAAGAAAAATGTAAATGGCATGTCAACTTTTACCATCTTCATTTGTATTTTTCTGCATCCCATCTACTGCAATTCATAAAATGTCATATGTCTCTCTTTGGGTACAAATAAAGTAACTGAATAAATGAAAGATATATACTCAAATGATTAAATACCATGTCATTTGACTTTATGTGAAGTAATAAATACTTTTCTTTCTCCTAAAAAATACTTCAAATATCTGAAGGACAGACAACAACGGGGGTATATGGGGTGTTCAGGGAGGAGTAGCACCCCTGATGTGAGGGCTTGCCAAGCCCTTTTCAGGACAGCTCCTGAAACACCTTTGGTGTCTGACCTTTCACCCAACTCTCACTTGTGGCTTCAGAAACTGTAGCATGTGTAGTGAAAAGTGTCTCGGCAGACAGACTAAATCAGGTTAGTATAACCAATGGAACCCATTGGTGAGTTAGAGGAATGTCTACCCCAAGCATGTGAAGGCTTTGCACAGAGTAATGGGCAAATGAGAACAGTTTGTTCCAACAGCCATGAAAGTGGCTGAAAGCCATGAAGCAGGTGCTGTGGAGTGCTTTGAGTTTGGGCAGACATCAAAAACACCAAGATTACCCACTGTATCCCGGGCCATCAGCAGTCATCCTTTTGTCTTGCCACTGGACTTTGATGACTCTGGAAGAGAGAGCGAGGCTAACAACTTAGTGCAACTCTGTCTCAATTCAGCACAATTCACACACAAGTCAAGGCATCACCACATGATGTCATTTGTCCTGCTTGAAAAACAAAGGATGAACAACTTCAGATGTTCACGTTGATGATGATCTGATTGAAATTTATTGAAAACTTAGATCTTATGATATATCCCAACCTCCCCCCCCAACATCCAAACACATTACAGATGGAGAAACTGACTCAGAGAGAAGGAACTTACGTAGGTCTTTAAACTATAGATAAATTGCTATGCTCTTTGCTTTATTTGGTTTTGTAGACAAAATTCCACCAAAATGACCAATGTTGGGATAATTTCTTCAGTTCCCATCCAGATCTGTGTCGTCATTTAGATATAATCTTAAAAAGAAAAAAAAAATAAAACGTGCTTGGTCTCCTATTTTACCATCTGTGTTACCCATTAGTAGACAAACTCAGATGCAAATAATTATTTTGGAGGAGTTCTTAATCTGGGGTCTATGAGCTTGTTTTAAAAATAATATTTTGATAACTGTCTTTCAATATCATTGGTTTCCTTTGTAATCCTATGTATGTAGTTTGTGCCTTTAAAAACATAATTCTAGGTAGGGGTCCATAGGCTTCATCAGACTGCCGAAGGAATCCATGGGACAAAAAAAAGACTAACCCCTACTCTTGGGCCCTGCTTCACAGCCATTAGGATTTGAGGTTCTGATTACAGGTCTAGTGGAAAGAATGCTACATCTGGAATCAGATATCTTTGGGTTCAAAACCTGGCTTTGCTAATGGCTTCCTATGTGAAGCAATGGACAGAGTGTTGAACTTAGACTTAGGAAGATGTGGGTTTGAATTTTGCCTAAGTCACTAGTTGTATGACCCTGAGCAAGTCTCTTAACCTCTTGCAGTTACAATTTCCTATTCTATACATGAGAATAATAATAGCCACTACCTCATAGGTTTGTTGTGAGGGCCACATGAGGTAATATAAGTAAAGTTAGTTGTAAATGATAATTATTATTGGCTAGTAATTCTCAGATATTGATAATCAAATAAACATTACCCTTTGCTACCGTGAAGAGTATGATAATCTAATGTCCTATGAATTAATTACTGTGATTTTTCTTTGGAGGGTGCCTAAGCCAAAGCTCATTTCCTTTACCAGTATTTCCACCTGTCTCTCTCTCTCTCTCTCTCTCTCTCTCTCTCTCTCTCTCTCTCTCTCTCTCTCTCTCTCTCCCCCATCCCTGTCTGTCTCTCTCTGTCTCTTTGCTCTGTCTCTGTCTCTCTCTATATATGAATATATGTGTATACATATGTATATGTATGTGTATATGTATGTGTATGTGTATATGTATATGTATATGTACATGTACATGTACATGTACATGTACATGTACATGTACATGTATATGTATATGTATATGTATATGTATATGTATATGTATATGTATATGTATATGTATATGTATATGTATATGTATATGTATCTTTCCACCACCTTGATCTCACTCTTCCCTATGTTTCCATTGTGCCCTCTGTAACCCTTGTTCCATTGTTAACAGATTGATCTTCGTATTAGACTTGTGTCATCTGCCCAGAAGTCAATTTGTTGATACTATATTTTTACTGGTATTTCTACATGTTGTTTCCCTTCCAGTAGAATGTGACTTCCTTATGGGAAAGAGCTCTTTTGTTTTTTATCTTTGTACCTGTGTTTCTTTTCCAGTCCCTAGCATGTAGTAGGCTCTTAATAAATGCTTGCTGAATGGAACTGAATGCAGAACTTTTTATGCCTTTTGCTGAAGTTGGGCAGATAGAAACGGGCCTGATGATTGCCAAGATCTATTCTAGTTCTAAGGCTCCTCTTTGAATTTGGCTCCAGCTACATCATATGTGTTTCATGAATGTTATTAGTAACAGCAATGCAGGATGGTGTAGTGGAAAGAACCACGGATTTGGAGTTGATGAGTTTGGGATCAAATCTGAACTCTGCACAAACCATGTGATTTGGGATAAGTTATTTACCCTTTCTTGGGCTCAGTTTACTCATCTGTAATCTCTATGGCTCCTTCTAACTTTAAATACTGTGATTCAATATAGGGAGTTTCCACATGTGGGCTGGTCTTGGTTTTTTGTTTTGTTTTGTTTTGTTTTTTAATGTGGAGGGCTAATTTAGTTTTGTTTTCTTCTGCTTTGACTAAATTAACCTAATAACTGTCAGCCCTCTACTTCACTTACTACACCAGGTCTCTGAGATAATGCAGCCCTGAAGCATATGGCCAGAGAAGAGAGAGAGAGAGACCATGCTAATAACCAAGCCACATCATCTGCCTATTCCACATTAATGTCCCCCTCATCCCTACCCCAGCCTCCCCAGCCCCCAGGCTTTTAGCCACCCCTCTCTCTAACTGCTTTGTCTTGGCTGTAGAAGAATTCCAAGTCACATGACCTGCCCTCATCTCCAAAACCCACAGTGAATGAAAATAATACACCATATAGAGTATCTTTAGAAAACCACGTAAATATTTTATAGACTGTACAGTAAATAATGTATATGTTTAGAAAGGCAATGTAAATATTTTATAGACTGCAGAGCAACTGTTAAGATGGGAATGAAATCAGTGTGTTTGGAGAAATTGAGTATGCCTGAGATTGCATGGCCCGATTTCACTGTAGCTAAGTACTGTACAGTTCATAAATCACTGTACATTCTGCATTACCTGGAAGTTAAAGAATTCCAGCTTCAAAGCAAAGTGGGCGACTCCTTTCTATTCCTGCTGCTTTGAAAGAAAGACCTTCACTCCCACCTAACTACTCAGTCCTGAGCTTTGAACTATATTAGTGACCAATTCATCCTTCTGGAGAATCTGAACAAGGCCATGTAGGGGAACTTATCTGGTTTGCCCACCACTCATTGGGAGAACAGTGAGAAAGATGATCAGGGACAGACATGGAAAACAGCTAATGAGTTCCACATGGAACAAAGGGGCCATATTTATTCAGGTGCCCCAGGATACATCATCTCAGGTTCCTACCACCCCCTGCTTCTGCATCCAGACTGGTTAATCTGCTCTGAGGTTAAGCTCAGGTTTGCTCTGATGCTGGTATAGACCCATTGCTGTCTGCATCACGTTTCATAATCAGCGTGAAATGGGCACAGGTGTGTTTTGTAGGCATGGCTGTTGATTACTGATTTAGAAAGTAAGATACAAGAAGGGCAGGACTGAAATGATAGATTTTTCTCAGCTAACTACAACACTTAGAATTGAAATTAATGATGTGTTCTATGTTTTAGAATTGAAAGAGGACTGAGAGACCATCTAGTCCTACCCTTTCATTTTACAGATAAGGAAACTGAGGCCCAGAAAAGTTAAGCATCTTGCCCAAGATCAAACAGTAGCAGAATCAGCATTTCACATCAGGTTTTCTAACTGCAAAGCCATTACACTGTATTTATAATTAAAGTTTCCCTAAAAGAAGGCCAGGGTTCCTGCTGCAGTTACGATGTAGCTACCATGTAGCCATCACTGTCTTCGTTTCTACTCCATGGTTTGCCAACTAGATGCAGTTATTATAGATGTTATTATGAGCACTCCTAGCATTTTGGAGGCATTATAAAGGTGATAGGTCAGAGCATTTTGAATGTGCTTTAATATGAGGATACAGTGGTAAATGAGTAAGAATAGAAGGGGAACAAGGAATTCAAGTGACCATCCTCACCATATGTAAGCATCACATAATATTTACGAAAACCTATTTTATAATGCCTCTGCTATAGCTAATATAAACCTCTTCTTTTCCTGAAAAGAGTTAATAATAGATCACATTTATGTAGTGCTAAATTGAAAGCACTAGTCTCACAACAACCTTGTAAGGTAAGTAGTCCAGATATGATTTATCATCCCCATTTTACTGATGGGGAAACTCAGTCAGTAAAGTTAAGTGCCTTGCTCATAGTCACATGGTCACATGGAGCTCACTGCCCTTGCTTTCTTCCTCTTTTCATTGTTATTTTAGTTCCTTCTCAGTACCTAACCTAACCATGCAGTTTGAAATGGATACAGAAGAACCATAGTGTTTTAAGGGACCTTGAGAAGTCCGTGTGGTTCAGCAAGAGAATTCATGGTGTATGTATGTATCTTATACTATAAACTTGACAACATGGTGAACCTTATTCCTCGCTTTCTGAGCAATGTCTCCTCCACCACCACAGTGTAATCTGAACCCCACAATTTCCCTGCTCAGAATGGTGCAGTGAATCTAAATCCTGGGCCTACCATTTACTACTGGGCAACCTTAGGCAAGTAGCTTAACTTGCCTTGTCTTCAATTCCCTCATCTGGAAAATGAGGAGTTTGGACTACATGGTTTTTAAGGTCCCTTCCAGCTCTAAATTTATGTGTCTATAGTCACAAAGTTTGATCCCCAAGTCTACTGTGGAAACGTATGCTATGGGTCTAGCAGGATAGACAGCTGGATAGCTCATTATAGGATCTCCCAGTTTCTCTCTAATCCCCCAGGATTACATCCTAAAAATCAACACTTCTACACTTGCCACAAACTCAGGATTAGCTGCTATTGCACCTGAGGAATAGACTAGGGCAAGGGGTGTTTAACCTAAGGGCCATGAAATAAATAAATAAATAGATAGATAGATAAATGAATGAATGTGTATGTATATGTACGTATGTATATACACGCACATATGTATGTATGTGTATGTGTATGTATATGTATGCATGTATATGTGTATTTATATTTATATATGTATGTAAAATTGATTTCCTTTGTTTTTACATATATATATCTATACACACACACACGTATATTTCAATGGAATTGATTTCCTTTGTAATCCTATGTAATTTGTTGTGTTCATTTGAAAACATTATTCTAAAAAGAGTTCCCTAGTGTTCACCAGAGTGCCAATGGAGACCATGACACACACAAAAATGTTAAGGAACTCTGCTCTATGGCGGACCAACACATGACCCTGGTACTCTCACAGAATCTAGAGAGCTTGCGATGCCAGCAGTAGGCTTTAGGTAGCAGCAGATTTAGTAGCAGCTGAGATGCATTAAGCTGCATTTCTCCAAGCACCAAGAAACTATGTATAACTGAGCTGGTTAAAGGGGAGGAAGAATGGTGTCTGCTCCTGAGGGAGAATTAGGCTGTCTGTAGCTTTTTTGCCTTTTCACAGTTTTATGGTGAGCAAGATTAAGATCCAGGTAAGCTGCTTCTGATCCCAGAAAGGGCACAGCTGTGGATAGAGCGCCTGCCTTGGAGTCAGGAGGACCTGAGTTCAAATCCGGCCTCAAACACATAACACTCACTAGCTGTGTGACCCTGGGCAAGTCACTTAACCCCAGCTGCCTCAGAAAGAAAGAAAGAAAGAAAGAAAGAAAGAAAGAAAGAAAGAAAGAAAGAAAGAAAGAAAGAAAGAAAGAAAGAAAGAAAGAAAGAAAGAAAGAAAGAAAGAAAGAAAGAAAGAAAGAAAAAGATAGGAAAGAAGAAAGGAAGAAAGAAAGAAAGACAGCACAGCCACATTACCTGAGCTTCATATGAAACTTCTCTGACAAAACCTACTTGTTGATCCATGGGAAGGTGCCCAGCAAACCACATATCATACCTATGTTTTAACTCCCCTTTGAGCATCTTATGCACTGTATTTCCACTTGGCCTCTGCCCATGGGGAAGGACAATATCAATTTTCTCAAGAAGTGAGTCTGTGTTGATGAGGCCAATCCAAAGCATCCCTCAACGGATCTTATTCCTGAGACTGCCTCATAAATCTTTGGATACCCTAAAAAGAAGATGGCAGGATCAGAGGAATGATTGCAATAGAATTGTCTTCTTTCATCTAAGCTTAACAAGGAACCCTTCCAAACATCAAAACTTTAAGGGAGACTCATATTAAGAAATACAAATCCACAAAAACACCTCTACCTCCATCTCTCTGTTTCTCTCTCTCTCTCTCTCTCTCTCTCTCTCTCTCTCTCTCTCTCTCTCTCTAATATATCAGATAAATACACATATGCATATACTATATAAATACATACATACATACACACACACACACACACACTATAGTACCTTCTGAAAACCAGCTTGCTTTTCTATTATTTTTTTTTTTACTGAGCTTATGATTTCATTGGTATAAGGATTTCTGAGAGGATGTCCTGAGACACTGCATATTGACATCTTGTCTGAAACTTATAGTCTGAAAAGTTGCCTAGGTCATCGAGAGGTTAAGAAACTTGCCCAGGGCCCCACAGCCATCATGGCAAAGGCAGAACCTAAATCTGGGTCTTCCCAATGCCTTGGGCAGTCCCTAACCACCATGAAACACTACTTCTTTCCCCACTTTAGCTTCTCAAATGTAGTGAAGTTTGGTTATCCCAAGAACAGCCTTCTGGTATCCTGTAGCTCCTGAATGATTTGTGAAATAGGTCTTTAAGATTTTTTCTTTGGCAGCAAAATTAAAAACAGCCAAAGTGCTTATTTTTAAAAGAATGATTTCCTGGTTCCAAAGACAGCTCTCATTTCACTTTGCATGAAAAGCCCTTGCTGATGTAGCTACAATGAATTCTTCTCAAATGAAGAATTCTATAAAAAGAGGTTCCTGTCCATGCCACAGTTAACTCATGGAATAGATTGTCCTTCTGTATAGTAACTATTTAAATGATTTCTACAATGTTAAGTACTGAAATCAAGTCAAACATTTATCAAGCACCTACTATATCTCAAGCACTGAAGATACAAAGGCAACAATTTGGAATAGAAAAAAAAATTATGTATATCCCTGGGATAATTGCCTGATTTATCAATAAAAAGGAAAAAGTCCATCCATTTACAAGTGATATCTGTAAAAGCCATGCCTTTTCTGCATAGAATTTAAGAAGTGAAAGAAAAGCAACCGAGATGGTATTTCTTTATTGCCTTTTTCAGAAAGGTCAATCCCTTCACCTGCCATTGAAGGCCTTCCAAAATCTGACACCATCTTACTTTCTAACCTATGTCCAGCCATGCTCCTTTCATGCTTGCTGTATTCTCCAGCCCAAACAAACTAATCTCTGTCCTCTGAACATAGGCTGTGCTTTCTCACCCTGCAGATACTCATGTTGGCCTAAGACGTCCTTCCTCATCCTCTTTATTTGTTGATTTCTTATGTATGTTTTAAAGTTCATTTAAAATGCCACTCCTTCTGTGAAGCCTGGGTCCATGACAACCTTTTCCAAAACAAAACAAAACAAAACAAAACAAAACAAAATTTTTTTCTGCCCTCTCATTTAATATAGTTATCTGTATTTGTGTCTTTTCTTCCTACTAGGCAATAAGGGAGAGAATATCTTAGCAAGTCAGTAAGTTGACACATTTATTAAAGTATCTACTATGTCCAGGAACTATGCTAAGTGCTAGGAATACAGAGAAAGGCCAAAATATCCCCTGCCCTCCAAGGAGCCCACATCCTAGGGGAACTAAACTTATTTCTTCTAGTGACCAGCACAACGTTCTACATATAGTAAAAGCTGACTAATGAGTGAATTTGTTGAAAGAAGAAAAACTAAAAGAGAAAAGGATTGAAAGTACCAGGGATTAGATGTCACAACTTAGCTGTAGAGGTTTCTTTAATAGGAGCAAAGATTTAGGGTGGTGATAGAGGATGTGCACAATAGAGACTTTGACAACAGAGAAGATTGCAATAAAGAGACTCAAGACAGAACATCTGAGGCAGCTGGACAGCCTAGGAATTCTGAACCTGGAGTCAAGAAGAAATGAGTTTGAATCCTACCTCAGACATTTACTAGCTGTGTGACCCTGAGCAAGTCACTTAACCTCTGTCTGCCCTAGCTTCCTCATCTGTAAAGCAGGGATAATACTAGCACCTACCTCCCGGGGTTGTTGAGAGTATAAAAAAAGATAATATTTATGAAGTGACTCACAAATCTTGAGATGACATTTAATGCTAGCCATTATTATTATCTTTTCAGTTTTAAGAGAAGCAAACAGCTGGCTGTACCTCATTGTTGTACCCTCTAAAGACACAGGCATAGGACACTGCATGTGTGCATACACATTTGCATATATGTGACTGGAGTGGGGCAGGGAAGAAAATCCAGTAGTCTTATACAATTCATCAGGTGGGGTTGGAGAGGAGGTTCGTTATATAAAGTATCAACATGAAAGGTACTGAGTCCTGTGCCAAGCACGAGTTATATCTGCATGACCAGACACTAAGGCAAGAAACTAAGAAGCGCTTATGCCAAGTCAGGAAATGATTTATAGATGTCTCAGATGGAATATAGTAGGCACTTACATGATTGTCATCTGAAGGAATGAGCTCAGGATAAACTTCCAGACAAATTCTAGAATGCATTATCAAAGGAATGTATCATATACTTAGAGCTATTTAACCTTTAATATTTAATGTTTTAATTAATATTTAACCTTTAAGTTCATCTAATCCACCGATTCTCATTTTCCTGATATGGTAACTGAGGCATAGAGAGCAAAATGACTTGCCCAAGGTCACACAGGTAGTAAACACCAGAAACAGGGTTTGAATCAAAGTCCTCTTTCTCAACGGCAAATGCTGTTTCTAATACACCGCTCCAAATTCTAGAAATGAAAGTAACCACAAGAATGATCACTCAGCTTCGTCAAGTATACTTCCTGTAGCAAGAAAAGAAATATGTGTACACAAATATTCATAGCAGAACTATTTGTATTCACAAAAACAAAACAAAAAGTTGGAAGCAAATGGTTTGCCCAATGAGTGGAGGATGGCCACATAAATTATGGTGTATTAATGTAATCAAATCTCATTGCTGTATAAAGGACAATGAATACACAGGAGTCAAAGAAATACGGGGAGATGTAGCCAAACAGAGAAAGAACAATAAAAAGACTACAATTATATAAATCAAGACAACTTTGAACTGCAACAAAATCCAAATGAAAAACAATAGTCAATAATGGTACTCACCTATTCCAGCATACTTCTGTTGCTGTTCATTCGTTTTGAACTCTTTATGATTTCATTTGGGGTTTTATTGACAGAGATACTGGAGTGGCTTGCCATTCCCTTTTCCAGATCATTTTACAATGAGGAAACTGAGGCAAACAGGGTTAAGTGACTTATCCAGGATCACACAACTGACAAGCATCTGAGATTAGATTTGAACTCAGGTGTTCATGACTACAGGCCGGGCATTCTATCCATTGTGCTACCTAGCTGCCCATTCTTTTAACAAATAATAAACTACTAAAATACAACAACATAGGTACTGTTCATTGCAATCACTCATATACTTTCTTAACTGTTTTAAAAGGGTATTGTATATTGTGCCAGGTAAAATTGTGAGTTAGATAGGGTCTCTATATTCTATCAAAATAAAATTTATCAATAAAAAAAGGACAGGTCATGCCAGATCAGCTACATTTCCTTTTTTTTTTTTTTTAAGACAATTACTAGACTGGTAGACCGGGAATTCAATAGATATCATTTGTCAACCAATTAACAAGCATTTATTAAGTACCTAAAATGTTCCAGGCACTGGGCTAGGAAGCAAAGATACAAATACAAAGAATGAAATGATTCCTGCTCTCAGGAATTTATCTAGATTTTAGTAAAGCTTTTAACAAAGTCTCTTATGCTATTCTTGTGAACATGGAGCACACAAGTTATTGTATAATATATTTATAATTATTTGGCCAGACCTCAGAAGATAGTCTCAAATAGAGTGCCACAAGGATCTCTCCTTGGCTCTGTTCTCTTCAACATGTTTGTCAGTGACATGGATAGAGGTATAGATAACATGCTTATCAATTTGTGGATAACACAAAGCCCTGATGAATAGTTAACACAATATATGATAGATCTGGGACCTCAGAAAATTCTTGACAAGCTAGGGCACTGCATTAAATCTCACATGATACAGTTATCCCTTCCATATCATGACTTTCCCTATTGTGGTTCTGACATATCATGGGCTGGCATAAGAAATAAAATGGAAATTTTGGGGGGAGTTTTTGCAGAAGCTGCAGAGGACACAGAGCCCATGACCAAATACTTAACCCAAATTTTACAATAAGGTGCTATAAACACCCCATAAAAGAATAAGAAAAATTCAGACTTCTTCTCTGGTATGAAGGGAGGGCCAAAAAATTGTATGTGGATTTTCCAGATATGGGAAAGGACGCTGTGCCTCTCACCCCTGCAATGTGGAAAGGATAACAGTATGATATAGTAGGATTTGAAACTTGGTTTCAAAAGAACAATTTCACAAGTAAAAGAACCATGGATAGGTAGCAGTTAATCTGAAAGAGAGCTGGGAATTTTTGTGAACTGCGGGCTCAATAGGTCAATAGCGTGCCAGGCAGTAAAGAAAGCTAACACGGTTGTAGGCTATATTCACATAGAGTGTATACAAGACTAGTTCTACTGTACTCATGGTTCTGTTGTATCTGCCCTGAGTGAGCCATTGGTTTCCTCTGGTCATCCGTCACATCTGGTCAAGAGCACATAAGATGGAGAGAATCACATAGAGAGAAAGCATGAAAGTAGAGACCTTTGGATTCATGCCGTATGAAAATTGGCCGATGGAACAGGAAACCTTTGACCTGGAGGAGCCAGGGGGCAGAACTAGGAGTTGTGTGTGAAAGTTACAGTTAGGTTGATTTAGACTTAAAGTAAAAAACCAAAAACCTAAACAGGAGTGGGGAACCTGTGGCCTCGAGGCCACACGTTGCCCTCTAGGTCCTCAAGTGTAGCTAGCCGGGCAGCACTTGAGGACCTAGAAGGCTACATGTGGACTCCAGGCCTCAGGTCCGCCACCCTTATTACAAACAAACAAGCAAACAAAACTTCTCCTTAAGCAGAGCTATTCCAAAGTGGAATGGATTGCCTCAGGAAGGAGAGGATCACTGGAGATCTTCAGGCAAAGGCTGGGTAACCACTTGTTGCGGATATTATCAGACACATGTTGGACCTAAACATGACAATGTAGTTTGTATTCAGAAGGCAGAAGTTTTGTGGAAGCATAGAGTGTATAATAAAGAGTCCTGCCAGAATACACTTTAGAGGTCAACCAGTCAACTTGTTTATTTCCTAGGTAAGGAAACTGAGGCTTGAATTGTTTATGGGTATATGGAGAGTTAGGGGCAGAGTCATGGCTAGATCTCAAGTTGTCTGAACAGCAAGTTCAGTATTCTGTTCACTCCATTGATTTGTTTTTCAACCCAATGGTTTCTTAAATTATGTCTCAACCATCCTAGGTCATAAACAGCTGTTGTGTTTTGGAAGATAAGAGGAATAAGGCATCTTAAATCTTCTCTGGACCATGCTAATATTTCTCAACCCTCTTTATTGTCAGGAAATGCTTCTTATTCCAATTCTGCTACTTGTTATATAGGTGACCTTTGGCAAATCCCCTAAACTCTCTAGGTCTTAGTTTCCCCATAAATAAAATGAGAAAGCTGGACTGGATTGGTGGTATAAATAGAAATGGGGATCCCTAAAGCATACATAAGAATCACTGAGGACGGTATATTTATCAACTTAGTTTTAAAATGTAATATTATCTATATTTTGTAGTATTTTGTTTATTTTATCAAATATTTCCCAGTTACATTTTCATCTGGTTTAGGTCATACTCAAGAGTGTTGTGGGCCTGTGAAGCCCACAGGCAACATGTTTAACACCTATGGACAAGATCATGCTTTTGTAAATTTAAATCCAAATCATTAGTTTGAGAACATCTTGAAAGCAGGAATTGTCTTTTACTTTTCTTTGTATTCCTAGCACTTAGCATGATGCCTGGCACATGGTAGGTTAATTAATGCTTATTGACTGACCGATCTTATGATTCTATGAACCTAGAGCCATCTTGCTGTGGTTTTAGCTTTTTTCCACCTTTTTTCACATCTTAGGTGAGGTAAAATAATTCTTTTGATTTGCAAGGGGCTTTAAGGTTTTACAAAACACTTTTTTTCACAATAACTCTGTGAAGTGAGGAATGTGAATATTAACCCTCCCATTTTATAGATTAAGAAACTGAGACTTCTTAAAGCCACCCATCTAGGGCATGTCATAGAATTAGAATCCAGGTTTCTTCAACCCTGGTGCTCTTTCTACAACTCCGTGATAGCAGGAGTTAACATTTCCTGTGGAAGGATTCCTTCAATTCTTTATGATCATTAATAAATTACCCTTCCTCTGATCAAATGAGATAATATATTTTGCAAAGCTTAAGACATTGTACAAATGTCAGCTATTATTATTTTCTCTAGGGTATATATGCCAGATTTCTTTAAGTATTCTCAAAAGGACTTTTTAAAAAGTCTTACAAAAGTAGAAACTAAATAAATAAACAGGCCATTGCAATTATGATACAACTGATACCTAATTTTTCATGTAACAAAAACTTGGATGATTTACCATCAAACACTGTCCCTCTAGAATGAGAGAAGACAAAATATCACACTAGCTTAAGAATCTCTAATTAAAGGTATCACTGAAGACACACATGATTGAAAAAAGAGATGAAGGGGCAGCTGGGTGATACAGTGGATAGAGCACCAGCCCTGGAGTCAGGAAGACCTGAGTTCAAATCTGGCCTCAGCCACATAAGACTCACTAGCTGTGTGCCCTTGGGCAAGTCACTTAACCCTGATTGCCTCACCATAAAAAAAAAAAGGCAAAAAAAAGAAAAGAAAAAGGAGATGAGCTGTTCACATGATAAGAATGAAGGATAACAGACAGATAACCCTGAGTGCTTGGCTAGTAATTAAATAATGTGGAAGAAGGCCTTTATAGCATCGTATTTTATGGCAAATTGGTTAAAAAGTAGGAACAAGAAATAAATGGGATGAGAAGTCAAGGGTGGATGTTGATTCCCAGCAATGAATGTAGAGCCCATAAAGATGAGGCCATAGACTTATTTAAGTGTTTGGATGTTAACAAACTTTCAAAATATACAGAACCACTTTAGGTTTTCTCAATCTTAATGCTCTAAAACAGCCATTTAAATGCACATCTCCAGTTGACTTGGTTATTGTACACATGCTTCACTATGTATATTGTTCCTAAAGAATTGGGTTTCCTCTCTCATGCGGGTGTTTCTGTTTCCATCAGGCATCTTCTGGTTTGAGTTTGCTTTGCTTGTAGGAATGTCAGTGTCAAAGAAGGGAGAGCTGTCCTCTGACAATAATCAGCTTTCTCCAAGTAAACAAAATGGACTCTATGGGCCTTAATTCTAAGAATTAGTTAAGAAGAACTTTCAAATGAGTTACACTCAGGCAAGGGCAGAAATAAATGACTTTAAATGGGTACAGATGTTTTCCCCACATATCGCAAAAGGTATCAATTCATAAGATGAATTCTGGCAATGGAATGTCCCTTTGGCTTTCAGGGCTCTGCTAGCAAAATGCACAAAGCAATCAAAATATTAACATCTAAATATGGCTCCGATGCAGCTGTCCTAGTGTGCCAGTTTCTATTAGGTGGACTATTTTGCATACTGCTGGAACATGCCAAAATGCTTGTTTTACTAGTGTTCTAGCAGTGAGCCTAAAACCATTCAGAATCATTTTAAATAGATGAACCTTACATGTTGTCGAACCACGGTTTCATTCAAATTGTATCACAAAAGAGTAAGGCAAAATGAAATCATAATAGATGACATTTATACAGTGCTTTAAGGTTTACAAAGAGCTTTTCACTACTACAACCCTGTAAGATAAATATTTTAGGTATTATCATTATTATTATTCCCATTTTATAGATGAAGAAATTGAGCCTTGAAGAGGTTGAGTAATTTTTCCCCTGTGATCACAGAGCTCAAACCCATTTCTCTCCTGACTCCATACCTGGCAAGCTTTCCACAGTAACTTGCTTCTTCTTGGAAGTAGAGTACTGGATTTGGGGTCATAAAAATCATATATTTTAGGTCACCATAGGACCTTAGAGATTATTTAGCCCAATGTTATCATTTTACAGGACAGGAAACTAAGGCCCGTTTTAGAGATGAGGAAACTGAAAAGTGAAATGTCTCCCAAAGTCACCCAATTCAGCCTAGAATTTGATAGAGCTAGTGTTGTGGTAAAATAGAAAGGCCACTAGATTTGGAATCAGAAGGAATAGGTTTGAATCTCTCCTCTGTTACCATTGCCTACAGCCTTTCCGGGGTGAGTTCTGTAATCTGCAAAGAAAAGAATGATACCAGATGATCTTTAGGAGAGATAAAATAGATCTATAGTAGCTGTTAGGTGAGGGATCATCTAGTAAAGCATTGATGGGAAGATGGGAGGAGTGATAGTGGTTGGTGAGTACTTACTCAGGAGTACCAAGGAAGCTATTTGTCAACCTGATAAGAATATAGAGGACTCTACATAGAAGCCTATTGTCTTCCTAGGGCATATATCCAAGACTTAGCTTAGTCACCTCCCAAGACTTGTCAAGATGGATTACTACGATACACTTCTGGTGATTCACCTAAGCACAAGTGATCTTGTCAGAAGGAACCTAGAAACAATTGCCAAAGATTATGAAGTGTTGGGCAAGAAACTGAAGACAATAGGGACACAGGTGGTGTTTTTATGACTGCTGCACGTGAAAGCAAGGGATGCAGAAGAGAAAAACTGACTGGGAAAGTGAACACATGCCTAACAAAGTTTAAATAGATAGTACCAGATAACCAACCCTAGTTTCTCTCCTGACCTCCAATCCTGCATCATCAACTGCCAATTGGACATCTCCAAGTGGATGTTCTATAGGCAACTCAAATACAAAATATTTTAAATAGAAACCATTATCCTTACCCTCCTCCCCTAAAAAAAAAAACCCACCAAACTTCTGTTCTTCCTAATTTCCCTATTTCTATTGAGAGCACCACTACTTTCCAGTTATTGAGTTTTACAACAACAGATTTATCCTCAAATATTTCCTTTCCCTCATTCCTCATAGCCAGTCAGTCTCTCAGTCTTGCTGATTCTAATTCCACACTAATTCTTTCGTTTATCCCATTCTTTGCACTTACATGGCCACTATCCTAATTCAGAGACTAATTATCCCTCACCTACTCTTTTGCAATAACCTCTTGATAGGTTGTCCTCAACATCTTCCCTCTCTGCTCTAGCTCTCAGAACTACCAAAATGATATGTCTAATGCACTGTTTTAATCACTTTACTTCCTTCAAGAAACTCCTGTCATCTTTATTCTCTCTAGGGTAAAATATAAATTTCTTTAGTTGGCATTAAAAAAATCCATCAGAAGTTAACTCCTGCCTCCCTTTTGAGGCTGATTGCACATTTTTCTCCTCCATACACTACGTTCCAAACAAATGGCCTGCTTGTGGTTCCCTGCACATGACATTCAGCTTCCATTTATGTACCTTTGTACAAAGTGTCCCCACACCTGGAATATATTCCCTCCACAATTCTGTCTCCTTTCCTTCAGAGCTCACCTAAAGTGCTACTTCCTATATAAAGACTCTTAAATCTCTGCATTTGCTGGTACCATCTCACCCACCTCAGAAATTACTGCTTAGTTTTCTGTGTTTGTGCCATTTCCCCCAGTAGAATATATATTCTTTGATGGAAGAAAATATTCTATTTTTTCTCTTTGTATCCCCAGTGCCTAGCACAGTGATTTGAACATAGCAAATTCATCATTAATTCTTGTAGGAGAAAAGAATTCTAATAGTGCAAAGGAAGAATAGATAGGATCCCATGGACTAAACTGGTACAAGGAAAGTCAGGCCAGGAAGGATAAGAAGCTCTCAAGAAAGAAAACCTGAAGATAAAAAGGGAAGCGATCTTGATAAAAAGGAAAAATGAGAGTTGTTTGAAGAAACCAATGTATATGGCCACAGACCATAGAAATAAAAGCAGACAATGGAGAATAGATAAGAAAGCATGACACAGTCCTGTAAGAATAGTGCTAGGAGTGCTAAAAATCAGAATGGCTAAGTGTGATGAGGAAAGCTAAAGACAAAAAAAGAGAGATACTGTTTTGTTTTATTAGATTGGAGGGGAACAAAAGATAGGACAATTGTTCAGAATGGATGGGACAATGAGAGCTAACAACAGATTGCTTTATTCTTACACGACTTCAATCTTCTCTGCTAAAGAGAGAACCTTTGCATTAGAAAGGACCAAAAAGAAAATACTAATAGAAAGTTGATACTCAAGATACACAAGGAGATAGTAAGAAATCATCTATTTGACCTTGATGAATTATATCCCTGGGGACTGCAATAATTGGCAGACATGATTACATGTCTATTGTCAATGATATTTGAAAGAGGTATGGTACTACTGCAGAAATCTCCAATACTACTTCCTTTTAGAAAACAGGAGAAGAACTGCAGAAGAGAAAATGCTTCTGATTGTCAAAAAAAGAAAGAAACTGAAGTGTGTTATTTAGAGGTCATTTACTTCAATTCTTAGTAAAATTCTAAAACAGATTAAAATCTTGTTAGTAAACAAGAAATGGTGATAACCAGCAGGGATTCACCAAGATCAGATGGTGTCATGCAACCTCACTTCCTTTTTCCAACAGGGTTATTAAACTGGTAGATCAGAGGAATGCTGTAAATACAGTTTATCTAAATTTAGCAAAGCATTTGATGATATTCTTGTTGAAAAGATGGAGAAATGTGGAATAGATGATAATACAGTTAATTGAATTCAGAAGTGGTGGAATATCTGTACTCATTAATGGCTCAGTGACATCTTGAAATGAATGGATTGTTCCAGGGATCTATGTTGTCTACTATTTGTCTCAGTGACTTGGATTAAAGGTTTAGATTTGTTTAAAAGCCCTGACAAGCTAACTCCTGCCTAGCTTGGATGCCTATTGCATATTTCTCTACTCTATACGTTATATTCCAGCCAAATGACCTACTTGCTGTTCCCTGTACATGACATTCCTTCTTTCATTTTTGTACAAGGTATCCCCATAACTGGACTGTATTCCTTCCTCAACTCTGCCTCTCTGCCTTCAGGCAGAAGGGTTGGAAATTATATTCTTATACTTGCATAGTTGTATGCTTACTATAAAGGAAATATGTACCTATATAGGTAGGTAGGTACTCACAAGAATAGATGACATACTTATCAAATTTGTAGGTGACACTAAGCCAGGAAGGGCAGCTAACACAATGAATGACAGAGCCAGGATCTAACAGATATCTTGATAGGCTAGAAAATGAGGCTGGAATTCAGTAAGGATAAATGTAAAGTTTTGCACTAGGGTTCAAGAAATCAACTTTACAACTATGAGATGAAGCAGATACAGCTAAACACTAAAACGAGAGGTTTTAGTGCACTACAAGCTCGATACAATTCAACAATATACTATAGTAGACCCCCCAAAAAAGGCTAATGAGAACTTAAGCTATATTAAAAGAGGTATAGTTTCTATGAATAAGGAGGCAACAGTCCCTCTGTGTTCTTCTTTGGTCAGACTGAACTGGGTTATTGTCTTCAGTTCTTGGCTCACAGTTTATGAAGGACATTGATTAACTTGAGAGCAGCCAGAAGAGGAAAAACAAGAAGAAGGGTGATGAGTTCATGTCATCTAAGGATCAGTTGAAGGAACTAGAAATGTTTGGCCTAGAGAAGACAGCATGGATATAATAATTGCCTTCAAACATTTGAAGGGCTGCCTATGTGCAGAGGGATATGGCTTGTTCTATTCAATAGAGTAGGATAAATAGTATAGGTATTATTGTTCCCATTATACATAAGAAGAAACCAAGTCTTGGAAAGATTATATAACATGGCCCATGTAACCCAGTAAATAAATAGGGCAGTCATATCATCTGCTATAACTTTGCAGGGAATTCATGAATTTAAATTTTTGATACAGAACAAAGAAGCGAGTACAACTGATTGAAGATGAATAAAAAAGCATGGTATAGACCTACAATAATACAGTGACAAAGCTAAGAATGGGCTGAATCTGATGGGAAAAGTGGAGTATGATAAAAATTATTGGAGTTCTTTTTTTTTTTGATGGTGGAGAGTTGTATTGAGGAAAGAAGATCAAAGTTGTGATAGGAATATTGCTTCAGAGAGGATGGGATTATAGTAACAGTCAATGGAGAAAAAGCAGAGTTACTTAGCTCTCCTTTTTGCTTCTGTTTTCTCTGGCAAGGAGCATCATTTTTGAAGTGGGAAAAACAATAGGCCTAGGGAGTGGGTCCACACCAGTCATTGGAGATCTTGATCAAAGATTAGCTGATTATTTATCAGGGGTGTTCTAGAGGGAATTGCAGTTAATTTGCAGTTTATGGCCTGCACAACACAAACACACATGCACACACATGCACACACATATACACATCTTACTAGTCCATCATTCAATTTCCTTGTGCTTACTGGAAAGAGTACCTAATGCCAAAAGGACATCTTTTGAACATTTACTGTTAAAGGAGCTTAGTCTACTCAGAGCCTCAAGCTTTCCACCCACACTTAAACTAGTGCTCTAGAATTCAACTCTGTCTAGTTTGCTAAATTGGTAGATGTGCACTATTACTCATTAAGCAAATTTATTGCCCAAGAAGATGTGAACATATACAATTGGCCTTAGATACAACTCAGGCAGGTGTAGTGCATCCCTCCAAAGCTGCATACTGGGGCACATCCTTGCTATAGTTCAGGATACCTTTGCCAGGGATCTCTCACTGGGATCATTCATATTTGGATTTGCTGGCAGCCAATCTTATTCTCTTTTGATGATTTAGGCAAACAACTGAACTCACTTTTATGGTGGGAGGAATAATGGCATGGATACTATGGCCTGATTACCAACTTTTTGATAGCTAATGTTACTCAGATCTCTTGTGGTTCAAATATTTGGTAGCAACCAAAGAGTAAAACAATTTAGATAATTTCCAGAGACAGAAGTCCTGGGTTCAAGACCTAGCCCTAACACTTTTAGCTTGTCAGTCAGACAACAAGCCTTTAATAAACACTTACCACATTCCAAGCATGTTATGACAATCCCTGCCCTCAGAAAGCTTGCCTTCTAAGGATGAAAAACAATTCACAAAAGGAAGATAGAAAGGGGTGAAAGAGATCAAAATACCAAGTATTGCATATGATAACAAAATCTGGAATGCAGGCTGATGAGCTTGAAGAAGCACATAACTTGTAAATCCTCTTCTTGTATCTCATTATGTCATGCAGGTGAGACTGGATCTCAAAGACTGTGCCAATGGAATATAACCTTTGGTCAATTCTCCCAAACCATCATCCCATATCCCATCAGTTAGTCAAGTAACATTTATTAGGTACCTACCATATGCCAGGAACTGTTCTAAGTGCTAGAGAGACAAAGAAGGGCAAAGGACAGAATATAATCTTGGTCTTACAGGTCTCTTGTCCAAAGATCAGCCTGAGTTCAGGGAGGTGTGCCACCAGATTGGTGAATTTTTCAAACACAAAAACTCTCAAAGGGGAATTTGAGCTGTTATCTTCATTGGTGGAAAGAATACCAACATGAGTGAAATTTGATCCAGTAGAAATAACCTAAGCTTTGGAATCAGAGTACTAGGTTCTTCTCCTGCCTCTGACACTCTGACACTGCCTAAGTGGCCTTGGACAAATCACTTAACCACTCTGGGTGATCTTTAAAATTGCCTGATCTTGAAAATTAGGAGGGTGAACTAAGTGATCTCTGGGGTCCCTTCCATTGGTTCTATATAGATCCTTGAGATGTTATGTTGATAATAATATTTGCATTACCTATCTGCAAAGGTTGATATGAAGAAAGAACTTGTCAAACTGTATATGTGATCTGTTATTATTATCTAATAATGATAAACATGCAAAACGATAGCTATCCAGCTTTGTCTTGATACTGCACCTGCCAGCCCAGGGATAGAATCCATAACTCAGGGCTTCTGCAATGTGTCATTTCTGTTTTCTTATTACAATGGTGCTATTGGAAAGAGGCTCAACCTGATAAAGTAGACATATTTGGATCTAAACAAAAGTTCTAAAGAAGAGAATATTCTTGTTTCCCCACTCCCCCATACTGCACAGCTTTCATTAACTGTCTTTATGTCCAATTGCGTGAGGTGCCAGTAAGAAAAATGGAGATGTGACTCTGTGAACCTTGGTTTACAATCTATCCCATTGTCTGGGCCTGTAGAAGGACACAAAACAAGCTAGCAAAGGCATCATCCCTAGAAAACAGTGTTTCCAGTCTTGGCCCACCCTCTCCTGATCCCATTAATTATAGAGGGGACAGGACAATGTTGGTTCCCCTGCCCATTCAGGAAAGGAACATAAGTGTAGGGTAAATAAAGAGTGTCATGTCTGGGGAACTAGGACGTGGTGGATTAGAAAATTATAGACATCTTGTGCAAGCTTGGTGAGGTTTTCCTTGCAGGATCATACCAATTATGCAGGTCTTTCTATTCACATAAAGCATTCATATAATCACCGCCACTTACAACTGGCCTATTCTTGGAAGATGACAAAGCGTGCATTGTAGAAGACTTTATTAAACAATTATAACAGGTGAAAACTTCTGCATTCCTTTTTCATTATGTCTTAGGCACTTGGGCACTGGGAACAGGAAAGGTGCTGAGTTGCTTACATACCTGGCCCAGGCCATGCAGTTTTGAGCCTGACAAACTAGTTAGATTCTGGGTAAGGAGCTGAGAATAATGCTTTCATTGTCAGGCCAGAAGGAAAACCGGCAGCTGCAGGGTGTGTAGGTAAATACATGGGAAAGGGAGAAGATTATATACAGGGTCAAAACCAATGATAATGTGTCTTGCCTACTATTCTTAGGCCAGGCACATCAAACTGTACTTGGTGTGAAGAAGTACAGGTTTCAATTTAGGTAATGTATATGCTGCTGAAGCCAAGAAGAGGTCTGTGACCATGGCAATCTATCTCCTGTAGATTAATATATGCTGGAGGTAGGTGTGTCATAAAGTAGAGTTAATTCAGGGGAGCCACCTCTCCGTATTTCCCTCCTCTTCCCTAATGCCTTTGTGCTTGCTTGCAAGAGAGTCTTAGTAGGTGTAGGGCTATTGCTTTTAAATGTTGCCCCTGACCCAGATAATGTCAAAATGTCTGAATGCTTGCAATACTCTTTTTTGAAAAAGAGCATCTCTAATGTAATGCAAATGCACATCATGGGGAAATTCCAGCTGAGAAAATGAAGCCTTATATTTCTAAAACCATATACATGTCAATAGCCCATTATTCTCCAGTTTTAAATGTAATTGCAGCCCAGCTTTGAATGAATTCCTGAAATAATAAAATGCACCGAGTAGCAGGCCTCAAGTTCTCCAGTTATTTTGCTCTTGCTCTTCCTCCCCCTAGGCCCTCCCCCTCCTCTAAAGCAAGAGGAGATTGTAAAGAGAGGAGGGGGTAAAGGAGGGGATCAGAGAGAAAAGTGAAAGTCATAGGCTTTTCTTGAATGTGTAATTGGAATACCATGTGTATAGAAAAATATGCAACCACTACAACAGCCATGGGTCTAAAGCATTTATTGAAACATATCATGGTCCAGTTCTGCGTGATAAATTATTTCCAGGCAATTAAGAATAATTATAATATTTTTCTTTGGAAGGGACTTCCTTCTATGTCCCATTTTCCTTTAAAGCTGATGTTTCCTGTAATATGTGAAGAACAACTGTTTTGAAAGACTCTTTTCTTAGGCATGTGCTTTTTGATGCTTTTTTTTCATTCTTTTTAGGCATGACTGTTTTTGAGATATTTACCACCTGTGGAATAGGACTTTTATCAGCAGTATTGGTGAGTTCTGTTATCTCATTATTTCATGGCACTGCCCCCTTGCCATTCTCTTGATTCCTCTTCTCAGGAATATTCCAAGAAATGTCTCTCATGATCAAAACCAGCATTGATTAGAATAACAGAGTGGAGGCTTGGAGTGATGTTTCCCATTTTCTCCCCTCTTCTCAAGGTGATAGAGTCTATATCTCATTTCAATAAGTGAAACTGATGTGTCTCAATTTCCTGGAATAAGAATGAGGGACCTACTAAATGCATTTCTGGAAATAGGAAATGCATCTTTCGAGAACTAGATGCAGTCTTAGTGAATCCCACATTTGGACAGCAATTTTAACCTAGCCAACCCTTTCTAATTTGGGGGGGAAATTCTTTATTAGGTAGTTGTTCTAAATACAACTTGTGGACCTATGAACTTCCTCAAGTATCTCTGGTTTGGTAAGGAACAAAAATTGAAAAAAAAAACTATAAAGTGGTAGATGATTATTAGAAGATGACAGATGTGGACTTTTTTTTCCCGTTCTGTTAGTAAGAAATTATACTGATATTCATTTACTTTCAGCAGTTTTCTATAGCCTTCACATATATCAGGAGTGCTGTTCCTTTTGCCTAAAGATTTCAAAAAGTTCTCTAACATTCACAGACTTTCACAAGACTCCTGATGTAAATAAGAGCAAATCTATTAAATAGATATGAGGACAGCTAGGTGGCACAGTGGATAAAGTGCCTGGCCTAGATTCAGGAGAATCTGAGTTCAAATTTGACCTCAGATATTTATTAGCTGTGTGACTCTGGGAAAATCACTTTCCCAGTTTGCCTTCGTTTCCTCATCTGTAAAGTGAGTTGGAGGAGGAAATTGCAAACCACTCCAGTTATCTTTGCCAACAAAACCTCAGAGACAACTGAACAGCAACAGCAAATTAGATATATGTATAGATATGTATGCCAAGGTACAAAGCAGGGGCTGGGAAACAGATTTAGCCTAGGCACTCTGAGGTCATTTAGGTCAGTCACCTCATTTCCTTTTTTTTAAAAAATTTTATTAATTTATTTTGATTTATCAAAAATCAATTCCATATGCTTTTAAGTTGAAATTTTTTCTCCCCCTTCCTCCCCCCCCACCCTCCCCAAGATGGCATACAATCTGATATAGGCTTTACATTTACATACCCATTAAACATATTTTTACATTAGTGAAGTTGTAAGTAAAAATTAAAACCAATAGGAGGGACCATCAGAAACATGAAACAAAACTCAACAGAAGGTAAAAATAAGTGATAGCGATTCGACTTCCATAGTTCTTTCTTTGGATGGGGAAAGCATTTTCCATCCCGAGGCCTCTGGAGATGTCTTAGATCTTTGTAATGCTGAGAAGGGTTCAGTTTAACAATCTTAGTCATTGCATAACGTGGCTATTATTGTGTACAAAGTCCGCTTGGTTCTGCTTACTTCACTCAGCATCAGACCATATAAGTCTTTCCAGGTTTTTCTGAAGTCAGCCTGTTCATCATTTATTATAGCACAATAGTATTCCATTACATTCATATACCACAACTTGCTCAGCCATTCCCCAGTTGATGGGCATCCTCTCAGTTCCCAATTCTTTGCCATCACAAAAAGAGCTGCTATGAATATTTTTGTACATGTGGGTCCTTTTCCCATTTGTTTGAACTCTTTGGGATATAGCCCTAAAAGTGCTATTGCTGGATCAAAGGGTATACACATTTTTGTAGCCCTTTGGGCATAATTCTAAATTGTTCTCCAAAATGGTTGGATCATTTCTCAACTCCACCAACAATGTATTAGAGTCACCTCATTTCCAAGGTGAGAAACTAAAACCCAGAGTTGTTAAGTAATTTGACCAAAGTCACATGGGTAGTCAAGAATTGAACTAGGATTTAAACTGTGTTCCTATGACTCCAAATCCAGCATTCCTTTCATTGTACTACAATGAGTGCTTACTTAGATTGATCACTTAAAAAGGAAGAAAAACATCGGATTCTTTCAATCCATTTCCCTAATTTAACCATAAAGTCCTTTCAAACACATGCATCTACAAAACTGGTTGATTTGCAATTGATCTCAAACATGTTCCATCTTTCAAGGCTCAACTCAAATGATATATGCTGAATGAAGTGTTTTGTTTTGCTCCTCATTCAAAGTAATCTTGTCCTCCTCTGAACATAACAGGTTTTAAAGCTCTCTTATTTTTCTGCACTAAATTTTGCATCATAATTATTTGTGTATATTTCATCTCACATAAATAAGACATGGGATTCATTGTACAAGCACAGCTCAGGTTGGAAGAAATGGGAAGAAAGAAAGAAATCCCAATAAAAGAAGGTGTTTAAAGTGAAATTATCCCTTCCACATTGTGACTTTCTCTATAGTGGTTTTGATATATTGTGGGTCAGCATAACAAATTAAATGGAAATTTGGGGGAGTATTGTGGAAGCTGCAGATGACATGTGAAGGCCAACAGATGACACAGAAAAAGTTTAGAAACTCAGAAATGCATTTTATGTATATATGTATGTATATATATATATATATATATATGTATGTGTATATGTATGTATTATTGTATGATACCAACCTAAATTTTGCAATAAAGTACTGTAAACACCCAATAAAAGCAAATGAAAAAGTTCAGACTTTCCTGGTACAAAAGGAGGGCCAAAAACTTTTATTCAGATTTTCTAGATCACTGGGGCATTGTACTCCTAATACCCCTGATTTGGAAAGAATAATAGGATACCTTTGTTATTTAACAGGATACCTCTGTTATTTCTGTTAGGTTCCTAGTCACTATACTGTAACCATTGCATTTACATTCTAGTGATTATAAAACAGAAAATGAACCATGAATCTACAAACCTAGCTTGAGTCAAAAGAAACAGGAATAAATAAGGATCCCAAAGGATATTTGTCACAAGGACTTTTTCTTAGACTTTTCTTGATAAAAGGAATCAAAGCTGTGGCATAAGGGTAGTTCCATAAAATAATGAGATTGTAGACCCCACTAGTGACTGCAAGTTTCTTGAGGTCAGGTAGCACATATGACTTGTGTCTGAAATCTCTATCACATCTTAATAGTTCTCTGGCAGACAACAGTCACTTTGAAACCCCACATAAAATTTTTTGTGAGCCTGAAAGAACCATATAAGTATAAGCTAATATTATGATAAGTAATAACAAGTTGCTTATACAGATTATTATTAGTAATAGTAATAATAAAAATAAATATTGTCTGATGAATAAATGTACTCAGCCCAGAATAACTAGGTTCAATAAGCTTGAGAAAACTATATTCCCAAAGAGAGACTTCTCACAGCCAGAGGTTACTTCAGTCAAAATCAACTTACCTCAGTTTTAGGAAGTACAAGACTTAGATGATGTCAAGTACTGAATTTATTTTCCTTGGGTAAGTTTTGCCTCCTTTTTTTTCTGAAGGAATACTGGGGTCCTCAAAAAATATTTGCTGAAGTGTTACTGGCTACCTTTAAGCTTTCATCTTCCTTTAATATATGTCACAGGATGAATTCATAAAAATTCCACCTATCTGTTTCCCATCAAGCTGAATGTCTGTCACTGTTTGAAACCCTGAGGACAGACAAAACTGTAAAATTAACTCTCCTTCAGTCCGAGGGGGGAAAATACAGATAAAAACAGTCTCCTCAGGACTTAAAGTCTGTGGTGGTTGATTAGTCCCTGCAGTAGGGAAAATTAAATTTTGTGGTTGAGACCAGCATGCTTGGATGGTTTAATAATGCTATGGCCATCATCCAATGGCCGACAACCAAAAAACGGAGGTACTCGCTGTACTTTACTCCCTCGTGCAACACCTGAAAATCCTGGGGCGAATCAAACAGCAAATTAAAGCTCAAAAAACCTTCACCTGCAAAACATGTACTGTATTAGGAACTCATTTTAATGCTTTCTGGCTGAAGTCATAGGGGCAGGAACCTCAAAGGAATGACAAAGGTATCCTGGTAAGTTCTCTCAGCACCTTCTCATGGGGCTTTCTTTGTTTCACCCCCTTTCTTCTAACTTGAGCTATGCCTGTAGCTTAGTGGTACATTCTCTATCTAAATCCCAAGCTGTACCAGAGCCAAATTGCACACTGAGTGGCAATCAAGTTACACACACACACACACACACACACACACACACACACACACACACACACACACACGCGAGCGCGCGCCTTTTCATGCACCCCTTATGAATGAACATATACATGAAGGGCTGTTGTTGATTGGAAAGAAAAGCATTTTAGACCCTGTCCCCTCCCGTGAATCTCTCACAGGGCCCCTGCAACTCAATGTGGCATCAACATCGCATTTGACTTCCAACTATTTTTCAAGTGGTGCACATGAGGAGTCCACATTGCTTGGGGAGTTGGAGAAGAATCAATTGGGTCAAAGACCTTTTTTCCAAACTGAACTTGCACATTTAAATAGCAAAATACCCCCCAAAGCACCTTTAAAGACAAAACAAAACAGAACTGTATACAGAAAGGGAAGGGTTTGGTCAGATTTTAAAAATAAGGAATAATAATAATCAACATTAACATTTGTCTTAAAATTTGCAAAGTTTTAAATATTTTATCTCATTTGATCATCACAACAATCGTGTAAGATCACAATATTATAGGTATTATTAGTCCCATTTTACAGATAAGGATAAGCAATCTGGGGCTTACAGAAGAAAAGCTATTCATCTGAGATTTCTGAGTTAACAAAGATATAATTTGGAGAGTTTAAGGAAGTCCCTGTATTTTTGTTCAAAGACAGACTCCTGACAATGAGGTCTCACTTCCCCAACAATGGACCGGAGTTAGCAAAATTTCTGTCAACATCATTGTACTGGAGGGAGTACAAAGTGTATGTAACAGCTGGGGTTGTGGAAAATATTTCCTTTGGGAAGAAGCTGAGATGAATGAGTGTGGGCTCTGGCTTGTGAAGCTCAGAAATACATACTTAACATTTGGATTAATAGGCAAGAGAATAATTTTTTCAGATTCACTTTAAAGTTTAGTGTTTGTCAGAGACATTGCGTCTCCTCTCTCTTCTCACTACCCTACAACCCTCCTGTGTCCCTTAATTAGAAGACAACGTTTGAAGCCAAAATCTATTTAGAATATATGATTTTGGTTATCTCGTGCTTTATAAGCCAGAAGAAATAACTTATAATGTATTTTGGATAATATTTGAGTATATGCGTAACTACCAAATCTCATCAAGTTGAGAGGGACCTCAGAGATCATCTAGTCTATTTGGCAAATGAGGGAATTGGTACCTAGGAGGTTAATGTGACTTAGCTAAGGTCAAACAGATGGGAAATGACAAAGCTAGGATTTGAACACAGGTCTTCTGAATCCAGAGCTAGTTGTGTTCTTTCTCCTAACTATGCAGAAATGGAGTGGGATTCACGCAGCTATTGTTATGGATAACAAAATGTAAAATTATAATGAATTTGGAGGTTTCACTGAACAAGGAAAAATTCCGGCATTTACACTGGTAGGCAGAATCTGTGGTGTCAACCATATAATATAACTTATGTCTGGCTATCGCTCATTCACAAAGTTCACGTTTAAGAAACAGTAGAAAAAGCTTATTCATACTCAAAAGGAAATCCAGCAGGGAAAAGGAAAGTCAGTTCTCATCCATTTGATTACCCACTAACTCTGGGTATACCCCAAGGCTTCCAGATGAGTATTTTGTTACTCAAATAGATTTCAATCTACAGAAAACAAAATTTATTCTTTTTTTGCTTGATTTTTTTTACTTCCACTGAAAGGTTCTGAGAAAAGAGATTAGATTCTCCTTTCTGTAGATTCAAAGCAAAATGGAAAAAGCACTGGATTGGTAACATGGGCTCTTTGCCCCTAGCTGACTGTGATCCTTTGGTCAAGTCATTCAGTTGTTCAAGGTCTCAGTTACTTCATCTGTAAAATAGAGGAGAAGGTCTAGAGAATATTCAGAGTCCCAGCTAGCTCTAACATTCAATAGATTTATGGTCTTCATTGATACAGAAAGGCATTATTCTCAGAACTACTAGTTAGTTGCACTCAGAGTGATCATCAGTGGATCAGTATCCATTGAGGAAATATCAAAATAGATATTACTATACCAACAGACATTGAAGCTTAGCATTATCCTTTAATAAATGACCTGGATGATGGCCTGGAGAACACTCTCATTGAATTGGCCAGAGGGTTAAACTGAGTGGGAGGAGGGGCAGCAATATTAGCCAGCAACTTGTGACAGCAGAATCAAAGTTAGTAATGACCCTGAACAATTGGAAACAAAATCAGAAACGAATGAAGTTCAAGAAAGACAAGTCACAGGAAAGAAAAGCATATTTCCTAAACAAAAGTTGGGGGAGGCCTGAGAGTTATGCAGACTCCTCATCAGAATTCTTTGGCAAAGTAAATCTTGTGTCCTCAGAATCATTAACTCTGGCATATTTTATGTTAAATCTGGGGCCAATGGACTAGAAGTTCCCACCTCCAAAGGTCTCCATCTTCCCCAGGGTGCAGCAGCCACCAACAGGATGCCCTGACACTGCTATTAAGTTTTTTTAGTTTAAATATATTACCTCAAATATGATCTGTACCCCTAAATTGAAATCTCTTTAAAGTACTGCATACACTGATAAATATCACACAGTTTAAGTCATGTGCTGGTTTTATGTAAGACAGATTTGGAGAAATGGGACATATTTTAATATAGGCAGTACCCTATTTTATCTTTACTCCTCATACCAGCTTCTATCAGAGACTGTTTTTGGACCATGGCAGCTGCCAATTCATTCATACAATTGAAAGCTATTGAAGTTCTTTGACATCAACAAAGAGAAGAATCAGTCAACTCAGTTCTCATCCATTTGATTACCCGCTAACTCTGGGTATACCCACAAGGCTTTTAAATGCTTACTATATACCAGGCTGTGTACTAAGCTCTGGAGATATAAAGAGAAAGCAAAACCAGAACTTGACCTCAAGGAACTTATATTCAAATTGTGGGGACAACATATACAGGTATGTATTTTGTATTTAAGTTTTAATATTTAAGTTTATAATGTTTCTTTTTTCTTTTCTTACTGTGTATTTTTAAGTTTTAGTATTTAAGTCTAAAATTAAAAAAAAACACACATACAAGTTGCATGCAAATTAGACACCATATGACCTTAAAAGAAAAGCTTCACGGCCCAGGAAAGGTCTCCTATAAAAGGTGAAGTTTTAAAGGAAGCCAGGGATTCTAAAAAGCAGAAGTAAGAAGGGAGAACATGCCAGACATGGGGACAGCTCATGTAAAGACTTGGAGATGGGAGACATAGGTTTATTTATGAGGAACAAGAAGTAGATTATCATGGTTGGATTATGGAATTCATGGAGGGGAGTATAAGACTGGAAAACTAGGAAGGGCCAAGGTTGTGAAGAGCTTTAAATGCTAAATAGAAGTTTCTATTTGTTCTTAGAGGCAATGAGGAGTGTATTGCATAGAAATAGCCTGACTTGAGCTTTAGGAAAACCACTTTGGCCACACTGCGGGGGATGAATTAGCTCAGGGACCAACTTGAGAGAGGAAGAACCAGTTAGACTTTTGCAATAATTTAGGTGAAAGTTAATAAGAGGTGTGTGCATGGGGAGAAAGAAAGGACTGGATTGAAAGATGTTGTATAGGTAGAAATAATACAAGTGATAAGACTGGATATGCTGGATAATTCCAAGGTTGGAAACTGGAGTGATTAAAAAGATGATGATGTCCTTGGCATCAATAGGGAAGTTTAGAAGAGAGTTAGGTTTCAGGAAAATAATAAGCTTTGTTTCAAATATATTGAGTTTAAAATTCAAACTGGATATGAAACATTCAGTAAGTCATTTTTGATATAGGACTGGTACTTAGGAGAGAATCTAAGACTAGAGTTGTAGATCTGAAAAGAATCTTCATAGACATAATAATTGAACCCATAGGTGTTGATGAGATCACAAAGTGAGAAAATATGGAGAGAAAAGAGAAGAGAGCCTAGAACAGAGCCTTGGGATAGACCCAAGGTTAGTAGGCATAACATGGATGAAGATCATAGATCTAGATTTGGAGGGGTCCTCCAATTTCATCCAGTCCAGCACACAGATGAAGAAACAGGCCCAAAGAGAAGTGACTTGCTTAAAGTCACAAAGGCAGTGTTAGAAGCAGGATTTGAAGCCGGATCATCTGATTCCGTAGACAGTAACTACTCTTTTTCACTATAGAAGACACAGTAGATCCAGAAAATAAAACTGAAAAGGAATTATAGAAAGAGTACCCAGAGTATTCTGAGAGGGTATTCAGGAGGAGAAGGTGATCAACATCACTATAGAAATTTATGACCAAATGCGATAGAGAGGTCAAGAAAGATGAGAGTTGATTTAATTGCCATTAGGTAGGAAAATTTAAAAATCATCAGTAACTTTTGAGAGAGCGTTTTCAGTTGAATGATGAGATATAAGCCAGATTGCAGAAGGTTTAGAAGAAGATGGGAGAAGAGGAAGTGAAGGCATTGAGTGTAGATGGCTTTTTCAAGGAGCTAAACTGAGGAGGCAAAGTAAAATACAGCATGATAAATGGTGGAGAGTTTAAGGATCTTGTTATAGGTTTTTTAAGAATGAGAAGATAATGAATTTTTTAGGTTAACAGGGAAGGCACTAGTAGATGGGGAGAGATTAAAGATTAGAGGGGAGTGTTTGTGGGGGAGAGCTCCTGGAGAAGACAGGAATGGAGGGGAGCAAAAGTACATGAAGATGGGGTGGTCTTGGCAAGGAGAAGTGCCTCCTCTTCATCAGAGTGCTGGAGTGAAGGCGTAGATAGATGTCAGAGGGATATGAGATAAGGAGAAGGGGAGAAGGCAACTCTCAGCCAATGGCCTTGATTTGATGAAGTATTAGATGAAGTGCTCAATTAAAAGGGCAGCGGAAAGGGGGAGCATGAGAGAATTACGGAGAGAAGATAAGGCTTGGAATAGCCTCTGTGGTGAGTAGGATAGAGAATCAATTATGGAGGAGTAGAAGAATTGCCTTGATACAAAGGGGATTTAGTTGATATTAAAAACCATAAATTTGGGGTTGACCCAGTCAGCACTACTGTGTTCCATCCTCTGGCTTTTTCTCAGCTGCATATGAATAGGAGTGGAGGTGGATAATGGGAGTAATTCAGGTCTGGTGTTTTGCAAGGCAGGAAAAGCAATAAGACAAGAAAACAAAGGATGCAAGAGTAGAAGAGGCTGTAGAATTGAAGTGGTTTGACCTAGGTTTTGAGAATGGAACTCTACAGTCTCCTCCGTTTGCACCCTTTGTTCTCATATCCTATATGCTCCTCATTACCTCTTCTAGACCATTAGCTAGGTGATATGGTGGAGAGAGCACTGGACCTAGAGTCAAGAAGACCTGAGTTTAAATCTGGCCTCAGACGCTTACTAGATGTATGACCCTGGGCAAGTCACTCAACCTGCTTTCTTCCATCCCTCTATCTGTAAAACATGGAGATAATAATAGCATCTATTTCCTAGGGTTGTTGTAAAGATCAAATGAGATAATAATTATAAAGTTCCTGGCATGTAGTTAGTGCTATATAAATGTTAGCTATTATTATTATTTCTGCCATCACTAAGCAAATTCTTCTTCTCTGAAGGTCACTCTATCCACATCCATCACCCAATCTGGATCATTCTGACCATTAATTACTGACCCTCAGGATATTTTATATTCTTTCTCAGTAAGTATATGGTCTCATAATCTCTCTACCTCTTGCCCTAATACTAACAGAATTCATCAAGTATGCAGATGTACCCTAAAGTACCCTAACTTCCAAGTTCCTCAATTTATACAACTCCCATAACCTACTCTTCTCCCCCACAACCTCAGCTACAAGTAGAGACTACCCTACACTTGATATTATCTTCAATCTTCATGGTCAAGAACTATGAAACTCTGTGATCTGATCATATTCTTTTATCATCCCTTCTTTTCTTTTAACTTCTTATTCTCTGTGCCTCAATTTTCTCATCTGTAAAATGGGGGCAATAATAGCACCTGCCTTCCAAGTTTATCATTAGCATAAATGACACAATATTTGTGAAGTGCTTTGAAGAGCTTAAAGTACTATATAAATATTAATTATTTTACTATTATTATTATTTACACAAACCTAGAATGTAAACCTTAGAGGGTAGGTGTGAGGTAAATGGGAATGATAGAACAGACAAGAAGGAGATGGGGAAGGGAGACTGTTCTTGGCTTGTTGGGGGTACTACCTCAGGATGTGGAGAGTAATAGGGCATGGGAGTATATTAACCATTACAGGATAAGTCCAGGTGATTGGAAGAACTCTCCTAATGAAGGCAGTGGATTAGAAGGTTTCCTGTTATTTCCTAGTCTTCCCCTCAGACAGCAGGAAGATGAAGGGCTAAGGGCACATGACTCCAAATTCTCCTACACTTAATACTTCCTCCTGAAAATCTCAATGAATCTAACAATCCGGGGAGATCACCCAGGTGAAGTACTATTCTCCTGGAAAGAGGGGATCAACAGAGCAGCCTAACCTTGACCTCATCTCCAAATTGGTAATACTGTTCCTGAATACCTTCCTGGGACTAATCTAACCTCAGTGTGCTCCCCAAAGCTACCCAAGGAAGTAACTAAAATGCAACAAAATATTAACTTTCTCACTTCATTGCCAGTAGATATTTAACAACCAATATAATTGCACAGATAGCGCAGAATTCAAGAAGCCCCAATGCCTAGTAAGCTGTCCAGGTTTACAAAGGTACTACATACTTCCCTTATTACTTAAAAGGTTGCATGCATTTGTGATCAAGATGAGAGTATGGTACAGATCTCAACTATCCCCACTTTCTCATTCTTTGTGAGATTATTCATGGTCCTTCACGAATCCTCTATGAGGATTCATCCAAAGTGCTAGAGGCCTTGGGAGCCTTTTACCATTGCATAAAGATGTTACATATATTGTCACTTTTAAGGCATTTGGTTTTTGACTATTTTTAATAGGGAAGCTTTCTATGCAAGAAGTGGGGTAGTAACCTGGAAATGACTTACATAAGAAGAAAAGACATCGACAAAACTTATTTAAAAGGGATAAAGAAAAGTACGTGGGTACTTAGGTTATCTGTTTTCCCTCCCTTTTTTCATATCTGGCCTAACTTCTTTACTGTATGATATCTTTTCCAACACTTCATCATGCAAGTCTTCATTGGTAATATGTCACAGCCTGCTTATGCCTATCATATATCTCTCATCTGCTCTTTCAGTTGCCAATAATTCTCATTCTTCAGTGATTCTGGGGTCTTCATATGCATAGTCATGGAGGATCACTGGAAGAAGATGCTTCTAAAAAGACAGATTTCTGTTTCATGAGCAACTGAAGATGGTTGAAAGTGCTATTCCATTTCCCTAATCCTTTCATCCTACTCTCTTCTTCCTATTCCATTCTGAGGCTAGTCTATTATCCATCTGATATTTGCCTAAGAGAAATATACTGATGGACTAGCTTTAAGGGCTGTGCATCCAATCACATACCACAGCATGGACAATAGGCAGTTTTTGAGTGGCTTGTACATAATAGGTGTTTAGTAAATTTTTTAATTGAATTAAATTTATTCCTTTTTTCTCCTTCCGAGGATTGTTAGGCTGAACCCTCCTGAGTGACTGAGTCTCATTTAAGATGCTATGCACTATTCTAGAGCTTAGTGCAATCAGGACAACGTCATCTGCAAATGGGAGCATCTGGAAAATTTCACCATCTATAGAGAATCCTTCTTCCATTTGGGCTCTATGCTGGATATCTTCCATAACAATAGGAAAGATTTTGGCAAGCATAAGCCTCCCTGTTTTATGCTTCACTTGATTTTGAAAATCATAGGATCATCAGGCAAAGTTATCTGTTTTCCATCTATCAAGGAATCTTGTATGATATTAACGAATGCATAGGAAATACCTTGTTAGCCCAATCTTTGAGAATGCATTTTTATTTCATCCAATCAAGTGGGAAAATGATGCTGGATTTAGAGGCAGAGGACCTTGGTTCAAAATTCTGGGTCTGCCACCTGGATGAACTTGGGTCAGTGACTTCTTTTCTTCTGTCCTACGTTCTCTCATCTTTAAAACAAAGGAGTTGAGTTAGATGACTTCTAAGATCCATTGCAGGATGAAAGTGCAGTCTGTCGGGTAATCAGCACCATCATGGGATCAGGTATTCTTGTCACCTTTTAGTCAAGTATGCCTTAAAAAAAAAATTGCAGTCTTTTAATTAAAAGGTGACAAATAACACACAGGTAGGAATTTAGCAAGTAGAAACTGTAAAAGCATCTTCTTGGTATATATTTAGCTATAGCCAAACATCTATTGCTAACAATGGATGTGGGTGCAGAGAAAAACAGTTGAGATTATTAACTAGAAATTAATTATAATAGCATAGCTCATACCAAGGTTAGAGAAAGAACAGAGTAGATAAGCTCAGAGACACAGTGTATCACTAGTGTACAGATGTTTCAACTGGTCAATTTTTGATAAAAGTCACCACTATCTTGTATGCGGAATAGTGTGTGAATGAATGACCAGGGGATATTCTGAGAAGTCCCACATCTTTCCATTTCCATCTTTGTTTATTCTGCACAGCTCTGCCCACTGACCTTCTAGAAGAAATGATTTGGAGTTTTTATCTGTACTTCTCAGGTCAAAAGATCATAGCGATCATTAGATTTAAAGCAGGAAGGGACCATATCAATAATTTAATACAACTTTGTTTTGTAGAAAAGAAACTCAAGTTCAGAAAAGTTAAGTGATTTGCCAAAGAACACAGGTAATAATCAGGGGAGCTGGAATTTTGAAACCATGTCTTTGGCCTCCAAATCCAATTTGGTATGTGGTGTGGGTTCTCAATCAGGTCCTGTGTTATTCATAGCCCAGACACAGAGTACATCCAAAAGGGAGCTGGAGCTTTGCAAAAGTGTCATAGATTCAGCCTGCAGCGGGATATCTGGTTTTCATCAGCTAAATTCATTTCTTCACTCTTAGAGGAGTCCATGGAGGTGGACATAGGGACATAGCCCTTGTTGTGGCTTTTCTGATAGAGAGGGATGTGAAATAACTGGGAAAGAGATCAGAAGGCAAGATTAGAAGCTAAGATGAATAAGAAGACTTGGAGGCTGCTCCAAATGTAGTACTCAAGAATATGGAAAATAATGGCCAGCTGCTCTCTATTCACTTAGGAGAAAAAATAAAAAGAAATAACCTTATGTTGCCAGAGGAAAAATTTTGGAAGGAAATAAGGATGAATTTCCCAACACGATTGTTCTTAAAATATAGGGCTTTATTATTAAGGAATTCTATAGAACTTTTTTGTCAGTAGGTCTTGAAAAACACAATCCATGTTTATTTGTCTTGTATGGTCCAGTTTGAAGATGAGTATGTGAACTAGAAAACCTCTTGGAGTCAAGCTGTTTACATGAAGGCAAAGAGGAGTATTGGTCTTCAATTTAGGGGAGACCAAAAATGGGGCAGCAAATCTTTCCTGCGGAGGTATACACCATGATATCTGTGGCTGACACACATGCGTGGAGCCCCTGATCAACCCTATTAGTTTCTACAGTGTGCAGAGCTATGTCTGAAGGGCACATCCCACAGAGGCAGGTATACACCCTGACACCTTGCTGAGAGGAGAAAAGGAATTCTCTCTGCTTGTTTTCCAGTGCTTGGATCTATCTCCAAGATGACTAGAGACTGAGAGTAAGGGTTGGACGGACTCTGAAAAGTCTGTTCCCGACTAGGCCTCCTACTCATGCATATCTTTCAGTAAGTCCTGCCCTTAACATAACAATATCACTCCTCCTTTAAAAGTTTTAGGGGCATTTGAATGCAACGTTAGGTTAATGGCAAGGATGAATGAAATTTACAGAGAATCATGCAATTCCATATTAATACTTTTAACCAACTACATGATTTTTTGTTATGAGTAAAGTTGCTAATACAACTATATCCATTTTTCATGAGTGATCTTTCACATAATAAATAATAAAGTTGTCCATTTTGAGCTCAAAAACCTTCAATGATTCCTTCATACTTACCAAATAAGGTTCAAACTACTTAACACGTCCTTCAAAATCCTATAGTCTTGGGCCTAAACTATCTTTTTATTTTATCTACAATACTTCGATATGACAGATTGTCCTCCTGGAATGTGCCAAGTCATTCCCACCTCCTTTCCTCTACTCATGCTGTTCTTTGATCTGAAATTCCCTTTTCCTCTATCTTCACTCCCCTGCTTATCCAACTTTTAATCCATCCCTCAGAACCAAGCTTCATTCCTACTTCCTTCATTTTACTTGTACCTCTGGCATCTAGTACAGTATCTAGCTTGGTCCTCTTTGAGTATAAAGGATCACAACCAATAGTATCTCAACATAGTAGGCACCAAATAAATACTTATTGACTGAGTGATTGATTGATTCCTTCATGAACAATTCATTCTCTGGGTACTTAACCATTTACAAGGAACCTCAATCAAGTTGGTATTCTGCTAAGGGAAACTACGTTTGCATCAAGTAGAGAAGCATAGTAAGGCAGGGTAAAGTCCCTGATAAGGGTCATCTTAATTTCCTTTTTTCTTCAGATTAAAGAGCTACTTTATATTTTATTCTAATCTTCTTCAATAGACAGAAGGGCCCCAGAATATGAAAATGGGTCCATGCGAGTCCAGAACTGTCTTGGAACACTTTTTGTCCCAGTATAGAAATATCATCAGAATTTTAGAGTCCCTATGACCACTGGGAATAGTACTGTATTTACAGTCAGAGGATCTGGGTTCAAATCCTAGTTTTGTCACTTTTTGTAGACTTTGGGCAAATCACTTAATTTATGTGGGCCACATTGGTTTTTATCATCTGTAAAATGGAGGTGGAGAGTTTGGACAAGATAATTTTGAATTCCCTTCCAACTCTAAATCCAGAATCCTATGATCCTATGACTTGAGAAGTTTATATAACTGGAGGGCACCCACAAGTAGAGTGTATAAAACTCTAATATGGATGTTGTATCATATGGCCCCAACTCACAAATGAGTTGTGTCCCAAAAGTTTATCTTTTAATTTTGTGTTTGAAATTCAGAGTGCATTTTCCCAAAGAAACAATATCACAAGTGGTGGTTAGTTCCTCAGACTAGTCTATTAAATGATAAATTCCACAAGAGTAATGAAGCTGTCATTTAAACTCTACACTAAATGACCTGAGCTCTAGATCTATGGAGTCACAAGTCATTAGGCAGAGGTGAAAAGAGAGTGTCCTCCCTACTTTCTTGTATAATGGTTCTATGGCATTAGGTTCCATAGGTCCAGCAAGAGTCACTGGGGATAGAGTAACATCTATTTACAAGCATCATTTAAAAAAAATTTTTTTTTAGGCTATTGGGGTTAAGTGACTTGCCCAGGGTCACACAGCTAGTAAGTGCCAAGTGTTTGGTCTGAGGCTGGATTTGAACTCAGGTCCTCCTGACTTCAGGGTCAGTGTTCTATCCACTGTGCCACCTAGCTGCCCCCACAAGCATCATTTTAAGGTCAGATATTCTTTAGTTGGATACTCTTTGTACAGCTTTGTAACATCTCTTTTAACTTGCACTTTTTTTTGCTTGTCTAACTTTCCACAACTTTCTATGACTAGCTAATAAACTCCTTTAGGTTACAAATTTTGTGTTGTCTTTTCATTTGTCTGCCTCAAGTAACTTGCTTAGTCAACTACTCATGTGAGGTGTTGAATAAATATTTATTGAATGAATAAACTCCTATTTAAAATAAGTAAAAGGTTTCCCATGATTCAAATTTATCCTTTGACCTTAAATACACATATACATACATTAATTAATGTTTCATAATACCTGGTACCCCTGCTGATTGATTTGCTATACCCTATAGGAGTGAGTAGACTTTTCTGAAGAAAAAGTGTGGTGAATGAATGGAAACCCTTCAAGAAGAATTACAGAGAGCCACAGAGAGCCAGTTTTCAACAATTGTCACCTTATGGATGAAGGCAAATTGTAAAAAGATCTACGAAGCAAAAATTTCCAACATGACAATATTATACCACTAAAATTATACTGGAAACTACTGTTAACAAATAATCAAAAGTGATTCCCATTCTTGGGTCTCACTCTAAGGGGAGTGATAATCAGGAGCAAAATAATCACATAGTAATAAGAAAGAGAGAGAATAAGAGGTTTAAGAAGTGGTAATGGTCCAAATTCCTGTTTACCATTTTCAAAACTGTAATCATACGTTGTCTTCATTAAAACGCTAAATATCTGAGGCTTTATTCGGTTAAAAAACCCCGTTAATTTAAAATAGTCATTTGGTATGATATATTCGGTAATAGTATTCATTCAATAACAAATATTTGCTGTGTGCCTGGCACTGTACAAAACGAGGGGATACAGAAAAAGGCAAAGGCAGTCCTTGCTCTCAGGGAACTCATAGTCTATTGGGGGAGACCATACGCAAACAGCTTTGCGCAAACAAAATAGAGAGGTGGCTCAGTGGATAGAGTGCTAGACCTGTAGTCAGGAAGACCCGAGTTCAAATCCAACCTCAAATACTTACTAGCTGTATAACACTGGGCAAGTGACAACCTCTGTTTGCCTTAATCCAGGGGAGAAGGAAATGATAAACTATCCCAGTGTCTTGTCAAGAAAACCCCATGGACAACATTGGCACTTTATGGTCCACGGCATAACAGAATCTAACATGACTTAATGACTAAAAATCAACAATGTGCAAATAAGATATATACACGATCAATTGGAACTAATCAACAGAGGGAAGGCACTAGAATTAAGAAAAATATGGAAAGGCTTCCCCTAAGGTCAGATTTTAGTTGGAACTTGAAGGAAGCCAAGTAAAGTTGGGAAGAAAAAAAAACTCAGTGGAAATACAGTGGCAGATATTCCCTAAGAATACTAAAAAGGAAAGCATTTGTATATTTTCAATCAATAAATCTTTTTTATTGCTATATGATTAATAGTTTGAAGTTCTAGACAACAATTTGGAATTATGCAAGAAAAGTTACTAAATTGTTCCTACTCTTTGACCCAGAGAATCCACTATTAGGTTCCCAGCCTACATGCCATTTCCCAACCAGTAACCAAGGAAAGTCCCCTACAAATTACATTCCCCGAAAACAGAAGGGCAAAATAAATTACTTTTTGTATTATTAGAATGATTGCAGCTGATACCCCATGTCATTTTCCAACCTTATAGTTTAACAGTTCTTAACAGAAAGGAAGAATGTGTGCTTTAATTTCAATAGCTTGGTACCAGCATTTCTTTTTGTACTTGACCAGAGTTTTATTCACATTTAATATTGCTCTTTTTAAAAATCATTATAATTGTATATGTTATTCTTTTGACTCTGCTTTTATCACTACACAATACTTCATGTAAGTACTCATGTGTTTCCTGGAATTATTCATACTTTCCATTCTTTTTAATGCAACAATATTCCATCATATTTATATGCTGTAGTTTATTCAGCCATCTCCTAATCACTGGACACATGTTTTCTTTTCAGATTTTTGTTATGTCATGTGAGAATGTGACCCCATCAGATTTCAATAAATTTGTAGGCAGTATGTGGCAAGTTACAGGTACAATGAGATATAAGGGTGTTTCCTATTAAGTCTATATTGTAGAAGGTGAGTTCAAATCCAGCCTCAGATACTTTGTAAGCTGTGTGACTCTGGGCAAGTCTCTTAACTTCTGGACAAAGGAAACGGAAACCACTCCAGTGTCTTTGCCAAGAAAACCCCATGGAGATGACTGAATGACTGAACAACAGAAGGTGAGACCTATTCAAACTTGAGTGGATCATTCCACCCCTGGTAAAGAAAGCGAGGCTTTCATTTGTTATCCAGTTGCCTCTGACTCTCCGTGACCCAGTGGACCATAGCACACCAATACTGGCAGTGGGGTATTCTTGGCAAGGGTGTTGGAATAGTTTGCCATTTCCTTTTCTGATGGATTAAGGCAAAGAAAGTTAAGTCACTTGACTAGGATCACAGAGCCAGTAAGTGTCTAAGGACAGATTTGAATTCAAGTCTTCCTGTCTCTAGGCCCACTGAGCTATCTAGCTACTGCCAAGGCTTCGAGTATATCATTGCGAGACAATAAATCTTGCCCCCAGGATAGGTTCCCCAGTCCAACTTGAAAACTATGACTGAAAAACAAAACAAAACAAACAAATCTGGGAAACTCTGAACTCCAGAGCTGGTTTGTGATTGATTACTGGACAAAGGGCCATTGCCTATTTATGGCCTAGTCTGCAGAAATAAAGATTTGGGAAATTTGACCATGAGAAAGGGTAAGATCTTTTCATTCAGAGTAATATTCCAGAAGTGGTCCTATATATGTAAAATACTAATATGAATATTTTTATTCAGTTAGGGATTTTCTTATTGTTAACTTCCTTGAGGGTAGTAATGGGTCCTCTGGGTCAAAAGGTATAAACAATTTAGTAACTTTTCTTGCGTAATTCCAAATTGCTTTCCAGAACATTAGCCTATTAATCATGAAGTTGACTTTCTGTTTATAGTGGTTTTATATTGCTCTCTTTTTATGTGAAAATCAACTACTTGATGATCTTATCCCCACCGCTCACTCATTGCTCTCTCCCTTGAAATAAAAAAAAAAAAGTTAAGCAAAACTGATTGTACTTATTTTTGAAGGCCTTAATTAAAAAAAAAAATTGTACCTGTAGTAACTGAATTCTGTTGCATGGTGAACAAATGCAAAGTGTTTTAAAAAAAGCTTCTTTAAAAATGGTTTGTTTAGAGATAACATGTGATAGTAGAAAGAGCCCTGAATGTGGAGCCTACAGAAACCTGCACTTTTGTGATCTTCATTTTAATCAGAATAGCAGCTTAGGCTGAACACGTAGAGCTTTGCACAGAAATTTAGAGAGCACAAAAGTTTAACCCCTCCACTCCTCCAATAGTTAAAAGTAACAAGTCAAAATAACTAGACTATGGGACAGCTAGGGGGGCACAGTGGATAGAACACCGGCCCTGGAGTCAGGAGGACCTGAGTTCAAATCTGGCCTCAGACACATAATACTTCCTAGCTCTATGACTCTGGGCAAGTCACTTAACCCCAATTGCCTCACTAAAACAAATGAATAAACAAACAAACAAAAAAACAAAATATCTAGACAGTATAAAATACCTGAGAGTATACATGCCAAAACAGTCACAGGAACTACATTAAAATACATAAAATGCTTTTTATACAAATAAAGTCAGATTTAAATAACTGGAGTAATATTTATTATTCATGGGTAGGTAAAGCCAGTATGATTTTTAAAAATGACAATTTTACCTAGCTAATCTATTTATTCAATGCCATCCCAGCTAAAATACTAAAAATAATTTTTGCTGAATTAGAAAAAATAAGAACAAAATTCATTTGGAAGAACAAAAGGTCAAGAATTTCAAAGAAACTAAGGGTAAAAAAAGGTAAAAGAAGGTGATTCAGCAATACTAGATCTTAACCTACAGTATAAGGCAAGAGCATTGTTAAAGTGTAAAATGGATAATTTCAGTTATTTTAAATTCAAATTTTCTTGTATAAATAAAACCAATGTAGCCAAGAATAGAAGGAAAGCAGAAAACTGGGGGGGGGGACTTTCATAGACAAACTCTCAGATAGGAATGTGTTGGAATACTGCTGTAATATAATAAATGATGAGCTGGTTGATTTAGAAAAATATAGAAAGACTTGGACCAATTAAGGAAGATGCTATCTACTTCCAGAGAAAGAAATAAAACAGAAGTTCGGTCTTACCTATGTGTGTGTGTGTGTGTACGTGTGCGTATATGTTTTATATATATCTATATATCTATATATCTATATATCTATATCTATATATCTATCTATCTATCTATCTATCTATCTATCTATCTATCTATCTATCTAATATATTATATATATATATATATATATATATATATATATATATATATATATCTCCACAATTAATTGTAGCCTCTATGGTAGAGGGAGTGGAGGGGGGGAGAAGAAGAGAAGAAGAAGAAAAAAGAAAGTACACAGCAGAGAACAAAAGAACACCTAGAAGGAAGCTAAGAAAAGCTGGATAGCTTTGAAAACAATATGTAGCATTAATTGTACAGGTTTTCTTGAAATGGAAATGTATTATATTATATTGAATCCTCTCATGTTTTTCTGTGTATGTGGAAATGTTCTCTTTTTTATTTTCTCATTTTGTATTTAAATTTAAAGTTAATAAAAATTTACATTTAAAAGAATAAATAAAAGTAACAAGTCAAATGAATCGAATCCAACTCAATAAACATTAATTATGCCACTACTATGTGCTTAATAAATGATTTATTATGATAAGCATTGAAGATTCAAAGACAAAAACAAATTCAAGTCTTTTCTTTCTATGAGCTTTCGTATTGGGAAAAGCAACATGAAAACAGATGAGTAAACATAAAACATGTAGAAATGTAACCAGCAGATGGCATTATGAGGCAGGGTTTGGCTGACTAGGTCAGGAAGTCACTCATCTTTGACACAAGGTTTGGTCAGTCTTACCAGAATACAGGGCAGATCAGGGGTAAAGTGAGATTATTTTCCCAGGGTCCTCCTTACTCTGGAAGACAGAAATTTTATCAAAACTCTCATTACTTAATCTGGCAAGCCAACAACTCCATAGCCTAGTAGTGACTTCCATGGTTTGTCTGATTATTAGCTAATTAGCATTATTAATAAAATGTAAACCATAGGATTCTCTCCCAATTGGCTCAGTTCCCAGTTGGAGTTGGGGACAGTGAGGTGGGGGAGAAATAAAAGAGTCCCTGGCACCTCCTGACAAGCAGAGAAATTTCTTCCTCTCCATTGCTTTATTGCTGTAACACAAGCTATTTACTAATTTCTTCCATTGCAGTCTTCTTATACATAATTCACTAATAGGCACAGATCACAAAGAATTTATGAGGAATCGTAGTTTTATATGAAACACCTCAGGAACTAAAAATAGCTTAAAGACTTAGAAAAAATAGCATAGAAAGTTTTTGTCAGATGAAAGATTGGGAAAGGGAAGAGAGGAATTAACTTTCCCAACCTTTTCAATGATCTTAAAGGAGAAGCATTAGTCAATACCATAAGAATGTTTTCCTAACAAATATAAACTGTGGCTATTGAGGACAACTTGAAACACCCTGATCCTTGTCAAAACACCTGCAGGCGGCTTGTCTTTTTTTTTTTCTGTACCCACCATTGTACCAATTGCTTATGTGCTCACTGTTGTCAACTTCTCCTGCCACTGTAAGTCTTTATTCAAAATCTCTCAGCCTGGTGGAATTCTACCCCTGGATTCAAAGCTCCAAATAGCCTCAGTCCCTCCAAAGACAAGGAGAAAATTCTGTTTGGGACTACAATTCCCAGCATTCATTTGGGTTTCAGAGCCTTTTGCTGCCCACAGGAGGATCTACCTTAACACTCAGTTAACCAAAATAAATACAATTTTGTTATTGTTATTGGAGGTGAGAGGACTAACAAATTGGGGGATCAGGAAAAGATTCTCATAATAAATGGCCTCTGAACTAAATCTTGAAGGAAGCTAAGAACTTTAAGAAAGAAAAATGAGATGGTAATCATTCTAGAAGTTGGAGGAGGAGGGAAGGAATTAGCCTCTGCAAAATATAGAGACTGGAAATGAAATATCATGTACCAGGAAGAGCAAGGAATAATGTTAAATTAGACTAGGAAGGCAGATTGGAGACAGATTGTTATGGGTTTCAAATGCTAGACAGACGAGCATTTTATCATAGAGCCAATATGAAGCTACTGATGTTTCTGGAGTAGAGGAATGATACGATCAGACCTGTGCTTTGGAAAATAATTTTGGCCATTATGTAGAAGATAGATCAAAAAGGGAAGAGATTGGAGTCAGAGTAACTGTGGAAGTAACAAAAGTTTTTTCATAGACTAGGCTGGTTTCCCTTGATGCTGTCTTTGGAATTTAGTTCAGAAGTTTAAGGGCTTCCTTGTTACCTGTGGCGTAAAAGTCCCATCTATGGATGGTTAGTGTTCCTGAGATTTGGGGGAATCCCTATTGTCTTGCTACATCTTTCTGACCCAAAGTTAGTGCTCTGGCAAATGTAGAAATGGAAGGGAGCAGAGTCAAGTTTTAGTAAAACATATTGTTTTAATTATATTGTGAAAAAAATATTTTCTTTGAATTTTATTTTCAATGAATGTTGAACTCCAATCCTGAACTTGAGTCAATGGCCTGAGCTAGACCTAATTCAGCACATTTGGCAGTCACTGGTTTGTTTCTTGAAGACTTCATATTTCTCAAGCTTAAGTGTGGGGGAGAGTGATGCAGAAAAGGGAGTATCCAATGACTGGATAGTCAGATGTGGGATTCTGGCTCCCTTTGACTATTACCTTTCTAACCAAATATGGGGAGTCCTCCCAATGGAATAAAGCAGGGTACGACACTTACCCTGGGGAATTAGGTCAATGAGTGCTTAAGGAGCTTGACTGGCTTTTACTAATGGTTTTAGAAAATCTGGATCACTAGCATTAGGAAAATAAAATAAATTAACTCAAAATCTGATTAAAACTATATTATTTACTATTAAGAAGAACTGCTACCCTTGAACTTCACCCCACCAGGTCAGATCCTATAATCAGAAAGACATGCTTCAAGGCAATGAGAATCTTCTCAATTCTAAGGAATACCAACCACCCTTGAGCTAGGCTTTTTATGCCTCAGGCAATAAGGAAGCCTCTGGGTTAACTAAACTCCAAAAACTGCCTTCTTGCCTCCTTAGAAAGAAACTGGAACAAACCACATAAAAACGTTTACCATTTCTTACCACATTGCACAATTAAGAGACAATTGCATGCAAAATTATTGTAACATTAAAAAAAAGATGAATACAATGGATTTTGAAAAACATGGAAGACCTGTATGAACTGATGCAGAGAAGTGAGCAGAAACAAGATAATAATGTACATGATAAGTACAATAATATGAATATAAACAATTTTGAAAGATTATCTGATCAAGATGCTATTTAATCATAAATTCCCAGGACTAATGATGAAATATCCCACCTGGTAGTGAGGGGATAGCCTAGAGGCACAGAGAAAATAATTTGTTCTCAGTTACTGCCAGTGTGTTGATTTAATTTGTTTGTTACAAGGGAAAGATTCTATTGGAGGGGCATGTTTAATAGGTAGTGATATATATGAAAAAAAAAAGCAACAGAAAAACACTTTTCACTACACAGAAAAAATGAAAAATAAAGTACAGAAGGAGACATAAACTAATAAGGCCTTTTTTTACTATGACCTTATTAGATATGTACGAATATATGTATGTATAACACATATTCATGTAAATCAAACTTTGTAGAAAAGAATTCTGTTCACAGTTTATTATACAGTCTTTTTGTTCTTTTTATATTGAACTGTTGGATGATTGTTAAAATCATAATAAAAAAGAAAACTAAAAGCAGATCATAGGCAAGAGGTGATCAATATTTTGGCTAGGGTGGTGTTTATGTGAATGAAGAAGAAAGAAAAAGAGAGAGGAGAGAGAAAAAAAGAGGAGAGAGAAAAAGGGGAAAAGAGAGAGAAAGAGATTATGAATACAGAATCAACGATACTTAATCCCTCTTGATCAACTACATTCATGCTAATGTCTTATTATCTTAACTTCATTCTTGCAAAGGTCAGCGCTTTGTGCTGCCTAATCCACATTTTGTTCTTATTTCCCTGTGGGCTAAAATTGTTAATTATATTTCTGACTTCACTTTTTGGGAGCTATGTTTCCTCACTTGTCAAATGGAAGTCACAGTAGTGCTGTGACAAAGTGAAGAGTTGGCCTTGGTACCTAGAAGACCTGAGTTCAAGTCCTACCTCTGATCTATACCAACTGTATGAATTTGGGCAAGTCACTTAACAATGCTTTAGTGGTTGAGGAAATCCCAGGTCCAGTTCTCATCCTTGTCCCTATTGCTACCTACTTCACAAAGTTATTGTAATGTTAGTGTTCTATTTTAAAATGATATGAAAATATGAGTCATTATTTAGAGCAAAGCCCATCTGTAGAATTTTAAAGCCTTGAAGATTAGGAAAACACTCCCTGGGACATGAGTCAGAGCATCTTGGTTCAAATCCTGGCTCCTTTACTTACTAACCCATGTGACCTCGGGCAAGTCACATGACTCCTCTGGGACTTGGTAATCTTGTCTGTTAAATGAGATCAATGGATTATAAATCATCTCACATTCCTTCTAGTTCCAAATCTATGATCCTAAAGTTAAATTTCCTTCTGGAAAGTCCATATCATCATAAAAGCAGGTGACACTTATACTTAGTCAAATCCAAACATAGAAAAACTAGCCTATCTGATTTTTGATTAATATTCAGTATAAATTGAAATTGCATTTTAATGTCTTGACACTGAGGTTGAGTATATATATTGAGGAAGCAAGTTTGAAAATTATGAACATTATCTCTAAAAATTCAGGCAAAAATTCTATGCCCAATTGGACAACTGCAATTTCTGTCTACACTGTCTAGACCAGAGGCACAAGATAATGCCTCCATTCTGTGCCTTTTTTCATCCTCTGTATAGAAACATTTGATTTGGTACAATAGAAGTTTGTTTTATCTTCATCCCCATAAGAGAGTTGAGAGCTTCTCTCTAGAGTAGAAATCTATGTCACACGACCTTTGGACTGATAAGAATCTCCTTAGAATAAAGAAACCTTATGAGATTTTCTGCCCAATCAGAAAGTCCACTAGCTCTGAGATCAACAGGGTTTAGTATAGTCAGAAAGGCAACCAGAAATCATACTTTGAGTTCTTACTAGAAGGGATAAAGTACCAACAGCAACCATGACTTGAACCCCATCCCAATGGCTCTAAAAAAAACAGGCAATACTGGTGAGAGGGAGCAGGGTGCAAGAAGAGAATGGAGAACACCAGTTGTAGGAATAATTGCACCTTCTTCTTGGATATAGTATCAAAAGCCCTTGTGAAGATGATTTATACCAGAGGTGTCAAACTTCAGAGTCTAAACCAGATTAAAATTTAATTGGGAAATATTTAACAAAATTAGTAAAAATACAATAAAGCAGAAGATAATGTTGACATGCTAATCTAAGTCAATATAAAGGCCGCACAGATCCTTAAGTAAGGTTTAATGGTCCCTGTTTCTATTTGAGTTCAACACCACTGTCTTCAAGGTGAACATAGTAGGGGGCTGAAGATGCTATTGCCAGCTGCAATGGAATTATGTAGGCACCAAAGCCAAGCCAAGCCATCTATGATTTACTGATGCACCACCTGGGCTGTTCAGAAAGATCTGAAACTGGCAATAGATTCTGGAATCCAAGCTGGTGTTCTGATTTATAAACAGACTTGTAGTAAAATTCCACATCTGGAGAATTATTATGTCCAATCGATTAATCAAGTCAGTGCCAAGCCAGTACTAGAATCTAGGACTCTTGATCCTTATTCCTGTGTTAGGTTATTCTCCTTAACATAAAAAAAAGAACCAAAAGCCACAGTTTTCTATTTACCTCTTCTCTTTTTGCCCTCTGTGAAAATCCCTAACTTGATAAAATTTTATAGCTTATGAATCATATAAATTATTACCTTGTATAAAGGATAGTGTACTTCTGTAGCCTCTAGGGCTCCCTGTTGTAGGAAAGGCCTGATTCAGGCCGTTCTCTGGCAGGTTTTTTTTTTTTTGAGTTTAACATAAATTTATTTATTTTTAGTTTTCAACATTCACTTTCACAAGTTTTTGAGTTCCAAATTTTCACCCCATCTCCCCCCTCCCTCCACCCCAAGATTACATGCATTCTGAATATCCCTTCCCCTAGTCTGTCCTCTCTTCTATCTCTCCCCCTTCTCTTATCCCTTCCCCTTCTATTTTCCTGTAGGCAGGATAGACTTCTGTACCCCATTTCCTATATTTCTTATTTCCCAGTAGCATGTGAAAACATTTTTTTAAACATATGTTTTTAAAACTTTAGGTTTCAAATTTTCTCTCTTACTCCCTCCTCACCCACCCTCATTGAAAAGGCAAGCAACTCAATATAGGTTGTACATGTGCAGTTATGCAAAACACGTCCATAGTAGACATGTTGTGAAAAACTAACTCTATTTCCCTTAATCCTATCCTGCCCTCCCATTTATTCTATTTTTTTTTGACCCTGTCCTCCTCAGAAGTATTTACTTCTGATTACCCCTTTCCCAATCTGCCTTCCTCTCTATAATCCCCCTGCTCTCTTGTCCTCTTCTCCCCCTATTTTCCTGTAGGGTAAGACCGATTTCCACACCCAATTGAATGTGTATGTTATTCCCTCCTTAAGCCAAATCCTATGAGAATAAGATTCACTCATTCCCTCTCACCTTCCCCATTTCCTCCACTGTAAGAGACTTTTCTTTTCTTTTTTTTGTGAGATAATTTACCCCATTCTACCTCTCCCTTTTTCTTCTCTGTATAATCCTCTCTCATCCCCTAATTTTATTCTCCAGATATGACCCCTTAATCTTCAACTTACCCTGTGTCCTCTATCTATCTATCTATCTATCTATCTATCTATCTATCTATCTATCTATCTATCTATCTATCTATCTATCTCTATACATATATACATATATTTTTTTCCTCCAACTACCCTAATACTGACAAAGGTCTCATTAGTTATAAATATCATCTTTCCATGCAGGAATGTAAACAGTTCAACCTTAATAAGTCTGTTATGATTTCTCTTTCCTGTTTACCTCTTCATGTTCCACTTGAGTCTGTATTTGAAAGTCAAATTTTCTATTCAGCTCTGGTCTTTTCATCAAGAATGCTTGAAAGTCCTCTATTTCACTGAATGACCATTTTTTCCCTGAAGGATTATACTCAGTTTTGCTGGGTAGTGATTCTTGGTTGTAATCCTATCTCCTTTGCCCTCTGGAATATTATATTCCATGCCTGGTCCTTTAATGTAGAAGCTGCTAAATCTTGTGTTATCCTGATTGTGTTTCCACAGTACTTGAATTGTTTCTTTCTGGCAGCTTGTAATATTTTCTCCTTGACCTGGGAACTCTGGAATTTGGCTACAATATTCCTAGGAGTTTTCCTTTGGGGATCTCTTTCAGGAGGAGTGTGGATTCTTTCAATTTCTATTTTGCCCTCTGGTTCTACTATATCAGGGCAGTTTTCCTTGATAATTTCTTGAAAGATGATGTCTAGGCTCTTTTTGATCATGGCTTTCAGATAGTCCCAATTTTTAAATTCTCTCTCCTGGATCTATTTTCCAGGTCAGTTGTTTTTCCAATGAGATATTTCACATTGTTTTCTAATTTTTCATTCTTTTGGATTTGTTTTACAGTGTCTTGATTTCTCATAAAGTCACTATCTTCCAATTGCTCTATTCTAATTTTTAAGGAAGTTTTCTTCAGTAAGCTTTTGGACTTCCTTTTCCATTTGGCCAATTTTCTTTTTAGGGCATTTTCTCCTCATTGGCTTTTTGGACCTCTTTTGCCATTTGGGTTAGGCTATTTTTAAGGTGTTATTTTCTTCAGTATTTTTTGGGTCTCCTTTAGCAAGCTGTTGACTTTTTTTCATGATTTTCTTGCATCACTCTCATTTCTCTTCCCAGTTTTTCCTCTACTTCTCTTACTTGCTTCTCAAAATCCCTTTTGAGCTCTTCCAAGGCCTGGACTGATTCATATTTTTCTTGGAGGCTTTGGATGTAGGAGCTTTGACTTTGTTGTCTTCTTCTGGTTGTATATTTTGATTTTCTTTGTCACCAAAGTAAGATAATATAGTCTGACTCTTTTTGCGCTGCTTGCTCATGATCCCGGCCAATTACTTGAGTTTTAAACTCTTTGTTAAGGTATGAATCTTCTTCCAATGTGGAGAATGTACTGTCCCAAGCTTCGGGGGGGCTTGTACAGCTGTTTTCAGAGATACTTGTAGGAACCTGTAAATTTTCAGTTCTTCCAAGGTGGTATGATAAGGGGTGAGGTGTTTACTCCCTTCCTGGCCTGTGACCACAAGTACTCCTTTCTGTCCTGTAACTGTGAGGAGGGGTTTCTCTGTGTACAGCCACCATAATCTCCACCAAGCCAGCGCTCCTCCTCACCCCAGCACCGCTGCCCGGAACTGTGACCCAGATTCACACAAGGGCAAAGCAAGAGATTCCTGCCTCAGCACTGGCAAAGAGATCCCTGCGATCCCTCTCTAATCAGCCACTGGATTCCCCCTCAGTCTGTGGGCCGGAAGCTCAGGAAGCAGCTGCCCCGCCCCAGGGCCAATCTCTTGGGGAATGGTGCTGAGACCCCGCCTTCCTTTCTCAGCACCGACAGAAACAGACTTTTCCCACTGACCTTCTAAGTTGTCTTTGGCATTAGTGGATTGAGGAGTCTGGAAACCTCCACAGCTGCCAAGAGATTCAGTCCTCTGAGGCCTGCTCCAGGTTTGCTGCGGCCTGTGCACCCACACCACGCTGTGCTGTGCTCCCAGCCTGGTGCAATACACCTTTCTGATCAATCATCCAGGTTGTCTTGGGCTGGAAATTTGTTTCACTCTGTCTTTTTGTGGGTTCTGCTGCTTCAGAATTTGTTTAGAGCCATTTTTTATGAGTATTTGGAGGGGTTTGGAGGAGAGCTCAAGCAAGTCACTGCTTTCACTCCGCCATCTTGGCTCCGCCCTACTCTCTCTGGCAGTTTGAGTTTAATGCTGGAGCACAATGAGATATTCACAGACTATGTAACGGTTAACAAAAGGAGGCTTACTTAGCCAATCCAAGGGAAGGATGTTCAAATGAGGGTGCCATGTTGATTCAGCTGAATCTAACTTCCTAGTGCTGGTCATTTAATATGTTGTGGTTGCAGTCTTCAAAGGGGGCTGGAGCATCTCAAGGAATTTTGTGCTCAGGTGACCAGAAAGCCACATCAATTCCCTGAAGAGGTTTGCTTTAGATAGTCTAATCTCAAGGAAAGTTTCAATACCTCTTAAGGAAAAGAACTGTGCTTGGGGTAGGGCCTTAGAGAAAGCTAGCCCACCCTACCTATCAGTGTCGAAGGAAATATTGCTGCCATTATACTCATGCTTACACATGGGTACACATCTTCCTTCCCTTGGTTCAAGGAACATTGTGGGATATCAACCCCTTAAAACCATAGCTTGTACATCGCTACTGATGTATTTCTTTTATCAGACTGAGATCGCAGTAGTAGAAAGTTCAAAAATATTTTTAAATAAACAGCACAGCGAGATAAATGATCAGAAAAATATCCTACACATATCCAGGGAAACACTTTCCCACCCTTCAAAGAGACAGCATGCATAATGAATACATGTGACTAGGGAACATGCAAGTGAGTGGAGGTAGGGAGGGGGTATGGAATGAACCACATGTAGACAAGGAAACTCTTTTCCTCAATGATGTAGCATTATTAACGTCTTCTAGTAATGTCTTTGGATAAGCTTCTTCCTCCGCTGAGGTATTCTGCCATTCTCTTTGTCCTTCTGGCTGGACATCTCTCTGCTGGGTATTGCTGCTCCTTTTGTTGCTCTTTGCTGCCATCTATTGGTCATCAGCTACTAAGTGACCTTCTCCCCCAGAAGGTGTTGAAGGCTTCTAGCTCCTTAGCCTTATAACGCCAAGATATATCTTACTATCTTTTGTGATGCAAACCCCAGCCAGCAGCATCAAGTCAACTGGTTAGACAAATCTTTAGGCATTTTTAGACTATTTTGTGAATACTTTTCTCTAGCTTCTGCTTAGGATTCTTCATTTAAACTTCTCCTTGAGTAATAGTCCAAAATTTGTTTTAACTCTGATTATACCACACTGGTCATTGTTTTTTTATCCTTCAAATCATACCTGGGGTTCCATTTAACAAAACTACAAAGGAATTGTGGAAAGCTAGGGCAATGTAATGTATTTGTCCCTGGTTTCCATTCAAATCAACTTGGGGAAAATCCCATCAATACGCTGAGCACTCTCCAAGAAATGATATTAATATTGTACTCTAAACCATACACACAAACTTGCCAGAAACATTTTTTAAAAATTAATTTTGTGATTATTCTAAATTCAAGCATTGTTCTACTTAAGAGAGAAATGAGAGAAATAAACCAAAGTGACAGATTCCCCTCATGCCCTTAGACATCTCTTCCCTATAAGACATTTTTGAGGTAACATTTATAGGAATCTTGAACAAGAAACATTTCACAATATGATAAAACATAGTTACACAACTCAGGGTAAGGTAAAGTTAATGTTTTGCTTCACTGAACAGAACAATAGTCACTTAATCCTTCCCCAGTGCTTGTTACACATTACTGCCAGGAACATCTACTCCCCACACTTTGTATTTACTTATCCACAAACATATTTTTGAGGGCAAAGAATAGTTCATTTTTGTCTGTATTTACCTAGTGCCTAGCTTTGCACAAAATAGCTGTTTGTAACTGTTTTGTTTTTACTTAATTGTTTTTATTTTTATCTTAAGGCATTATTAACAACATGACTTCTGCGTTATAGGGGAATATGGTCAAGAACGATGTGACCAGTAAGATATCTTGGGGTTATTTTTGTGTGTGTGTTCTTTCTGAGGTCAGTCAGTCAATACCCATGTGTCAGGGACTTTTCTAAGTGCTAAGGATACAAAGAAAGACAGTCTCTGCCTTCATGGAGCTCCTAATATAATGAAGTAGAATGAATACTCTACTCACTGGCCCTTAAATACGTTCTGTATGTCTGAACCTTATATGCATCCTGTACTCTGTCTAAGGTGCCTTTTCTCCATTTGCTGAAATACTATTTCTCCTTCAGGTACTTCCAGGCCAATCACCAAAGTCAGATCAGAAAAGGATCTTATTAGTCATCCAGTCAATATGAGGAAAATGAAGACTAGAGAGTGGTAGTGACTTGACCAAGGTCACACCAGCAGTAAGGGGTAGAGCTAGGAATAAATCCCTAGTCTACTGACAAAAAAACCCAAACTCTTTCCACCATTAGAGATGTCTCTCACTTAATGGCAGTGCCATGATCTCCATGAAGTCTTCCCTAAGCATCTCTCTAACTTCCATCTGGATTTAACTCTCATTTAGAGCTCTCATAGTTCCTTGTTTTCCCTCATTTAGGATATTTATCACATACAATCTCGAATTATGGCTATTTATGCATATTCTTCCTTACTAGACAATAAAGTCACTGGAGGCAGCATGGGGTAAGGAAAAAAATTAATTTCTTTATCTATAAAACAAAAATAATTATTTCACAGCCATCATAGGGTTTTTTGTGAACATCAAAAGAAAACAAGTAATGTAAAGTATTTTGTGAAGAATAAATCTCTATATAAATGACTATACTCATCTCCCTAGCACCATGTACAATACCCAACTTACAGCAATTGTTCAGTAAATGTGGAATGAATGAAAGAACTTAGAACCTCTACCCAATGATCTACATCTTAGAAAATTTCCAGCCTCTTTTATGGACAGAATGTGTCTCTAAGTGTTATGGGCTGGACCTGATTCATGCCCATTCCCTGGTAGTTTATGCTTGCAACTAGCACAGAATATGACTCAGTTCATTCAACAATTAAAAGATCTACTTAGTCATAGCAGTAAAAGGATGTTCAACAAGGATATGCATTGAAGACACCTTGAGTTGATTTAGCTAAGCATAGCTCCCTCTCCTGAATTATCCATCATTTTCTACAATCCAAATATCAGAATGTGCCTAAAGCTCCTCTTCATTGCCTTGAATTTGGAAGACTAGGAAGTAATGTCACTAGCCTGAACTTCCTGAGCCAATCAAGTCTTGATTGCCTTTCAAGTCTAAATGCCTTTTAAGGTATTAACCTAACGTAGATGGAAAATGGCGCTATGATACTGTTCCCACCACACTAGGACTGGATTTTTATTTAGGCAGAACTGGGGACATTTGTTCTGCATTTGAAGGATATTATTTTACCTGGCTTGACATTCCTCCCATTAGAGTAGATAATGCTTAAGAAAGAACTGTTCTGTCCATAAGGCTGCTGTCAAAACTAGCACTGGACAATCACAGAATTTAATACTAGAAGGGCTCTTAGAGATCATCTAATCCAACCCTTACATCTTGCAGATAAAGATACTGAGGGTTTCTTTGAGTAGAGATGTAAGGTGAATTTCTCAAGGTCACCTGAGTACCGTATTTAAATACAACTCATCTGAAATCGAACAGTCTTTTCATTCTATTCCACTGTCTTCAGTGAGGGATTATTGTTGAATGATACTGCTTATTTTGATTAGGGCCACAGGAATTCAGACCAACATACCCATAGACTCCCACAAGTTTTTTTTTTTCAAAGAAAGCATAACTACTTCTCAAGTACCTGATTGCAACTATTTTAAAAAATGCTAGCAGAGCACATCATATATAATAGCTGTCTGGCACTGGTATGCACACAAATTTCAAAAGATCTTTTCTTTTGTGAATCTCATTTACTTTATGCATTCTTATCCATACATCCAAGGGGAAAAAATCTGAAGAATGTGACATGATAAATGATTTTTTCCCTCATTAGGAGTATCTAATAATCTGTCCTATAAAAAAGAAAAAAGTAGGCAGTCTGGAATTGAGTTAGTAAGGCCTTTGATTCTAATTTGGGTTAGTTTGTTAGCTAGCGGGTAGTTAGCTAGTCGATAACTTGGGTCCTCAGGAAATAGATACAGAAAAGGGGACTTTCAATGGTACAGTGAAGAATGTAGCTGCATCATGTCCCAAATGGTGAGCAGGAGGACATCACGAAAATGCATTAGGCAATGATGGAATGGGCCAGGGTGATGGCATCAGGGTGGGGTGGCCCTACAGGATGGACATGAGGCAAAAAGGAGACTAATCTCAAAAAGGGAGGAAGGATGCAAATAACCTTAGTCCACTTCATAATTATTCCCAAGGCTCCTTCGTATCTGAAAATTGCTAAATAAAGTTATGTGCCATAATGAAACCTTTCTCCCTTTTACAGGATGACTTTATTATGATAAATATTATTTGATACTGAACTATATTTTGAAGATGCAAAAAATTAATCTAACTAGACCCTTATCCCTCTTGTCCTTTTGAATGATTTTGTCTGTAAAAAAACTTCTTTGTTTGGCAAATAAAAATTTTTGTGTGCTTATACTAAACTATTACAAATTTCCATTTCCTATGTGAATCATATGGGGCAACCAGGTGGTGCAGTGGATAGAGTGCCAGGCCTGCAGTCAGGAAGGCTCATCTCCCTGAGTACAAATCTGGCCCCAGACACTTAGTGGCTGTGTGACCCTGGGCAAGTTACTTAATCCTGTTTGCCTCAGTTTCCTTATCTGTAAAATGAGCTAGAGAAGGAAATGACAAACCACTCCAGTATCTCTGCCAAGAAAAACCCAAATGAGTTCACAAAGAATTGGATATGATTGAAAAATGACTGAACAACAACAATAAATGTGAATTTTGTGATGTTGCTTGCATAGTAGGCACTTAATAAATGTTAATTGAATGAACGAAAGAATGAGATTGCCTCCACATTTTCTTGGCTCTTGGCCTTTTTCTTTTTGAATCTCCTTCCCATTTGGATCATGTCTGTCTTTCTAGAGTGGATACATGTATCCAAATAAAGCAAATGGCCAAATCAAAATGGTCAGACCTGTCCTGTGACCATGTACTTTAACCAGCTGTTCTCTATCCTTCCTTCAGAGTTCCTCGATGCAGGAAGGAGCAGGGCGTAGGGTGAAGGAAGTATATAGCATAGTAAACAGTGAATGTAGTACGTTTCTTATCATCCCTATTTTTTTTTCTTGTCCTTGCTTTCTGACCAACTATCCTACCCAACCTGGAAGCTAATAGTCATGCCATACCAGTTACATAACCTTCATTCTGAAGTTGCTTTGTCAGGGCTAATGAATCTGAAATGAAGTGACAGTGGGTAGTTATATCTGGGATAATAATGATGAAAATGGAATACAGATGTTCAACATCTGCTAATCCCAAATTAAATAGCTCCTCAAATTAATGCCCATTTAGGGGCAGTGGAAATAGTTGCTGACATATATGTTCCCAGATGTTGGTAGTTCAACCATAGTTTTTCATGTGGTGTCCAAGTGACTAGAATTAGTATCATTCACCTAACTGTACCTGCATTTGTTACTTGTGGTTTGGTCAGGAAGACACTGTAAGCAAATGAGCACTGTTTGTAGAGAATGTAACCTTGGGCCTTGCTGGACTGCATTATCTTCCTACTGTTCTAGTGGACCTTGCCTTTAGCTTCAGGGTTTTTGCCTTTGTTGTTTTTTAAATTTCTCTTAATTTATAGCCCTCTGGTTTGAGGCACTGAGACTCCTGGACTCCCAGTCCCTGAGCTTGCCTCACTCCCTGTTGTCAGAGATCTCATCATAATGGAGGACAGAGCCCTAGACTGGGAATCAAATAATCCTGTTTTTGCATTCTAGCTCTGCTGCTAGCTCTTTGTGTGACCCTGTGTAAGGTCACTTTTATTTAGCTTCTTTGTATCTGAGTTTTCTCATCTGTAAAATAAAGGTGTTGGACTGTTTAATGTCTAGAGCCTCCTAGCTCTAAATCCTACCATCTGTCCCACCTGACTTCTCATCACACGTATGCCTTTTTCTCTTCCTTTAACGGGATGCCCCTGTTTGGCACCTGTTCGCTCTTTTCCATTTTTGTTATACCAGCCGGGAGGGTAGATTTTCTAGGACTTATTTGCAAGGGAAAAGAGAACATACTGATTCAGAAATAATGTCAGGGTGAAGTGATTTATTTTTGTTCATTGTGGGGGTGAACCTGAATTACTCACATGGTCAAACCAAACCACATCAAACAACACCAAACAAACAGAATTTGTGCATGATGTGTGGCATATAAGATATTATCAAGGGGATGTATAGCTGGAAAAGGAGGCAGAGACCTTAGATGGTGAATATGAGTCAAGAGATGAGTCCCCTAAGTGCTGTAACTGAAATGTTTTCAAAAAGATGAAGGCCTCTAGAGTACTGGTATTTTATGGAGAATTTAGGGAAAGCCATGGACAAGAATCACACAAGAATGGGCAGACTTGGAGGAGTACCAATCTGAATTAGTACAAGGACTAGCCACACTAATAAAATCACTGATCCATGAAATTATCAATGTAATTTGTGATTTCCATACTTTTGATACTTCTGAAGAACTGTGATTTTAGCAGTACTGATAGCTGCTTTATTGACCCATCTATATCCCCCCTCTAATTAGGAGTTGTCTTAGACAAAGTATATTGTCACTTGGTGTTTAGCTTTCTGGTATTGAGCTGAATTTAGCTAAGCAGGTTCTACAGTCTATATGTGGTCATTAACTGGGCCCATAATCAAAGTTTTTCTAATTTGATAGCATCTACTAGTCCTACCGTTCCATTAGTCATTAGCATAGACTTGGAGAGCCCTAGGCCAATTCTGTTTCAGGATGAGGTATCATTGGCAGATTTTAGAAGGTTAGAATAATTAGAAGTATAAAAACAAGCTTCTCTGTCCCAGATTGACCAGTATTTTAGCCTTCTAATCTGAGCCTTAACTAAATCCCTTGGGCAGAGCTAGGCCAAGAATATTCCCACTGCTTTGTGGTCTCAGAAGAGAATGTTGTCCTATCTTAGAATGTCCCACATAAAACGCAATCACCCAGCTGAGCACACTGGACTGATTTCTTTCACTTGTTCTACAAGTCCAGACTCCATGTCAGCCAATTGGAAAGCCCTCAATTATATGACAGGTTTTTTGCTGTTACTAGACCTTTGCTGCCATGGAATTACACATATGTATATATACATACATGTATATATACATGTATTTGATGCAATATGTCACTATATATGTATAGATGTGTCTATACATAGATATATATACATCTGTGTGTATATAAAATTACCCCTCTCTTTCCTCAAAGGCAGAAAAAAAGATCTAAAATAAAAACATAGTTTTCTCAATCACCTTGAAAATAGATGCCATAGTGATACCATAAGTAAACTGGGAGAACAAGGAATAGTTTACCGATCAGATCCATGAATAACAGAAGAATTCATGACCAAACAGGAGATAGAGAACATTATGAAAAGCAAAATGGATAATTTTGATTACATTAAATGGAAAAGTTTTTGCACAAACAAAGCCAATGCAACTAAGATTAGAAGAAAGGTAGAAAATTGGGAAAGAATTTTTACAACCAGTCTCTCTGATAAAGGCCTCATTTCTAAAATATATAGAGAATTAAGACAAATTTATAAGAATACAAGCCATTTCCCAATTGATAAATGGTCAAAGGATATGAACAGACAGTGGTCAGATGAAGAAATTAAGGCATCTATGGTCATATGAAAAAATGCTCTAAATCGTTATTGATTAGAGAAATGCAAATCAAAACAACTCTGAGGTACCACATCACACCTATCAGATCGGCCAACATGACAAAACAGGAAAATGATAAATGTTGGAGAAAATGTGGGAAAATTGGAACACTAAAACATTGCTGGTGGAATTGTAAAATGATCCAACCATTTTGGAGAACAATTTAGAATTATGCCCAAAGGGCTACAAAAATGTGCATATCCTTTGATCCAGTAATAGCACTTTTAGGGCTATATCCCAAAGAGGTCAAACAATGGGAAAAGGACCCACATGTACAAAAATATTCATAGCAGCTCTTTTTGTGGTGGCAAAGAATTGGAAATTGAGAGAATGCCCATCAATTGGGGAATGGCTGAGCAAGTGGTGGTATATGACTGTAATGGAATACTATTGTGCTATAATAAATGATGAACAGGCTGACTTCAGAAAAACCTGGAAAGGTTTATATGGTCTGATGCTGAGTGAAGTGAGCAGAACCAAGAGGACTTTGTACACAATAACAGCCATGTTATGCAATGACTAAGATTGTTAAACTGAACCCTTCTCAGCATTACAAGGATCTAAGACACCTCCAGAGGCCTCGGGTCAGAAAATGCTCTCCACATCCAAAGAAAGAGCTATGGAAGTTGAATCACTATCACTTATTTTTACCTTCTGCTGAATTTTGTTTCATGTTTCTGATGGTTCCTCCTATTGGTTTTAATTTTTACTTACAACTTCACTAATGTGAAAATATGTTTAATGGGTATGTAAATGTAAAGCCTATATCAGATTGTATGCCATCTTGGGGAGGGTGGGGGGGAGGAAGGGGGAGAAAAAATTTCAACTTAAAAGCATATGGAAGTGATTGTTGATAAATCAAAATAAATTAATAAAAATTTTTTAAAAAGAAAGAAAATAGATGCCATACTAAATGTGCCTAAAAGCAAGCCTTTCCATTATAAAAAAAAATTACACTGATAAGAGGAATCTAAGTTTTGTGAATGAGTAGGATGAGGAAATGTCAAACCAAGGCCTAGGTGATGGGGTTTAAGTCATAAGAATTACATGTAAAAGTGGTCAGTGTCACATCTCACTCTGTACTCATCCCCCATCAGGAAATGGATGTACAAATTGGAAGATTCAGACCTAAAGGTTTTAATAAGGATTTGCATCTGAAGTGTAAATAGGTGGTTATTCATATTTTTTTAAAAACCCTTAAATATGTATGTTCTAGATTTTATGAAAAATCTTAGTGAATGCTTGCTTGAAAATTGCATTTCTATATTTGGCTTTCAGTGCTATACCATCCTGAAATTTATACTTAATATGAAATAAAGATACTGTCTATCATTTCTGACCAATGAAGTTCATTCTTAGACAACACCACCCCCCCCACACACATAACCCTACCTAGCTCCTATTTTTTTATCCCCCATCATCCTCAGCAGCAGCAAACATTAGCACCAAATATGGACACAACTCTAGGGATTCAGAAGGGTGTAAACTGTGGCCCCTGCCCTCAAGGAACTTTGATCCCAAAGATAAGAGCAAAAGAGAGAAGTACTTGCCTTTAGAAAATAAAAAGAAACTTACCCCTGAGTAGAGTCTTCTGAAGATATTTATAGAATACATTCATTCAGCCCTCTTTCCAGTAAAGTTAGTTTTCTTTCTTCTTCAATTAAGGGTAAGCTAAGAAGAATTGAAAGTGATATTTATGGTTCCCTAAGGGAAAATGGGAGGAACACACCTAACACTATTACCTTAAAGCAAAAGACTTAACTAATAGAGGCAAGAATCACACCCTTGGTGCTTCATGCCAGGGGCTCTTTGACCCATGTCCATAGAAAAATGCTTTCTTAAGAGAATTCTTCCTTCAGACAGAGAAGTAATTTTTCTGACTAGTCAATAATTAGCACTGAAAAAGCTCATGAGTTTTCTTAAAGGCAGACCTTTCAATCAAAAAATGCTTGGGGCACTGCATGAAAGAAATGAGTTTATGTAAATTATCTAAAAGACTTTGTCTAGTTTTTTTTTTAATGTTCAATTTTATTAATGTTTGTACTTCAAACAAAGGTAATTTCCAAAACAGCCAGTAGCATATGAGGTCTTGCAGAGGTGGTTTGCAACTTTTCGTATCAGATTCCTCATAACTGAAGTCTAGGAGGAAGTGGACACTCTGGTTCCCTGGATTTTGCATAAAATGATCTGAGTTCAAATCTCAGTTCCATTGCTTATCTTTTCCATAACCTTGGGCAAGTCCCATTCTGTTATTGGATCTCAGATTCCTCACCTGTAAAATAAGAGGACTAAATGAAATGCCCTTAAAAATCTCTTTCAGCTCCACATACTATAATGACCGACTTTGTTTTACTTTTTGGGTCATTCTTTATATATTTTGTCAGGCCTCTTGTTTTGTAGTAGCTATGCCTGTTCATGCACTGTTTATAAGGCCAAAGTGCAATGAAGGATTGCACAAAGGCCTGGTGAATTTATAACCATTTCCACAGTGAATTAGGATCACTCTGGAACAGGAGATAAGGCTGGACAAGGAGGGTGAAAAATAAGGCACAAAGTAGTTGGGACTCAGACATCTGAGTCTCAAGTAAATTCCATGCTCCAATTTGAGATTTCAAATCTGATGGTTTTCTTGACCTTGTCAGTTAGTGCTAAAAGGATTATGTGTATATCTACGTGAGCTTGTAAGAGAGCGATGTCAGTGAGTCTGACTGTTAGGCTTATTTATGTGAAGGCAATAAAATCAACAAAAAGAAACTTATTAAGCAGCCACAAGACTTTCCTTGGCCTCATAAACACTACAATCCATCATAACTAGGGCTTAGTTGGACCTCCAGGGGTGAAATAGGTGAAAATCAATGATGCCAGACAGGAGAGACAAGGGAAGGATAGGCAAATTGCAGCTGACCTAGGAGCAGAATGATATCTGGTAGTAGACAATAGGCAAGTAAAATTAAACTCAACTCAAACATGTATTAAACACCTGGTATGCACATTCCCTGGAAATGCAATGATAAAAAATGGCAGAGTCCATTCCTTCAAGGTGCTTACAGTGTCTTGAAAGGAGGAAGGAGTGGATGATATGACATGAACATAAAGATAATACAAAATAAAATGTGATAGTTGTTAGGTCATGCCAATACTATCTCCATCACGCGTATAACATCTGTCAATTCTCTACTCATACAGCCACCCAGCCTAGTTCAGATCCACTCACCTGGAGAAGTGTAGTAGCCTCTTACTAAGTCTCCCCGCTTTCAGTTTCCCGCCTCTTTGATCCAGCCTCCAGTTACCATTCCACTCCTAGCTCAAAAAGCTTCTAGTGGTGCCTATTGCCTTTAAGATAAAATAGAAATTCTTCTGTCTCAAAGCTCTGCACAAATTGGCTCCAGCCCATCTTTTGAGACTTGTTTCGCACCACTCACCCTCATTCCCCTTGCCAGCTGTATCCTCGCTATGGACCCTACTCTCTCTCTCTCTCTCTCTCTCTCTCCCTCTCTGACCATCTCAACTGTACTGGATATTTGTGCTACCCAAACACAATTCAAAAGCTTAACTTATTGATCTATCATCTTGTTTGTTTCCTGAAGTTTGGTATAATAGAAAAAAAATGAAAGTATAAGATTCATGGTCAGAGGATCTGGATTTGAATTCTAGCTCTGCTACTTACTTATGATGTGGTCCTGGGAAAGTCACTTATTTCTTTCTTTGGGCCTCATATGTACCTCCTTTGTGTTATATAGCTTGAAATTTGATATTGCTGAAACAGGGCTCTCTTACCCCAAGAATCTTTCATTCATTACCTCTTAGGGATAATCTCACAAACTGATTATGTGTGTGCTTGTGTGTCATGTTAAGAGATTAGGCTGTCATAAAATCATTGAATTTCAGAATTGGAAAGAGCCTTAGGGATAATTTAGTCCAAACTCTTATTCCAAGTAGGAATTTCCTTTACAATGTGTCTGATAGGTATTCTTACTAACTATACCATAATTGAGGCAGTATGATATAGAAAATCAATGGATTTGGAGTCAGAGGATTGAAGAATCTCAGTTCTGCTATTGGCCATTTGTATAACTTTTGGCAAGTCATTTAAGCTTGCCAACCTTCAATTTATTCTTTTTTTAATTATTATTTATTTTTACATTCTTTCCTTTTAAATTTTTGAGTTTTAGATTCTCTCCCTCCCACCACTTTCCCACCCAATAAGAAGGCAGACAATATGATATCAATTTTACATGTGAAATCATACAAAACGTATCTCCATACTGGCCAGATAAAAAAAAAAGATAAGAAACCAAGAAAATTATACTTCATTTTGCACTCAGAGTTCATCAGTTCTCTCTCTCAAGGGAGATAGCATTTTTTCACCATGAGTCCTTCAGAATTGTCTTGAATCATTTGAGTAGCCAAGTTTTTCCCAGTCGATCTTTGTTACAATATTGCTATTGCTGTATACAAGAAAATCTTAGTTCTTACTTTACTTTGCAACAGTTCATATAGGTCTTGCTATCATTTTTTTTTCCTGAAACCACTCCCCTCACCATTTCTTACAGCACAATAGTATTCCATTACAATCATATGCCACAACTTGTTCAGCCATTCCCCAATCGATGTCCATCCCCCTCAATTTCTAATTCTTTGACAATACAAAAAAGTTACTATAAATATATGTCCCTTTTTTTTTCTTTGATTCTTCGAGGTATAGACTAAGTAGTGGTATTGCTAGGGCAAAGGGTATGCACAGTTTGATAGCCCTTTGGCCATAGTTTCAAATTGTTCCTTAGAATGGTTAGATAAGTTTACTACTCCACCAACAAATCATTAATGTTTCTCTTAAGTTTTCTCTTTGAATTCAGATTTTCTATTCAGCTCTGGTCTTTTCATCAGGAATGCTTGGAAGTCCTCTATTTCATTATATGTTCATTTTTCCCCCTGAACAGGAAATTTACCCAATTTTTTTGGCGGGGGTGTAAATGATTGTTGTAATCCTAGCTGCTTTGCCTTCTGGCATATCATATTCCAAACCCTCTGCTCCTTTAATATACAAGCTGACAAATCTTGTGTTATCCTGATTGTGACTCCATGATATTTGAATTGTTTCCTTCTGGCTGCCTGCAATATTTTCTTCTTGAGCTGGGAGCTCTGGAATTTGGCTATACTGTATTCCTGAGAGTTTTCATTTTGGGATCTCTTTCAGGCGGTGATTAGTGGATTTTTTTCAATTTCTATTTTACTCTCTGAATCCAAGATATCAGGGCAGCTTTCCTTGATAATTCCTTTAAATATGATGTCTAGGCTCTTTTTTTGATCAAGGCTTTCAGGAAGTTCAAATTATTCTTAAATTACCTCTCCTCTCCTTATCTATTTTCCTGGTCAATTGTTTTCCCAATAAGATATTTCACATTTTCTTCTATTTTTTTTATTCTTTTGACTTTGCTTTATTGTTTCTTGAAGGCTCATGGAGTCGTTACCTTCCACTTGCCCAATTCTAATTTTTAAGGAATTATTTTCTTCAGTGAGCTTTTGTATCACTTTTTCCATTTAGCCATTTCTACTTTTTAAGAAGTTCTTTTCTTCAGTGAATTTTCATACCTCCTTTTCCATTTGACCCATTCTTCTCTTTAAGGAGTTCTTTTCTTCAGTGAATTTTTGTGTATCTTTTACCATTAAGCCAATTCTTGTTCTCTAAGTTGTCACTTTCTTCTGTATTTTGCGGGTCTTCTTTTACTGAGCCATTTAATTCTCTTTTCCTCATTTTCTTGCATCACTTTTGTTTATTTTTTCCCCCCAATTTTTCCTTTAGCATGCTTATCTCTTTCTTTAACTTTTCCAGGAATTCTTGTTGAACTTGGATTCAATTAGCTTTTTTCTTACAAGCTTTGGTTATAGCTATTTTCTCATCGTTTTCTTCTAAGTTTATGTCTTGGTTTTCCCTACCATTGTGGTAGCTTGTTATAGTCATGTTCTTTTTTTTATTGTTCACTCATTTTCCCAGCCTATTTCTTCACTTTATGTTAAAGTTGGGCTCTAGTCACCTTGGAGTAGAGAGACACTGTGCCAAGCTTCAAGCTTTTTCATGATGCTGTTTTCAGAGCTAGTTCTGGGGCTCTACAAGTTTTTGGTGCTTCCAAGGTGGTGTTATCCTGGGAGAGGTGTGGTCACTGCTTTCCTGCTTTGTGCTCTGGTCTTTATCCAGGAAGGGCCCCTGCTGCCCTGAAGCCCCAGGTGCTATTGCTCCTCTTACCCTGGAACTGTGATCAGGTCCTCCGTCTCCCTGCTTCTGCAAGCACCAAAGCTCATCTTGGCCCTGATACTGTGAACCAGGACCTTTGTTTCCTTGCAACTGACCACAAGCTCCTCTCCACCCTGGAACTGCAACCCAGAGTTGCATATGAGCAACAGAAGTGCCAATCAGCACCAGCTGTACCCAGTGCCAGCCAAAGGTCCCCTGTAATCTCTTTTTGACCAGTTGTCCAACTTTCTTACCATCTTTGGGCTGAAAGCTTTCAAAGCTGCTGCTGTTGTTAAAACTGTCTCCAAGGCCCATTTCTGGTGCTCTTGCCATGCTCTGGACCTGTGCCCACCCTGGTGCTATAGACCTCTCCTGTGGACTTCCTAAGTTGTCTCAGGCTAGAAAAGTGTCTCACTCTGACCTTTTGTTGGCTCTGCCACTCCAAAATTTGATTTGAGGAGCTTTTTAAAGTATTTTGGAGGGGAATGTTGGGAGATATCAGTTGTACTCCACCATCTTGGCTCTGAGATTAGCTACTCTTTCCTCTCAATTGCTTCACTTATAAGACAAGGGGAATGGGTTCCATGACCTCTGTGGGCTCTTCCAGCTCCAATCTTAAAATCCTCAGACTACTTTGAGGCTCAAGAATTCGAGAAAGAAACCAAGCAGCCTGGGCTCTGAGGAGCCATCTGCCTCCCTCATCCATTTCCAAAGAAGGAAGGGAACTTTGAAAGAGAAGGCTGCCATAGTTGCTTGCCCAGCAGGAAGAGGGAAAGACAGAGAGAGAGAGACAGAGAGAGAGACAGAGAGAAGGAGAAAGAGAGAGAGAGAGAGAGAGAGAGAGAGAGAGAGAGAGAGAGAAGAGAGACAGAGACAGAGACAGACAGAGAGAGAAGGAGAGACAGAGACAGAGAGGGAGACAGAGAAAGACAGAGAGAGAGAGACAGACAGAGAGAGAGAGAAGGAGAGACAGAGACAGAGAAAGACAGAGAGAGAGAAAGAGAGAGAGAGACAGAGACAGAGAGAGACAGAGAGAGAGAGAGAAGGAGAGACAGAGAGAGAGAGAAGGAGAGACAGAGAGACAGAGAAGGAGAGAGAGACAGAGAGACAGAGACAGAGAGAGACAGAGAGGGAGACACACAGAGAGACAGAGAGAGAGAGAGAGAGAGAGAGAGAGAGAGAGAGAGAGAGAGAGAGGGAGAAAACTGTTTCAGTGTGATGTCAGAAGATACCAAATGCTACAACACAAAAGAGGCATCTAGGTGGTACAGGGGAAACAATGCTTCCCCTAGAGTGAGGAAGACCTGAGTTCAAATGTAGTCTCAGATACTTACTAGCTGTGTGACCCTGGGCAAGTCATTTAACCTTTTTCTACCTCAGTTTCCTCAGTGAAATGAGGAGATTAATAGCCCCCACCTCTCAGGGTAGTTGTAAAGGGGGAAATGAAATGATATTTATAAAGCACTGTGTAAGTGCTAATTATTGTTATTGGGAAAAGCACTGGATTTGGACCAGATTTCAAATCCAGGCCTTCTAGTTACTACCTGTATAACTCTGGGCCATCCACTTAACTGTCTAAGCCTCAATCTCCTCACCTGTAAAATTTAATGATAGACTACCTACCTTCCAGTGCTAAATCCTCTGACCTATAATAAAAGGGAGTTCACCACCTAATGAGGTATTTCATTTCATTTCTGAACAGCTCCAATTTGTAAATAGACCTTCTTCATCTTCTTCCAAAATCTGCCTCCCTAAAACATCTCCCCAAAGGTTCTTATTCTGCCCTCTGACGATACATAATATAAGGCTAATTTATTAGTCATACCAGGAAAATCTATTTATACACTAGATAATAAAGTGTGTATTAAGTGTCTAATATGTTCTAGGTGCTGGGGAGAAAAAGACAAAAATGATGTAGCCCTTGCCCTCCAGGAGCTTACATCATATCATTTGCTATTGGTCCAATGCTATGGCATCTCCCAAAGTGAAACTGAATGGTTTGCAAGTGGTTGGGTATTATTTGTGAGATGCAAAGAAGGGTACGAAGGGTACTTTTAAGCTGCTGCAGACCTCAGGATAGTTATGATGGTCAGAAACTTTGAAAGGTCACCAGTTACTGCAGAATTTAGTTACAATGTTCAATTAATCCCATACTTTCTATGATAGTGAGTTCAGGCCTATTTAAAAGCTCCCTTTACAGTCAGGACTAGGAGCGTACTTCTAAAATAAGCCATATCTTTCTATAATTGCCATGCCTATATGAAAGCAGAAAACCAAGAAATGAGGAGCAAAGTAACAACACTGACCAATTCCAAAACCATTGGGAAAATGAAAGACGATGATAAGGATTTAGGGTAAAAGACCTCTTCTTCTTGGTGACTCTAGAAGGAATAAGCTGATTTCCTTTGATGGAAAAAGGACATCACAAGACAAGTAATTAGCTGTATTATGTTCCCTGTTGTGTGGGGAAAGGTAGAACTGGCCATGAAGGGGCAGGCTACCACTATTGCCTTTAATGTGATACACACTCTCAGTCAAAACCAGCTGCCAGCTGCACCAATTTCAATGGGTGATTTGGGGACCAAATCAGATGTGAAAGGCATAGATACAGTATGCCAATGGTGGAGTTTCCTCCTTTGCTTTCTCCAGCTGCTGTTTAGAAGGTGGAGACACAACAGTGCTATTCTGGGAAATTAACAACATTCTACTCTCCCTTTTAAATAAGTTCAGCCATACTTCTCCGCATTCTATATTTCTGGGTTAACTACCACTACAGTGTGTGTTTTTCAACAACAGATGCCATTTTGTGGGCCTGTGAATTGAATGTCTTTATGATGCAAGATTCACAAAGCTAATTATTGGGGAGTATAAAATTAATCTGCTGGCTACATGTAAGCCACTAGTTTATCTTCTAGATAGTAGACTTTCTTTCTGACAATGGCAATTTTTCTTACTATTGGACATAATGAACATTTTATATAAGACTCTATAAACCTTAAAAGGGTATATAAGCGAGTTATTATATTCCTATTATTCATCATCATTAGTTATTATTGTTGTCATTATTATTATTATTCCAGAATTCCATTCTGAGTCTTTTTCATCCCATGATCATAGAAGTGTGAGCCCTATGTTCTGTATGCTGCTGGTTTGCAGTTAGCACTTTGCTACTAAGTCCTCTTTTCTGTATGAAAGTGAGATAGCCTTGGGGCCAGATTTGAACATTCCCAAATAGCTTTTTCCACCTTTCCCTGAAATACCTACTATTTTTTGAATGCCTGACTCTCAGCACTCTATAAGTTAATATTGCTTATAATGTTTAATAGAGGAAATGAGGAAATGGTGTTACATAGCAGCTCTTTGCAGTGCACTTATAAAACCCTAGATTCTTTCTTGGACCTTCACTTAACAGTAAAGTTTGCAAACCTGAACTTAAGGAGAGATGCATTTTATAAGATGCACAGAGAAATTAAAATTATTTCTACCAATTTCCCTTTAAAATAAAATATTTTTAAAAGACATCTGGTATTATGCATTAGTTGACTAGTTCTTGGCACGTAGTAGGCACGTAATAAATGTTTTGGTTGATTGATTAGTACTAAGGGCAAATGTTGTTCATAGGTAAACTTAGGATGACACAAATTAGGGTATAGGAGACTTGAATCACACTAAGTTCAAGTTGTTATGGGCCTGAAACTACAATAACTTCATCCTGCTCCCTTTTCCTCCTTACTTGCTACCAGGGATATCCCAAAACAATATTCTAATAACTTTTTGCTGAAAATATGGAGACCGACTACATACCAGGTATCAGCAAGAATACTCAAAATGCCCAAGACTGCTTAATGACACTTAAATAACTTTCAAAGTAGGTCCTTTATGTCATGTCATAATTATACGGGAAAATTTGTAAAACAATTTAGAATCAGAAGGAATGCTTTGTCTACCACCAAGATGGTAGCCACAGAATATTGAATTGAATTATCCAGTGTGAATATATTATGAGTATAGTAATAATAATCTAAATGGTTGATTTTAATACTTATTAGGGACAGGATAACTAGTAGTCATAATAATATTCTGATAATATTAATATTATGAATCATAGTATAATTTAATTATAATTCCTACAGTAGGCCAATTCTTTGATATCACTATGGCCTAGAAGTAATATTGGATTCTCGAAAGCTATTACAATGGAACAGCAGCTCTGACAGATTCTACACTCTTTAAAAATAAAGAAAAAAGTCATGAGTGTGTTCCCAGTGGCAGGCTCGGTCTACTCCTTCAGAACAAGCATACCTAAAGATTGAAAGGTTCACTACTGGTAAGCTGGCTACTCTGTGATGAATTCTTCAGCCACGACCAATCAAATTAAAATAGAAAATGGCTTTAGGGCTTATGGTTCTTCTTCAATAGTGATGATGCCTAGAGAGGTCAGGGGTGACAAGAATCATGTCATTTAAAATATATTTTAACATTAACATTGCTCCTATAAATGTGAAATCCTTGTCTAACAACTAACAAGTTGACATACAGAATTTCAGTTCAGAAGAATTGGACCCTATCAATACTGTTCTCCTTGCTACAAATGAAACCAGGAGACAGTAAGAAGTCCCTGCTAACTGGGAAGGTGACCCACAGGCTCTCTTCTTCGAGAGGCAAACAAAAATCTAGAAGACTTAGTTTAAGTTAGTTTAATACCCAAAAGCTATTAATAAAAAATAGTCATTGCATGGAATAATTGGTCAACTGGCCTTGCAGTGTTCTTGTGGAACATAAGCAAAAAGACTAAGAAAGAGATAATTGCCTCATATGTAGCATCTCTTATAGAGGATAAAGAGGCAGAAAAATTTTTTGAGAAACTAGATAATGTTTTCTAACCTAAGCTGACATATGCATCAAAACTCAGTTGGAATAGGGTTAAGGATGGGAGGATGAGGAGGTTGGTTGATTTTGACTGAGTAAAACAAATAAAATCTATTTTTAAAAAGAGATTCTATGACTTGGTAGTTAAGTAGGCCTAGAGAATAATAGTAAAAAGTATGTTGGAAAATATGGTTCAGGAATAAGAAGCAAATGAGGCCAAAGGCTGGTAGACTATAAAGAAGCTTCATCACTACATAATTTTTGTAATTAACAGTATTGTTAGTCATTATACATGTTATATCCTTAATGCATTCTTCAAGAAGAAAGTTGGATGGCCTTAGACTTGGCAAATCTCTCTCTCTCTCTCTCTCTCTCTCTCTCTCTCTCTCTCTCTCTCTCTCTCTCTCTGTCTCTCCCTCTCTCTCTCTCTGTCTCTCTCTCTCTCTCTCTTTCTCACATACACACACACACACACACACACACACACACACACACACACACACACATACACACACGCTTGTAACTTCATAGGATAATAGGTTTAGGCCTGGAAAGAACCTTAGAGTTTATCTAGTCTGACCTTCTAGTTTTATAGGTAATGAAACTGAGGCCCAGAGAGATTAAGTGATTTGCCAAAGTAATACAACTATTGGCAGATCCAGGATTTGAGACTACGTTTGCTTACTCCAGATTTACCACTCTTTCCATTGCACTGTGTTGCCTTCTAATGAACAGGAAATCTCAGCAGGCAGAAAAGATGTAAGGACAACTTGGCAATGAGTTGGTCTATGTAGAGTCAGACCATTGACTTGTTAGGACAAAGATGGTGACCTCCCTCAGATTGTCATTTCCTTGAGAGTAGGGATTATTTTTGCATTTCTTTGTATCCTCAAAATTTAGCACTGTACCTACCACATAATAAGTGCTTGTTGACTTCACCTGACTTGACTAAGTTAAAAAAAGGGGAAGAGATGAGAAAATATAATGTGCAATTAGAACAGCTCCAACCTAACCTATGCAATGAGTTATTGACATTGGGAACAACAAATGGGTAATGGAAGAAGGAAAATACATCAATGTTGACTCTTACCATGTCCTATAGATGTCAGACCAAGGAAAAGCAGCTGACACAAAGAGGAGGATGAATGAGCCTAAAATTCACTTCAGCCAGCAAACACTTGCTAAATAGACATAGAAGCCAAGTGAAACACCAGTTTCTAATATAAACTTATTTAAAAAGCTAATAGAGCTGGATAGTGGGAGATTATGAACATTATTGCCTCATAAAACAGCAAGAAGCAGTAGAAGGAAAAACAAGTTTGGAAAAAGCTTGGCATGAGACCCAATTAAGCCAGATCCTCCTGAAAGCACTTAATGATGAATGAAACTGAAAGGACAACAAGCAAAAATTAGAAAAATGTCGGCATTTCTATAACAAACCACTTTTAAAAAAAATCAATGATGGTGGAACTACTACATTTCAACTCTAAAAGGAGGAAGTGAAAATGTCAGGAAAGAAAATAAACATGAAATAAATCATTTCATTTTTTGAAATATGTTCCAAAAGTGTTATCAAAATGAATAGGAATTATCTGTTCAACTTTTTTTTTATAGCAACATTATTTGTTGAAAAAAAGCTGGAATCAACTTAAACCTCTAACAATAGGGAATGAGATATACAGTCCTATATACAAATAGATACACAAAGAATCTTGGTAAGAGCTTTATGAAACAATGTCAAGCGAAAAAAAAAACAGAACCAGAGGAACAAAATATATAATAACCATAGCTATAGATGAGGGAAAGTGAAGAAGAATGAATGGGTAAAAACAGTCCTGATGGAAATTTAAAGTTAAAAACAAAAAGTTATGACATTTATGCATTGGAATTCATTTATTTAAGCCTTAATAGTTGGGGAAAAAAACTTAATTTGTTGTACTGGTGTTTGAGTTTTTATTAATTTTTTAAAGTAAGACAAAGATGGGTAGATTAGCTAGACTAATCCCAGTAGACATAGAGGAACCCATGCTGAAGAGAGGCAGATATCGAAAAGTATAATTAGCTATTTTGCAAACTATAATATTAAAGGTCTTCAAGAAAAGACTCAGTGACCATTGTGGAGTTTGTTGAACTGGGTATTCTTTTTCAATTATGGATTGGAGGAGGTTGGTTCTGAAGTTTCTTTGGATTCCAAGATTATAACAACTTTTTAAAAATTCCATTATCTAACCATAAAAATAGCTCACATTTATATAATGCTCTAGATTTTCAAAGTTACACACACACACACACATACACACACACACACACACACACACACACATACTTACAAGCACTCTGTGAAAGCACAGCTATTACCATTTCCATTTTATACACGAGGAACCTGATCCTTAGAGGTAGATTTGTCCAAGGTTACATAGCTAGTAAATGCCTGAGGCGGAATTGAAACAAGCACATAACCCCTTAACTACCAGTCCATTCGTTGTACTCTCTACTATGTAGTTCTTATGCTCAGAAGCTTCTAGCTTTAGGAGTTAAACATAGAGTCTGTGGAGCATTGACAGGAGGACATAGATAAGCGTGCATGAGATGAGGTGCCAGTAGCTCCATATTAGCTCCCAACATGAACATCTAGAACAGGGGTCCTCAAAGTGTGTCACGAAGCCCTGAGTTTCAGTCCTGCCTCAGACATTTATTTAGTTGTGTGATGCTGGGTGAGTCACTTAACTTCCATCTGCCCCAGTTTCTCCATCTATAAAATAGGGATGGTAATAATAGCACCTACCTATGAGGATTATGAGGGTCAAATAAAATAATATTCACAAAGTGCTTTGGAAACCTTAAAGTGTCATATAAATGCTAACTAGTATTATTAAAGACTTTTTTCTTTAAAGCACTCAAGGATAGCTTTAATCCGCTTTTAATGCAAAACCTCCAAATCCCAGAAGCACTAATACTGTGACTATTTCTGAAAGGCTTTCTTTAGCAACTCAAGAAAATGCTCAGTTTGGGGAAAAAAAAATACAACCCACAAAGCATGATAACATCGACTCAACTATTGTACTTGTTCTAAGATAGTTTTTGCAACAAGTGAAACCCAGAAGCAAGTTAAAGCTTGGCATTTTTGGCAAAATCTAATTCTTATCAGCTTGTATAAAAAACCTAAATGGTCTAGAGCATATGCAAACAGCTAAATGTAGGAAGGTAATATAAGCATTTAACTCAATTCAACAAACGTTTATTTAATAACTGCTCTATGCAAGGCAATGTGCTGTGATTGTTTCCTCTATTATATAGACAATGGAAACTCCAACCTAGCAAGGTAGCTTGTTTTCATGATACTCTTGTCCTCTAAAAGGTAAAGGGAGGGGCAAGGGAACTTGCTATTCTGGATTTGCTTGTGACCAACAAAGAGTTTCTCATTGCTGAAGCAGAAACAGTAGGAACTTTGGGGACAAAAAAACTATTTCATTAAGGGATTCTTAAGTAAAGAGAGGAGAGTTGTGCATAGCCTGATGTGCATTCTAGATTTAGGAAGAGAAGATTCCAAAGGGTTCAGGAAAAGGACTAGTGGGATCCCGTGGCCTAATATTTTTAGAAAAGTTAAACCAAGAATGATAGGAAGAAGAGTTGGGAGAGCATCTAGCTCTTTCCATCCTCTTTATAGATGAGGAAACTGGAACCCAGAAAGATGAAGTGATTCATTCAAGATGACACAGTGTATGCTAGAACTAAGACACTCTTGCCAATTTAAATGCCAATTTTGGCATTAACTTATTGTGCGAAAGATTGTGGCTGTACACGTTCACATTGGCAAAGTGAAGGAAAGTGTTAAAATTCCATTTCATTAAAGAAAATGTAGGCTTGGGGTACTTTGTTTATCCAGTTTGAGGATTTTTAAATACCCAACTGACTAACCAGTTTCTCAGTCCTTTTCTTCACTAGACCTTATAAGTAACATTGACATCATCACATCTCACATTTATATAGGACTTCAAGATTTGTACAGGATTAAAGTTTGTACTTTCATGAGGCAAGTATCACTATTCCCATTTTAAAGAAAAGGAAATGAAGGCTCAGAGAGACTATATGATTAGTTCATGATTGTACCACTAACAGCTGTTAGATGCAGAATGAAGACCCAGGACTCTGGGTCTTTCCACTTTCCCTTCTTTCCACCATGGCACGCTGCCTTCACAGAGATGGTATATCAGTACATAATGAGGGCTGTGCCTTGGCATCATGGAGCCAGGTTTATAAATCATGAGCTTCTCATTCCGCTCGTAGCCACTGGGCGAGTCTCTAGGAAGCTATAGCCTGAATTCCTTTAAAACTTCTACGTCAGTTTCAATATCAAAGAATGTTCTGGAAAGAAACTTAGTAACGAAATCTGAGATGTAAACCCGTCGCCAAATGCCTATTATCCATGGATGCCACAGACATTTGTGAAAGCATACTTTTGACTCTGGTACAAGTACATGCTCTGTGATTAAAACATTTTCCTCCTACCTGACAGACAAAAGAAAACGTAATTATTTTAGAACGTGACAAAAGTTCTGGTTTTAACAAATTTATACATATGCCTCATAAAATGTGAGATTGTTTCTCACACTTCCCTCAAGACCTCAGCTCTGATGGGTTTGGGAAGACAGGGAATATCTTTTAACATCATTAAAAATAGCCGTGTTTCTTTCCTTATGCCAGACAAAGACCTTCTGACAAACTGCTGTTTAATTATTCTCTGGATAGTAGTAACACAGGATTTCCCCGGGTAGGGTGTCTAATCCTCCGGGGTTTCTTTCTGATATAACCTGAGCTCAAATGAGTATACCCTAATCAGTCATGGGTGTACCCCCTGGGCTGGCAATTGGGTAAAATCAGGGTAAATACTGTTCTGTTTCTTTTTCATACTATTAGTAGTGTTGCACCACGTTCCGCTTCTACAAATTTTAATTTCAAGCTGGAGCAAATAGAAGCGCCTGCTTTGTACTTGGCAGCTGCACAATCCAGATGTGCAGGCCCTGGAAGGAATCTCTCCAGCACTGTCATCTGGCTATCACCTTCTCTTTCCCAGTTTCCCTCAGCAGATCTGACGTGGGGATGCATTATCCACTTTTCACACCATTTTCTTGTAAATGTGGAGCATCAGCTCACTTTTCATGTGTTTCTGGATGAAGAAAGAACACATTCTACATGTAATGGAGTGTCACTTTTAAAGGCACAGAGAAAAAGAAAAGGCTTTTCAGGCTTTCTCTTGCTGTAGCATGTTCTAGTCATAAATCTGCTTTCTGGATTAAACCTCTCCCCCCGCCCCACACACACACACAGGAGTTTATACACACTCAAATGAGGTTCAATTCTGAACCATTCTGCTATACATTTAAATCACACATGTTCATGCATATAAGCCCAAGTATAGACCCCTTTTAGACAAAAATCCATTGTTCCTGGTTTGGGCCCCAGAGCCTCTTTGGGCTTCTGTGGTTCCAGTCCTGAAATGGTAATTCAATCTTTTAGACTCCACATGAAATAGGAACTGATTCTGCAAGATTTCCCAAGTTCACACATATTTAACCTCCATTGGAAGCACTTTCACCTGATTTCAATGTGGGATCTATTTCAATGGTTTGGATTCCTTTGATGTGAAGGAAAAGTAATGATTCCTTTTCCTTTGGGAAGTCTAGGCATTAGAAGGAATCCATTCCCATGTTGCCTGATGGAATGGTCTGTGTTGTATTCTTGTACAATTTTGTTGAATAAAAATTAAGGTACTAGAAGAAAACAAAAGAATGGGATAAAACAGTAATTTTGGCATTAATTGGGATTACAACTATGTTACAAATATTTTAAAGAATGATGGTACAGGGGCAGCTAGATGGTGCAGTGCATAGATTCCCCCAAATGGCAAAAGGTCTGCATCCTCAGTTTTATAGGCCACTTACTTGCATTTCATCCTTAGGTTTTCAGCTCCACCAGTGCTTCTCAATCACTACCAAGACATACAAAATAAAAACAGTGCACTGGACACTAGCACCTGAGAATGAATTCACTGAAGCTGAATGACATTTTGCTCACTCTCCATCTAGATGTAGCCAGACCCCTACTAACCAGTAATGGAAGGGGCTATGCATCCCGTGTCACAGGGAGAATAGGAGAATGGAATCCTCTCACAGACAGTCCCACTGTTCCCCATCCCTCAGACCTACACATGCTTCTCCTGCAGCTATTCTCAGTAGAGGAAAAACATACCTTATGAGTAAAACAATTACTTGTAGTCAAGGCCATGTCTGAAGCTTGAAGACATACCTTGGGCTGAGTTCAGTGCTCCGTCATCATCTCTGCTTAACAATACCTATCAGTTCAGTCAGCGTCACATGGTTAGAATATTATTTTTTAGCAAGTTAAGTTTCACTGTCCCCTCTATTCAATAACCTTGCAACCAGAAGGCAGAAATACATCATCACAGAAAGCAAAATTCAGACCTCTCACATTCAACCAGTCCTCCTGTATTGGCTCTACCAGCGTCAAGCTCATGATAGCTACTCCCAAGTCTAATTATCTGAGATCCAAGATGACATAAACAAAGGGAGGGCACAGATTTCAGCAAGATCTTTTACTCTTACTGACATGTCAGATGCCTCCATCCTTTCTAAGAAGCCTAACGGGTGGTGCTCCACAACTGTCTGACTGTACAGCATTTGGGACTTCTAAAAGTCTTGAATGACATTACTTGGGAGATTTGATGGTCACAGACATGTTGTAGCTTTTGCTAGTTTGTTCAGTCCTGCAACATAAGTACTCATGAGGAAAGCTTTAGATTGCTCACAAGCCCCAATGTCTGTAGAACTCTTGGGTAGCCAAGGCCTTGGACTTCATCGTGAAATTGCCCCCAAACCTGGAATACATTGCTACACTGATAGCTGGCAGAAATCCATTTTGGTTTAGATTTTTGATGAAAATGTTTCCAAAAACATATTAAAAAGTCAACTTTCCTATCTTAATACATTTAGCAGAGTGAAAAACACTAAAGTTTTTTTATGATTAAAGATTTTGTGGCACCTCTGATTCATTCTGGAAATGAATTATGATTTTATGGCATAGCATGTAACCAAAGAATCCAGGGCAGGTAAGCTGGGGTCCATACAACATAAAAGTTGTAGGCAAGGGCCCCAGATTACTAAAGCACCCCATCTCTTGCATTGGGGCTGCCTGCATACAGCAGATGAAAGCAGAAACAGACAAAACTTCTAGGTTGGTGTTTGTAAAGATGGTACTTTTTGCTGCTTTGACAGAGCAACACTGTCTGGGGAGGAGAGAAAAGAGTGAAAAGCAGATAATACCTCTTCATGGTAGAGAGTATGGCTAAAAGGATCCTGGGGCTCCTTTCATATGTGTCTTTGTGCTTTCCTATCTAGGGAAGTCTTAACTTCTATCATGCTGCTATAATGTTCAAGTTCTAAAACATGGGGAATACTTAACATTTTGGCAATGAGAAATCTTTGTGAGGTCCATAACAACTAATTCTATGACAGGGTAACATGGGCCCTGCACTTGTCTCTTAGGAGTACTTCAGTCAAAAGTCAAGCAACTCAGACAAAGCATAATGGGAGATTGGACCAGTGGCAGGACTGACCAATAAGAGACCAGTCCCAGAAGCATGAGCCATAGGTATGGGCCGTCATTGGCCAGCCCTCCCCACCTCCCAATAGCTTGCTTGTCCATACCACAGTCCATACTCTGGAGTTTGATTTTCTGAATAAATTCTTACCTTAGAATCAAGACATTTTAGAGCTAGAATACACCTTAAAGATCATCTGAGCCAAGGCTCCTCATTTTCAAGATGTGGAAACCGAAGCCTTGAAAGGCTAAATTATTTTCCCAAGGCCACAGAGGTAGTTGAAAAGCTGGACTAGAATCCAGATTTTCTTACTCCCAGCCCAATGCTTTTTCCACTGTTTCATGTCATCTGTCTCTCTTCTAAAAATCAAGTGCAGGAAAATTCCAGTTAATCAGGACTTTTATTGTATCTACAAATCAGTGTTTCAGAGTTTTTTTGCAGCTGACAACAGAGGCGGCCCCACAGCAGAGATGGCCTGAGGCTCAAGAGCGCAAGTGTGGCAGGTGTGACTTGGACCATACCCACCAATCAGAAATTGTCAAGGGAGCCAGACTGTCACAGCTGAGAAAGAGAAAGGAGGTGAAACACAGGCAAGTGGAAAGCAGTCATACATGAAGCACAACTGGGACTGTGTTCTAATCAGCTGGTGCCCCTACCTGAAACATGCAGCTTAGGGCTATATTTACCAGCATCAGAGAATTCTCTGATGCTGGTGATCTGCTTAGGGCCTCTGTCCTTCCTACTCAACCCTCCTTTTCTTTTGCCAAGATAGATTATTTCAGATAGGCTAACATTCTGGTATTCTGTAGCTAAGACACTTGTGTTGTATCTAATACCTTTAGCCGTTTATGGCTAAAATTGTCTAAGCTTATTTCTTAAAACTGTCTTTTTTTAATAAATTTGATAAGAAAGTTTCATGACAGAACATGTATTTCCAGGAGCAGAAGGCCCCCTAGTCTGTACCTATCTGTGAATGGTTATAGCAGCCAATTCATACCAGCAAAGGCTGATCGCTAAATTTTCAGCATGAGCATTTGCACCTTGGAGATCAACAAATTTATAAATCAGGGGGAGATTTATTCATTTATTGGTTATCTAGACTTAAGAAAGTGATGGAGAAAATAATAATAATGCATATTAAAACTTAGAAGTGTGTCCTGTGTTTTTGGAGGGATGGTTGTCAAACATTTACCAGCACATCCCTGGATAAGGAATTTGGGATGAGCTCAAGCTAGTCTTTTTGTGAGAGTCAGTGATCTTTCCTGAAAGTGAAGCTCAGCGGTTCCACTTTCTTTGCCATCAAGGAAGAACACTTAAAGAAGGAAATATCCTCTCATATTTGTTGGGAAAAGCCTGTCCACTGCCAGTGTAGCTGGGGATTTCCCTTTCACCTCAACATCACTGATCTCTTAACAGCTCTCCAGCCCACTCCACCTCTACCTCTGAAGCCAGTGTCATCCCACCATGTTTCCCTTCCCTTCTTCATCTAATGTCCTACTGAGCCTTGATTCCTGCACCATGACCCCAGGAATTCTCACCACCAGAACTTCTGTCTGAAATCAATGGAGTCGATAGCCTCTACAAATTCCCTGACCCTCCCCACCACCAAAGCCTATCAGAGTTCAGACCTGGTTCTTTTTTCCCTGTGGAATTCCTTTGAGAGGCACAACTAGAGGCCCCAGAGTGCTGCATGTGGAGTCTGGCATGACCTGGGTTCAGGTTGTGCCTCTGAAACTCATTAATTATTTTACCATGAGCAATCCACTTAACCTCTCTATGCCTCCATTTTCAGAATGGTCTTGAGACTCAAATGTAATAATATGTGTAAACAGTGCTTTGTATAGTGCCTAGCACATAACAAGCACTTGAATTCTGTTTATTGATATCCACTATCATTTTTCTCTATGTCCTTAGTTCCAAATCTATATTTCATAATCTTTCTTCCCATAGAAACAATGCAGAACTATAATCACAAATGTTATATTTGAGCTAAATTATGAGTTAAATAGATGTCTGTGGAATCTCATCACCATTTATAACATTATTTCTACAGGGAAATGGCTTCCGTTTCAAACAACTGACTTACAGACATTGGGAATACAACCTGTTTCTAATTTTAGGACTATCTGTATTTAGAAGCTTCTGAGAGACTGCATGAATTTTTCATTTTTTCCCAATTTCCATCTTCATGGTTAGTACTGTGTAGACACATCCTGAATTTATCTTGTTCCGTCTGCATTTGAACTTTTTCTTTATCTGCCAGATATAAAACAATAAGTATGCTATACTGAAAGACCTCTAAATTTGGAGGCTGAAGACCTTTGTTTCAATCTCAGCTCTGATAGTTACTGCTTGTGAGTTTTCTGGGACTCAGTTCCCTCATTTGTAATTTTACAAGGTGATTTCTGAGGCCATCTCCAGCTCTGAATCTATGACCTCACTGTGAATAAAATCTGGTCCAAGTGGTTCCTAAGACTTAAGAATTAAATTTATAATTAAAGCCTTAAATGTGTATAAAGACAAGCAATCAAATGACAGTTAGAAAGTACTGAAGTTTAGAAAAAATTGCTATCAAATACAATTGTGCTCTACTTCTAGTATTTTTTTCCTTCGAAAATATCCTTATGCCTCCTCAGTCACCCCACAGGCAACAAGAACACAAAAGAACAGATTCCCACACTAGATTCTGCTACCCATCTCCCCCTTCTGACCTTGGACAAGTCACTTTCACATGCTAGGCTTCAGCTTCTTCATGTGCAACTTACGGAGTATTGGTGATCACGAAGTTCCTTTCCAAATCCCAAGAGCCTAAAATTGGTTAGATTTTTATTACGGGATCAAAGCAGTTCAAGTCTAGAAAAATATGCCAGTAAAATACCACACATAAACTTGAAATAGCAGCACTTATATATAAAGGAAAGCTAGGGGCTAGGATTTTTATTATCTTTCTTTTGAATATTAGCACTTTAAAGATAATGGGGTGTTTTGGGTTTTTTAAGTGTTATTTCTTACAGCAGAAAGAGTGCTAACCTACACTCTCAATTGGGTATGGAAATCTATCTTACCCTACAGGAAAATGGGGGGGCGGGAAGGGGACAAGAGAGCAGGGGGTTGATAGAAGGGAGGGCAGATTGGGAGAGGGGATAATCAGAAGCAAACACTTCCAAGGAGGCACAGGGTCAAAAGAAAGAATAGAATAAATGGGAAGCAGAATAGGATTGAGGGAAATAGAGTTAGTTTTTTACAACATGACTACTATGGAAGTGTTTTACATGACTGCACATGTATAACCTGTATTGAGTTGCTTGCCTTTTCAATGAGAGTGGGTAGGGATGGAGGAAGGGAGAAAATTTGGAACCTGAAGTTTTAAAAACACATGTTTAAAAAACTGTTTTCACATGTAACTGGGAAATAAGAAATATAGGAAATGAGGTACAGAAATCTATCCTGCCCTACAGGAAAATAGAAGGGGAAAGGGATAAGAGAAGGGGGGGGGAGAGATAGAAGGGAAGGCAGACTAGGGGAAGGGGTATTCAGAATGCATGCCATGTTGGGGCAGAGGGAAAGGAGACATGGGGTGAAAATTTGGAACTCAAAATCTTGTGGAAGTGAATGTTGAAAACTAAAAATAAATAAATTTTTAAAAGAATTTTAAAAAGAAAATTAAAGAAAAAAAAAGGAATGCTGAGTTTGCAACCAGTAGACTAGGTTTAAATGGTGAGTCTTCCACTAACTACCTATGGGACCTTGGACAAATCATGGAAAAGCCACTTTTCCCCAAAGTGAGGGGGTAAAGCCAGATGATCTCAAAGATCCCATCCAAATGAAAACAGGATGCTAGGTTTTCTTTTCCCTTTCATGCTATTCCTTTGACAAAGAGTCAATATAAGCCCCATTCCATTGCCTACCAGCAATTTCCCCCCACAGAATCAGTTGAAGAGGAGAATGTCAATGGAATTTGTATAACCTGAATTCCCATGCCAAAGGCTTCTTCACATTTAAAATTAAATTCAAGGGATTATAACGTTTTAAAAAACAAAATTTTATTTATGTCTTTTGGTTTTATATTACCTAATTTACCCCTATATCTCTTTCTTTTCCCTCCCAAAAAGCTGAGGAAGAGAGAAAAATTAGAATAATGTCAACACAATAACAACAAAATGACCTTCCAGCACTGCAAAGGGGAGGGGTATATTTTCTCATTTATCTTTTTGTTTATTCTTTGTAATTTGATGATATTCATTTTCCATTGTTTTCTGGTTGTTCTTTCTATTTACATTGTTATAATCTTGTGTGTGTGTGTGTGTATGTATATATATATATATATATATATATATATATATATATATATATATATGTCTTCTTGGCTCTACTTACTTCACTTTGCATCTGTTCATGTAAATCTTTCCTTGCTTCTCTGCGCACATCATATTTGTCATGCCTTATAGCACAGTAATTCCATTAAATTCATATATCTTAATTTTTTTTACCTATTCCTCAATCAGTGAATATTTACTTTGTTTCTAGTTTTCTGTTACCACAAAAAAAATTGTTGCTATAAACATTTTGCTGTGTGTGTGAGGACTGATTTTTTTTTTTTATCAATGGTCTCTTAGTGTCGTATATCTAGTAGTGGAATCTCTAATTCAATAGGTATGGGTGTTTTTTTAGGCACTTTATTTTCATAATTCAAGTTTCTTTCCCAAATGGTTGTGCTGATTCACAGCTCTACCAACAGTATATTAATATGCCTACCTTCCCACAATCCATCCAACATTGACTTTGCATCTTTTGTCATCTTTGCCAATTTCTTAGTCATGAGATGAGACCTTGAGGTTGCTTCAGCTTGTATTTCTCTCCTTATTAGTAATTTAGAGCATTTTTTCATATGGTTTTTAATAGTTTTCAATTCTTCTTTTGAGAATAGTTCATAACCTTTGACTACTTATCAATTAGAGATGGCTTTTAGTCTTATATACATAAATTTATATATGCAAATATACAAGTGTATACATATAGACACATTAACATATATGTACGTACGCATATGTGTTTATGTGCATACATTCCCAATAGAGTGTAAGTGCCTTGAGGGCAGGGATTATTTCACTTTTACCTTTATATTTATTCCCAGCATTAAGCACAAGGCCTGACCCATAATAAATGCTTGCTAAATATCACTGATTGCTTGACTGGGCTCACCATAGGTGTCTTTACAACTTTGTAGGTGCTTTGAAAGTGTTGAAGAACCCAGGGCCACTTTGACATCCTACAATGAAGCCCTTCAGTATGAAAATCTGTTCCCTTGCCATTGGGAAGAAATTTATACTTACTGGTTGAAGAGGAACTTTTTGCTAATGATAAAACATCACAAGTTTATTCATTTTGTCAAAGAGAAGGTCCTTATCAACCTCATCTAATTTTTTATATAGGTGATAAGGAATTAGATTTTTTTTTTGAAGATTTCATTTTTAAACCAAAGAAAAGCCTCATGAGGCTTGTCCTGGACATTTTGATGCTAGCATTTTCATCAGGAGCAGTGTTTGAGTAACCTCCTCTTAGAAAGAGGCCCTTGGAAGAAGACAAAGGAGCAAAATGCCTCTTTTAGAGCCTACATTAAGAAAAGTCAGCAATTCAACTAAACAAACATTTACTAAGCACTGAGTTCCTTCTGCTTTTCACTCAATGTTCCTTTCCCAAAACCTACCACAGTACTTTGTAAACATAGTGAACAGACATAAAGGCCAAGGTGAAAGAAGAAATGGGAGAAAACAGGGCCATTGACTAGGGTGACTCCAAGATGAGGTAGATGGTAGAACCTAGAAATAGATAATGGAAAGGGAAAGGAACTAGGAGATGAAGGAAGAAAGGATTTACCTGATTTATGAGAAAAGAATGAAATAGAGGCAGAGAAAATAACATGGCTTTAAGAAATTCGAATAGTGGCCATCTATGTTTTGTCTTTGCTATCTTAGCCAGAGCTCTAAAACATTTGAGTTTCAGCTTCCCTCTTTGAAATAATAACAGTGCGGCTTTCTCACTACACAGTATTTTGACCTTTTCATCCAAACACAATGTTACTCCCCCAAAGTATCATCCATTCATTGATCAGCATTTATAGATTTCTCCACTGAGGTCACAATGACCAATCTTTATGTGATAATATTCAAAATGAATTGGAATTGTATCTGTGGTTGAATTTTAGGGACTGTCAGAATTGGCATCGTATTTCTCAGTCTTCCTGTATTCTAAATAGTCTTTATACTAAGCAGTCTTCACACCCTCCCTGTGGGTCTTACTCACAGAGCAAGTCATAATAACAAGCTTCCATGCCCTGGCTGGCTTTTGGCTCAACAGACTAGTTTTAATGCCAAATCCTATTTCGAGGTCTTCATGGGTTTATCCTTATATGCACCTAAGTGTTATGTTTGGTCTCTTCAGAGACCTGATTCATTGTCTGTGTCCCCTTGGTGCTATTTTAGTGACAATATGTCTACATCTGAATGGAAAGCAACCCCTAATTTTTTTTCCTCCTCTCTGAAAAATGTCATACTGTGTGTGCGTGTGGGAAGAGGCATGTTAGTAATAAGAGAAGGAAATGATGGGGTCAGCTGGGGCTCTCAAAGACAGTCCAGATGAAATTTAAATAAGGAATTATGGTGATGATGATGCTTTTTTAGAGGGGAGAACACTGGGTGATGTGAGTTTCGAAACATACGGTCTATAATCTGGGCTCAACTGAAGCATACCGACGAGCTTAGGTCAGACCTGCAAGGTTCACTTCTTCTAAACATAAAACAAGGAAATGTTGAAGGCTCTCTCTCTCTCTCTCTAATAAAGTGCACTAACTAACTGCTTTAGGGAACACAAAATTTTTATGAGGAAAGAACTAGAGCTTTAGAAACTGAAAATATGTGTGGGGGTGTGTATTTGTTTATGCACACATAAAGATACACATGCAGGCAATGATGATTAGTATTTATATATACATAGTCATATGTTAATAATTGTGTAGGAAAAGTGGCTTCGATCTAGAAACAACTGGCAGACAAAGAATGAAAATTGGGAATGGTCCTGTCTACAAAATCCATCCCAAAGGACAATATTCCACAATAGCATGAAGAAGATGGTGCAACAAACCCAGAAAGAACAATATTTGGTGGAAATGAATTGTCATGCCAGGTTCTAGAACCTAATTTCTTTTCAAATCGAGTCTTATTTATGTGTGCAAAAAGAGATTGACAGCTTTAAATAAAGGGTAGGTGGATGTCAGATTCTTGGCAACTGGTTGGTACTGCAGCTCTTGGGTGGTGTCAGAGAGAAAGAGGGAGAGGAGACAGAAAGAGAGCACTCAGTCTTGAAAAGATCTCAACCTCACAAAATTTCCATTCACTCCTCACTCCGTGGAATACTTTTTGTTATGTCTGTAGAGGATTGGGCTTGTATTTTTTATCCACAGACCACACATTATAGAATATTTACATGTTTATATAAATTACTGAAAGCAAAAGAAAACACATACACACGCACACACACACACACACACACATACACACAATGAGTTTGTGCTCCTTTGTTTGGCATTTTCTGTAACACAGATTGTGGTAATTATCTCTCTGGTGTTATAAGCCTTTTCTTTCTTTCTAAAGGCAGTTTTTTGGAGTCACGTTACAGTTAACTCAGTTTAACAAATAAGAGAAGTCTGGCAAAATTGCCCCATGCGCTTTACCCAAATATTTGTGGTATAGGCAAGCTCTCAACGTTTTTATTATACCCCAGGTTCTTGGGTTTTTAATGCGAGTGGAATAACGTAAAGAAGAGCGAGAAGCAGAGCTCTGAAAACTGGGTGTGCATTGGATACACTTTCCAGCTTACTCCAGTGCCAGATAGTGAACAAGAAAAAGATAGATTTTAAAAATAACCCAAATAAAAAGGAGCAAATAAGGTTTGGAGGCATTTAGCACAGTACAGTTTACCCTGGCATGAACTACAGGCTAATGATGGAATAATAACGTTTGGAGTTTAGTGAGTACAGAGAGAGCTCAGCAACAATGCCTGTACTGTGGTACTAGAGCCAGTGCACTTCCCATTTAGCCTGGTGCTCTATTCAAGACAAAGAATTTTAGAACAGAGGCAAAGTAGAGAAGGGAGGGGGGATTGGAGGGAAGGTGACTGAACTCAAGTTTACTGTAATATAAATACGCATACACACTACTACAGATGTTATTCATTGGTGAATGCTGCCACATAATTATGCTATGTGCTTCATAATATTTTAATGAGCTTTTACTCCAAATAGAAAAGAAAATAAACATCAAGAAGCTCTTAAGGGGGAAAAGTTGGGGTTGTTTTTGTCCTTGGGATAAAAAAAAAGAAAACGAAAAATCTCCTAATCGGTTATATTCAAATGACAGGGAGAGAAAAAAAAAAGGCTGGTCTGGGTTCAATAAAATTGGTTTGACTCTAGCAGATGAATAAATGGTTTCTGAAGCTTTTAAAAAATAGTTCATGCTAAAGAGAAACAAAACATAAGGGGTTATAGAGTAATTCTAGTAGATTATTCCTTTTCTTTTCTTTTTTCTTTTTGTGGAGGAAAAAAATCCTTAAGTGGAACTGTTGCAACAATGCTGTTAATATATTATGCCAATTAAAGTCTTGAAATAAATAACAAACCACTTAATATGTGTTGTAAATGTCATGCTGATTTAAGCATTGTTACGCAGAGATTACATCTCTTTGGGGGATGGATGGCTAGGCACTCAATGGAGGTTTTGTGTGTGTGTGTGTGTGTGTGTGTGTGTGTGTGTGTGTATGTGTGTGTGTATTTCTGTTGTTCTTTTTATTTTGTAAGGGTGATTTCCAAGGAAAATAATAAGAATTTGGTAACTTTTAACGGACATCATATTTCATAGTAATGGTCTTTGGAAGCAATAGAATTAATTTTCCCCCATAAAGTCCAGTATCCCCCGAATAATCTGAAGATTCAAAAGACAACTCTAAACATGACCACCAAATGGATCTCCCCATATGAGTAGATAGCTAGTTGTGTGAACTCGATGTGAAACTATCTAATTTGGAGAAGGGATGAGGGTGAGCATCAAGATGTGAGAATTGATCAAATATTCTGTATGTCAGTCATGATCAAGCTACCTCCTAGCCAGTACATAAAAAAAAAAAATTGCTGAGTGTGATGTTTTCTGATACTGTACAAACAATAGACCCACTTTCTTATCTGTGGTGGAGTCAAACATGTTTGGTATCCAAGATTTCTAAATCTTCTCTAAAAATCCTATACTTTCCTAGACTAGGAAGACAATGATAAACAGAACATACTCTTGGTATATACATAGCAATAAATGTAGATAGGTCCTATTTATTGGGAATCCAAGTTAGTTGAAGGCTCAAGTAACTAGATTTACATTTTTATTTATTAATTCTATATTCCAATTTTTACAAATGACAAATAGCAAGTCAAATATTGCTTAGTTGAATTTCAAAGGGCACTTTCCAGGATATGCTGAGAGAAACTGAGAGTTCAATCTCAGGCTAGCAAACTAACTTTCTCCATTTATAGCACTATACTCTGCAATGATATTCAAAGGCCCATAACTGCCTCTGTGAATCATCAGGGGAAAATTTAATTAGTTTTCTGGTGATCTTGGTGTTTATATGGTTGCCTTCTAATTCTTTGACTGTTGGTTACCTATGTGATATATGTAGGTATGTGTGTATGTGTGTGTGTATATATTTGTATGTATGTATATTATATACATATACATACAAGCAATTATTCCACTGTTCTGAAATAATGGGAGTTTATCATATATAGTCATAAAGGTGTGCAGGAGTATATATACACACAAATATGTACATATTTGTACAAATGTACATATACGTGTATATAATTTGTAAACATTGACTGATTGCATATTCTTGTTTATTTCAAATTATAAACCTAAAAACTTAAGAAATATTTGAAGAACTTTCTAAAATGCATGATTCTGCAGGGCAGGTATTCCCTGCATTAACACATTGTAAGCTCTCTGGATTTGAATAGATAGTCTTTGGAAAACTCTATGTCTGAAAAAAACTTAATCAATCCATAGCTAACTTTCTGTTGATGAGGCTTTCTAGGCTTAGTTATGCTGGTCCTCAGATAGCAGGCACATAGTTTTTCATAAAGTCTGGCCATCCTGGAAGTTTTCCAGGGGTTGGGATATTTTAAGGCTTGAGTACTCTTAGTGTAGCCTTCAAAAATTCAGGGTCACCTCCATGCTTCTATGAGATATCAGAGAAAGACTTCAATGGAGAAAACCATGAATCAGCCAAAGAATGTTCAGGGAAGGGCAACCAGGATGGCAAAGACTCATGGTATATAAGATAGTTTTCTTCAAATACGTATAGGCATGTTATATGTAATGGGGATTTTGACATCTGTTTTTCTTCAGAGATAGAATTAAAACCAAAGAGACAAATTTAGGCTCTATCTCAATGAAAAAAAAGAACCAACTTTTTAACAATTAGTCTCATCCAAAAGTGAAATGACTTGGGGAATACAGTGGGCTCCCACTTAGTAGAGATCTTCAAGGCTGCATGGCCACCCTTATAAAAGGGATGAGACTGCTGCTGAGGTCCCTGCTAACTCTGACATTCTGGGATTTTTTGGGAGAAGGTAACATAATGGGCTTGTTTTCCTTACCTGTAAAATGAAGAATTTGAACTAGATACAGTAGTTCTTCATCTGTGATCTATGGATTTAAAAAAATTTTTTTGATAACTATGTTTCAATGTATCTGATTTTCTTTGCAACCCTATGTATTTTATTTAATCATTTTAAAACATTTTTCTAAGGAGTCCATGGGCTTTCCCAGACTGCCAAAAGGGTCCATGGCATAGAAAAGGTTAAGAACCCCTGAGAGGATCTCTAAGTTCCCTGACAGCCCTGAATGTCTATGAATCCTGTACCAGAGACTTCACAATCCATATGCCGGTTAGATAATAACAAATCTTGAGCCTCAAGGGACCTTAGAGGTCTTTTTTGTCATAGATTCATAACTGTAGCGTTGGAATGGACTTCAGAGGTCACCTGGTCCAACCCTCTCATTTTCCAGATGGGTAAACTAAGGCTGAGAGGTGGCGTGAGGTCCTTAACTTCTCGTATGTAGGAAATTGTAAAGAGAGAGTTTTGATCCCATTCACATGACACCTCATAGGATTTCCTTTGTGTTTCTGGCATCCTTTATGCTGTTTCTGCTAAACCACTTTGATGGCAAGTAGAATGTAGACACATTGTTTAAAATGGGACATTTTAGTGATGAAACTTTTTACTCCAATCATGTTTGACCCTTTTTTGCTAGTCCCCTTTGCTTTTCAAAAAGTGAAAGTTCTGGTAGAAAGACAAGATCAAATGATGCCATATTAGAACCATGCCACCTTGAAAATAATTCTTTCCAGTTTCTTCACTTTACAGATGGGGAAACTGAATGCCAGAGCAGTTCAGTGACTTGCCTCCTGTTGCACAGCAAATGTCTGGTGAGAATATATGCAGTTTAGGGAAGCCATTTCGCTTTTGGATGTGACTAATTGTTAAAAGGTTTTTTTTTTCATTGAGATAGAGCCTAAATTTGTCTCTTGGGTTTTAATTCTATCCCTGAAGAAAAACAGATGTCAAAATCGCTATTACATATAACATGCCTACGTGTATTTGAAGAAAACTATCCTATATACCGTGGTCTTTACCATCCTGGTTGCCCTTCCCTGAACATTTTTTGGCTGATTCATGGTTTTCTCCATGTAAGTCCTTCTCTGGTATCTCATCGTAGCATGGAGGTGACCCTGTAATGAATCCGAGGTGTTTCTGTCAGCGCTTGCCCGTGTTGCATTGGGCAACTTCACTGCAGTGTTGGTTCTAAACACGCAGCATGCACACATTGTACTGAGCATGCCATCATGCCCAGGAAGCACCAACAAACTCTACTGAAACGTGAAAAGGAGTCACCCTGAACCTTTCTAAGTCACTTAACTTTTCCTTGTCTCTATTTTCTCATCTGTAAAATGGGAATAATACTTGTACTAAATCCTCAGGATTATTGTGAGGAAAGCACTTTGCAAATCTTAAAAGTTCTAATATATACCAACGTGAGGTATTATCATGTTCTTCATTTTTGCCTTCCCCTAATTGTAACGAAACGTGAAAGTGAAACACCAGTGATTGTAAATTCATTTATGCATCTTCAACTCCAAAATTTTGAAAATATCATAATCTGGCTTTTATTTTCTGTTAAATAGGTCTATGTCCTCCCTGGTACCCAAGTGTTCAAATGCTAGTTTTATTTGAATGTTATCTGAAGACAAAATCTTCAGTGAACTATTTTTTTTTATTTGAACTAAATAGAGCTCAAAAAATGTCTTTGTCTGGAAAGTTAGGTTGGCCATAATCTGGTGCCAACCTACCTTTCTAGGTTTATCTTATATTATTCCTTTCCATGGTATCTGTGCTCCTTTAGCTGAATTGAATCAATCTTTGTCCTGTACCCTCCAAACATGCTCTGAGCTCTTTTTTCTCCATGTTTTTGCTCATATGTTTTCCAATACCTGAACTTCCCTCCCTCTTCTTTTATATTAAATGTCTACTCTAACCATAGGTTAAAATGCAAGTTAAATACAGCTTCTTGAAAGAAATTCTCCTTATTTTCCCCCTTCATCTTCTCCTTTCTCCTTTCTCCTCCCTCATGGGACCTCTCAGACCTCCCTCCCAGATCTTTATTTTGCAAACAATCTGCTGTACTTCACATAATATTGGGTTTTAAAATTATCTGAGTATGTATCTTCCTCTCTTCTAGACTGTAAGCTCCATGAAGGCAGAGACAATGTTGTACCTGTATCACCTAGTATGGTATCCTACATACAATAAGTGCATAATAACTGTTGGTTGAATGAATGAATGAATGAATGAATGAATTGTAGGTTGTTGCAAGGAGGAAGAAGAGTGAAACTGAAAATGGGCACAAACACATACTTTTTAAAGAGAATGCCTACCTTCCCTACTTCCCATAATTGTCGTGAGCACTAGTGAAATAATGTATGAGAAAGCAAGTTGAATAGTATTAATCACAGAACAAACAAAAGGTATTCTTACTTAAAAAAAATATTGTTCAGTAAGTGGAGGGATAGTAGCTAGAAACCTCCTAGTATTGGGCCAGAAGGTGGATGTTGGGGTTTTCTCTTTTTTTTTTTTTGTCTCTCTAGCACTGATGGTACACTATGGACTTCAGCAGGTATAAAATCAGCCCTTTCAAATAATACTCATTCAAATAATTAGTGCTTGTGTGTAAGGAATTATTGTAGTTCCATGATAGGTTTTCTTTAGAACTGACTCCTATTTGAAGGGAATTTTTTATACACAAAATTGTGGTAAAGGGAAACAGGAGTTTCAAAGAAACTGCAGTTTAAACTTCTGAAAGAATATTTTGGGAATCTGAGGCGGTTAAATCTCTCTTTCCATATATGTGTGTGTGTATGTGTCTCTGTGTGTATGTGTGTGTATATATATATATGTGTATATATGTATACATATGTGTATGTATTTGTATATGTGTATGTGTACATATATAGAAACACTATATCTACAGCTGCATGTGTGTGTGTGTGTGTGTGTGTGTGTGTGTGTGTGTGTGTGTATGTGGATAGAGAGCGAGAGAGAGCGAGAGAGACAGAGAGAGACAGAGAGGGTATATGTACAGGGGTAGCTGGGTGGCACAGTAAATAGAGTACTGGGCCTGGAATCAGGAAGACTCATATTCCTGAGTTCAAATCTGGATTCAGAAACTTAACAGCTATGTGACGCTGGCCAAGCCACTTAACCCTGTTTGCCTCAGTTCCTCATCTATAACATGAGCTGAAGAAGGAAATAGTATTCTTGCCAAGAAAAACCCAAAGGTAGTCACAGAGTCAGACACGAATGAAATGACTAAAAAACGACAACATGTGTATATATTTACATATATTATGTACGTGTGTGTGTATATATGTGTGTATATGTGTATGTGTTACAAGATGTCTCCTTTCTCCCTCCTCACCCAGACACATTTTCTTGCCCACTACTTATGTGTGTTTGTATGTATGTGTTACATATGCATACATATATACATTTTGCTTCATATATAGATATACATATAGATATATAAATCTGTTTTTATGAGCAAGAAGAAGCGTCTAGGTAGTTACAGAGACTAAGGAGACCTCTTGTCATGAGGCCATGCATGGTGTAGTAAATAAAATACTGGCGTCAAGAAGACCTGGGTTTAAATTATATCTTGGACACTTGTTAGTTGTGCAACCTTGGACAACTCACTTTACCTCCTTTCATCTCAGTTTCCAAATCAGTAAAATGAACAGTTGATTCAATGTCCCCTAAATCCTTTCCAATTCAAGAACTGATGTTCCTAGAGGAATCTACTCTTCTCTAAGACCATTTTATTGACCTGTTCTTCCCACGCCAATTTTGTAACTGGAAAACTCTAAGGAGCAAGTGAGTGGGAGAGAGGCCATTTAAGCACAAAGCTTCATGATGAGATGACATTGCTAGGCTGTAAAATGGTACCCATCTTATTTCCTAGGGAGTTGATGAGCCCCAAGCCATACACAACTGGGGGAAGAGTCAGGCATGGGCTTTTCTGCTAAGCACCTGGAAACAAGACTTCTGCTTTGCCCCACCCCCATTCATGTTAAGTTGGCTTACCCAGGATCACCCAGTCAGTGTACAGCAGAGACAGTATATAGCAGAGACAGGCTTTAAGGCCAGCTCTTCATGCACTAAATTTTCTTTCTTCTCTCACTTTCTTTGGCATCCTACTTCTTCATAACTCCCCCTTTTACCTCTTGCTGAAGAGTTCTACTCTTCTTCCTCAGTCCCAGAGGACCCTGTAGCCAGTAGTCAAAGGCAGACAGAAGGATCTTACAGGAAATAGTGCTAAAAAGGGGTGGAGAGAGAAGGCAAAGTGCAGAGAATTGGGCAGCTGCCATTTGATTAGCTTCCTTTCAGCTCCTCCACTAACACCACCAAAGAAGACAGAAACTTAAAGTAACTGCTATGAGACTCAGCATTCAGGACAAAGGCAGCTCTTAAATTTGAAAGAGGTCTGAGGTGGCCCTGACTTGTTAGAAGAAACCAGAAAGCATTGATTAGAAACCAGCTCTTACTGGGCAGCCCATAGCCACACTTGGTTACCAACATGCACTGCCCTGGAGTATATGCCATGGCCCAAACTGTACTGTGATCTAGGTTAACTTGTTTGTTGATTCTACAATTCATAAGAATCTCTACAGTTCCTACCTACAGGAATAATTGGGCATATGGACGAAGTCCAAGGCATGCAACCCCATAAAATAGTGTGGCTTGGAGCAGGGCAAGGGAGAAAGGTGGCAGAGACAGCAAGCAGATCTTTCCAAGTGTCACAGGCATGTTTACTGGCACACATGAGTTGTGTGCAGCCTAACCACTTCTAGGGAAGCTCTGCAGGTAGGGGAATGACTTCACGAAACTGACACTGAGTACCTGTAAAGTTGACTTTTGAATCCAAGTACTAGAATTTATTCATCTGTCTATTAAATTCTGTCTTTTAAGAATCAGCCCAACTCAGTTCCTGATGATACTATGATACATTACAAAAAATGGTGGTGTTGGAGGCAGGCAGAGGGAGGGAGTTGATGAATAAGGTTAATTCATCCTGTAAGGCGAACCCCTATTTCCTTTTCAGAGCTTAAGGGAAGAGTAGAGCACTTTCTGGATGGCATATTCATAGACCTAGTAGAAAACTTCTGAAGTCATGCTATACATTGAAATCTCAATATTAATATTTACTATAGAACAGAATAAGTTAATGAGTCCATTTTATCTCCATTAAAAGGGGTTTCATTACTGAAATATGGGAGTTACAGACAATGAAAAGGAGAGAAGGCCCTCTGGTTCTAGATTCAAATCCTGCCTCAGCTATTTACTACCTGTTTGAACTTAACCAAGTCATTTATTCTTTCCTGGCCTCAGTATCCAATGGGCTAAAATGAAGGATTTGAACCAAAGGACTTCTAAATTCTCTTCAAGCTCTCTATCCTCTTATCCCTAAGGTCTTTTCCTGATCCAAAATTCCATATTCTAACAAAGAGCTTCATTGTTAGGTGATCTCACCTTATAAGGCAGTTCTACAGGCCTGAACTCAAAAAGGATACAGTAATACTTCATTCAGTTCATTAAAATATTCTAAAAAGAAATGGGAAAGTCTTCATGTCTAGGGATGTTGAATAGAAGAATTAAGTCAAGTCCAAAAAAACTTACATATGGAAAAAAAAAAAGAAAAGTAATCTCCAACACTCCCTCTTTATTATCTGAAGATTACTTAGGGTTTGGGGTGTGTATACACACAAACACACACACACACACACACACACACCCCTACACACACACACACACCAAGAAACGGGAGAACATAGAAAGCTGTATTAAGTAAAGCTCTGGCCTCCTCTGATTTTATGTTTTCATATATTGCAGAACTAGAAGGCCCTTAGAGATAATTTAGATCAGGGGTTGTGAGTCTGTGAATATATTTTAGGAGGTATGTGAATTGAGGTGGGGGGAATTATATATTTATTTTAGTTAACCTTTGAAATTCTTTGTAATCCTATATATTTTATTTTATATATTTAAAACATGACTATGATGAGGTCACAGGTCTCACCAGATTGTCAAAGGAGTCTGTAACACACACACACACACACACACACACACACACACACACACACACATTAAGAACCAATGATTTAGATTAATTTCCTTGTTTAATAGATGAAAAAAAAATAGATCCAAGAAAGGAAGGGCTTGTCCAAAGTCACAGCTAGTAAAAGGCTAACCTGGTATTCCAAACTAGGCTTTTTGATTCACAAACTTGTGTTTTTTCCTAGCCAACAATCTCATCTCAGAAATAGGTCATCAAGAACAGCCTAGATGAAAGAATGACTGGAAATATTCATCTCCAGTACACAAACTCTGACTTCTTTGGCACCTGTGTCCTCCCATGAAGTTCACTCATGTCCTTCTATGCCTAGCTAAGCCTTGGTAGCTTGGCTGGAGGCAGTTTTCCCAGCCCTGTATCAGAAATTCATGCAATTCCTTGGCCCTACCCATTCCCTGAAGGGATAGCTTTTGATTACAAAATCAAAAGCATCCTGTTCAATATCCTTTTATAACCAAGCTTTTGCTAGTATGATCATGTCAAAGGGGAAATCCCTTCTTTGTACTAAGCATTCTCATGCACCTCTGTATCCAGATGGTGTGGTTAAAAGAGTGCAGTATTTAGAATTATAAGACCTGGGTTCAAATACCATAGATATCCCATAGTAGCAAAATTATATTTGCTTTATAATATATATAGTACATATAATTTATATATGAAATTTACATTTGCTTATAATTACTTTAATTTCATCTTCGTTAGTGGTATATTTACCCTTTTGTTTTTAATACTAATGATTTGGTTTTCTTTTTTTTTTTTAATCAAATTAACCAATGGTTTATCTATTTTTTTTTCATAGAACAGCTTCTGGTTTTGTTTATTAAATCAATATTTTTTCACTCAGTTTTATTACTCTCACCTTTAATTATTAGGATTACCAATTTCAAATTTAATAAGGGATTTTAGTTTGTTCTTTTTCTAGTTTTTTTTAAAAATTTCATACCCAATTCATTGGTCTGCTCTTTCTCTATGTTTTTGATGTAAGCATTTAGAGATACAAATTTTACTCTAATTACTGCTTTTGCTGTATCCCATAGGTTTTGATATATTGTCTCATTATTGTCATTTTCTTTAATGAAATTATTGATCGATTCTATGATTTGTTCTTTAACCCACTCATACTTTAAGATTAGGGTGTTTAATCTCTAGTTTTTAATCTAGGTTTCTGTGGTACATTATTAAATATAATTTTTATTTCATTGTGATCTGAAAAGGATGCTTTTAATTTTTCGCTTTTAACTATAAAATTGTGTCCTAGCATACAGTCAGTCTTGTAAAGGTCCATAGCCTACAGTTTTCAAGTCAAATTTCCATTACTGTCTTTTAGTGATTTATTTTATTTTTTACAACACAGATTTTTTTTTTTAATTTTTGCTTCAATGTTGGAAAAACATTGGTAGATCCACCTACTTGCTTCCATTGGCTCACAATACCAATAATCTGCTTCTTGTCCTTTATATTGTGATTGAAAGTATTCAATTCTATATGCAGCTGAACCAATGAAAGGTACAAGCCATTGGGTACACAACACATATCAGTGAGCCATTGTGGTAGAGCACTAGAAATATAAAATGCAGAATAAAATCATCCTTGCTCTCAAGGAACTAATATTCTACTTGGGAAATATAATATGTATGTGGATAAGTAAGTACAACATATTTACTGGGAAATATGAAGCAATTTTAAAAGGGAGAAAGGACTAACATTTGGAATTAGGACAGTCTTTATACCAGTGAAGGCCTCTGTAATGTGCATTATAGGAAGCTTGGGATTCTATGAGATCATAACACAAAAAGGCATGAGAAAACAATGAAATTTACAAACAGGAAAGTGAAATGATTCAAATAACTCATGGAATCCATTTAGATGTAGTATTAACAATAAGAAATGAATTTGACAAGTAAAAACAGTACCTTTTTTAGTCCTTATAAATGTATTAAAACAAACTACTATAAAAAAGGAATTTCCTAAACACAACTCTAATATTTGTTATTCTGTGTACTGGTTCACAGGTGGGAAGGGAAAAGAAAAGAAGGAAAGGGAAATAAAAAAGGAAGGGGAAGGAAAAAAAAGAAAACAAAACAAAATTAATCACCAAAAGTTCCAAACAATGAGAACAAAATTAAGCATAGTAATTATAAGATAAGCAATGGAGTAATTTTCAGTTGATTGGGTGTGGGTGTGTAGAAGTAAATCTACAGTTTGCCTGCTGGTGCAAGAATGTCTTACATGCCAATTAGTGGTTATTGCAACTAATTATTTAAAACATTTTTAGGAGTAATTAAAAATAAATGCACCTGTATAATGTCTCATAACTGTGTTGTGGTAAATTGCTCAGATTTTCCATATCAGTCAGACATGAAATGCTTAGTCAGTCTAAATAATACTGTCTTCCATGTTGAGCTGGAATCCAGGAACAAACCTATAAATCCTTATGTCACTCAAAGTTGGACTGCTATTGGTAGTTCTTTAGCTCAAATACAGTACCAGTGAAAAGTTGATAAAGAAAATACAGTCAATCAGTCTTACTAGACAAGGCAAATAACAATAATAATCCATGAAGCCTAAGAATAATTAATAAATGTTACCATAATGAATACTCATAATCAAGCTCTGAGCTATATGAAAAGCTTTCAGAAAGTAGACACTTAACAGAGGATCTCCTAGCAACATGAAACTAAAAGCTATCAAAATATAAATGCTTATCAGAGAAAAATAAAAATCTTTAGTAGTGTATTATCCCTATTATTCTTTCAAATATAGTAGTTATGCACCAAAGATAAGTTTACACTCTAATACTTTTATTCAAGTAAAAAAAAGCTGCTATTTTATTCACCTGTGCAACAGTCTGTAGAACGTTAAATTTAAAAGAATTATAGCAAGATCACAATTTGTTCCAGAATCATTTCTATCTGAACCCCATTGAAAGAGATGAAAAAAATTATATAATAGAATAATTTCTTATTATGATTGTTATTGTTCATCTTATTCTTATTGTCAAAATGATGAGAACAAGATGAATAATAATATCTGACATTTATATAGTGCTTTAATCTTTACAAAGTACTTTATATATGTCATGTCACTTGATCTCCAGACATCTGTATAATCTTGGGATATTAGCCATGTGTCTGTTGACTACCAACCAAATACTACTAAGATGAATCCTATTAAAAGTTTCTAAATCATTGAGTTCACTCTGTGAGAGCTAATATGGAGGAAATGGTTCAGAAGGACTAGACTGGGAATGAGGAAACCTGTGTTCTTGTCCAAGCCTCTGGGCTGTCGTTAACCAGATACCAGATACGTGATCTTTAGCAAATCACTGAATTTCTCTAAGCTTCAGTTTCCTAATCTTCAAAATAACTAGGATGGAGATGGAGAGAGGTGAGATGGAATGAACGATGAATCTAAGCGTCAAAAGTCTCAGGGTCTACTTCTAGTTTTGAGACTAATTCACTATAACTATGAACAACAGTTTTCCTCTCTAAGCCTGTTTCTTTTTAATGGGAATGAATCAGATAAGCTGTAAGGTCCCTTACAGCTCTATCATTCTATTCTATTCCCACAGTTGCTTCCACCTCTAAAATTCTATGATGGTATGAAACTGTCATTCATTTAACATTTAAAAACATTGCTTAATCATGTATTTTTCCCTCTGTCCCTATTCCTATTTTAAATCTCATTAAAGTATGATTCCGTGCATTCACATACATCTATTTTTGTCCTCTATATCTGAAACCATTTTAATTTATTAATTTAGGAAAAATGAATTTTGATGTGTTAGTGGGAGGTGATGATATAAGGCAAAAGGCATCAAAAAAGCTTTTTTTGAAAATAAATCAGTTTTCACTTTGTTCTCATAAAGAATTATGTGCTGTGAAGAAATATATATGAAGGTTAAAAATGCAAGAGGCCAAAAACTCCCAAACCTGGAGTGTTTCTTTAAACTCAGAGCTACATATCTCCAGGAAACTCTCTGCTACATGGTAGTTGGAAGATGAAATCAGGAAATTTGGTTTTTCCAATACCTGAAAACTGCCCAGGTTTCTAAGTCAAGGAAAGTAACAAAATCAGGCGCCTGCCTGCTAGCAACCCCTACTGGTTAATACCAAGACAAAGGTCACATTATGATGCTGATTTTAAAAACGGCTGGGGGGGGGGGAAGTAAGGGAAATTCTTGATTATAAGAATCTTAAAATGTTGGAACTGGAAGAATACCTTAAAAAGTATTCTAGTTCAGCCATCATTTTGTAAATAAGTAAACCGAGATCCAGAGGTAAAGTGACTTGCCCAAGGTCATACAGCTATAGCTATTAAGTGGTAGACAAAATTAGTTTTTGCCTTGTGCCTTTATATATTCAAAGGGCTATTTTTGGGTCTGTTTATCTCCACTAGAACCCTAATTAAGGAAGGAAGGAAGGAAGGAAGGAAGGAAGGAAGGAAGGAAGGAAGGAAGGAAGGAAGGAAGGAAGGAAGGAAAAAAAGAAGTGAAAAGCCCTTTTTATTTATGCACTGATCTTAATTTGATTTTTTGTCTTGATGCCATTTAACTAAAGACTGGGAGGAAGAGTAATCTTCACCTGGTCCTCGGTACAATTATGTATTCTGTAAGTCTTCTACCTAGTGCATTGTTGATCCCCACACACATATATACCGACCAAAACATACTCTATTGCTATTATTTTCAATTCTTACTGCTTAAAAATTCACACTCCAATGCTGAATCACGCACCTGAAGCCAGGAGGAATCGCATTTTCACTCCAGCATGTAATTGGCATATCCATATTTTGTTTTTGCTTGTTGTTTTTAAATTTTATTCTATTTTTTATTTTTACTAGGGCACAATCAACCTGCCTTCCTTCTGCCTCTCCCTGCCAAACACATCAGATTGTGGGTGGTTTATGGATACAAAATAACTCATGGGCAACCTGGAAATCAAGAAGATATTGTAAAGGCCTATTGTGGAAAAAGTATGGGAGAATAATAGAAGACAGATTTGAGATAATTGTTTGGGAGATGACAGAGTCATCTCTGCATGTCCTGCCAAGTTATCCCTTCAAAGTTGGTGCAGATATGCTCTTACCATTTCATTCTCTTTCCCTTTCCCTCCCCCCAAAAGGGATAAGTGTGTAAATTCAAATGATAAATAACAATAATGATCAACAAGGATGGACTGCTGTTGACTGAAATACACTAAAGACAAAAAACAAACAAACAAACAAAAAAACCTAAGGCATAGCAAATGCTGCCACTTCATCCCAATGGTTTCTTAGCCCGTTAGCATCAAGCCTTGGATTTATTTTACATAAATAGGATGACGGCTCAACACAGTTGGGGGTGTTTTTATTGCCAATTTAACTGGTGTTAAATTAGTGGGTATTTAACTGTCACTAAAACAATTTAGGGCCCAATTCACTAAAGTATCATTTCTACTAATATTTTAGTGAAAATGAGGAATTGCACCTTCGCCCGGCCGGGCTGGTTGGAGTCACCACTGTGTACTAGTCAACAGTAATGAAATTTACATTAGGCAAAGCCGCCTGTCGCCTACCCATGAAAAGATAAGCTCTTTGAGAACTTAGTATCCTCCTGGAGTTTATTGCAGCAAACCATATTTTACCATCACTCTTCGCTGACACGAGATTTTTGAATTCCTAAATCACACGCCAAATGAGTCTAGCCATAGCCAACATTTCATAGAAGGCTTTAATTGTGCGATATTTACTCTGCTCCCAACTTTTTTTTTTTTGGGTGTTTGGTGTTTTTATTGCTTTCATGGGAAGGGGGGGAAGAAGCAAAAAAGAAAAACATATTTCTCCACCCCAACAGAACAGGCCGAGTCCCCCCCTCCCCCAGTTGTGTTATGTTTAGAAATGCCACAACACAGCCCTCTCCCAGCAAACATATCATTTCTTTGTTTTGGAGGAGACCCGGGCTGAATTATTCATGAGGCCCAATTTCCCAGGCTCATTGTGTCTGGTGGTAAAGTCACAGCCTGCCACAGCACCAGGAAATCTCGAGTGCTTTACTCCGAGCACACAGCGCTGTGTGCCATCCAGGGGCTTATTGCGGGCTTTCGGGTGACTGGAGCAGCGCCGGGACTTCCAGTGGCATCAGCTGTGGAAGCAGCTGTTTGCCCACCCTCTGTGATGGAAGAAATGTGTTGTCGGTTCCACCCTGGGTACCCCTCACACAGACCTCCCCCTTCCCTACCCCACCCCCATGCTAACCCACTACCAATGGGGTGTGAATGAGCCGAAGTAAGACCCAGCTTTGGGGATCAAAGACAGACCCATGTTTCACAGTTAGCCCGACTGTTTATTTTGTTTTGCAGCCTCCAAACTGTTCATGAGTCACTGCTTGCTTGTAATTTATGTATCAGAAGTTTTTTTTTCTTGTGAAATTGAAAATGATTTATTATTTAGTTATTGCTTTATTTACTTACTTAATGGATTGATTGATGTGCCAGGATGCCTCAGGCAACAGAGGCATATTTTTTTTTAAATTTTTTAAAGGAAATAGATTACAAACAGGAGTTTCACAAACACAGTAAGTCAGACTCTCCTTATTGTTTTGTGTTCATAATGAGTTCCTGTTGGCTCTTGTACAGTACCTGTCACTGGCTACCCATTGAAACCCAACACTGCACCTTGCACATAGTGAATAGTGGCAGAGACAAAATGATAAGATATTATGTGTATGTTAGTATGGGAGATTTGCGTATGTGTGTAGGGGAGAGGATCATTCAGGTGAGAGATGGAGAGGAAGCCTGGAACATAGACTCCAGTTTGAGGCCAATCTAGACACCTACAGTAAGCAATTCTCTTGAACAGTGCTTGTGTCTGAAAGTAATAGAGCCATTCCAAAACAATGGAAGTTATTATAATTCCATCTGGCATCATTTATCTGCAGATGAGAGATGTGCAGACAGAGAAGTCCCACAATTTGAATTACTCATGGAGACTTCAAATTATCTGCTTCCCTCAAAGACATTAAGCTACTTTCATTTTATTCAGGATATACGTCGCACCTGAGTTAGTGAGCAGAACGAAAATGAGTGTGCATCAATTGGAAACACTAGGAAAGAAAATCACTGGCAGCAAAGATCGAAATAGTCGTTATGATAATGAAACTTCTGCAAACTTCTTTAGGGTGTCATTTGACTTCTTGTACACTTCACTGGGGATCATAATAAGGTGTGTGTGTGTGTGTGTGTGTGTGTGTGTGTGTGTGTAGCTTGTCTTTTTACAAAACCCGGTGTTGAACTCGCGCAGAGCTTTCATTTGCTCCTATTCCATACATGCTAGTGCCATTGTTGTGAGGGTTTTGTAACCCCCATTTCCAAATGAACTCTAATTTGACATAATGCAGCAAAGAATGGCATCAGTCACTGAGATGCATCAGAAATGCACTTTATTTGGATTCAGTTCAGACTCTTAACGAACTGGTTTCCTGTAAAAGGAGCAGATGGAAGTGAGGCAAACCGGGAGAGTATGTGCGGGCTCACAAACAGCATTCGCTGCTGAGCAGCGATTAGCAAAGTCGTTCCTTAGTTCGGGTTGGCACATTCCTGCTGAAACTTTTAATTAGAAATAACATCTTACATTTATCTAGCTCTCCAAGGTTAGCCAATCAGGGGAAGCACAGGCTCTAACCTAGTACAGGAAAGTACACTCTCTCTCTCTCTCTCTCTCTCTCTCTCTCTCTCTCTCTCTCTCTCTCTCTCTCTCTCTCTCTCTCTCTCTCTCTCTCTCTCTCTCTCTCTCTCTCCCTCTCTCTCTCTCTCAACTTCCTGATCACAGTAATGAACATTAGACCGGATGGTCCAAGAATTTATAAATCTGGCAAAGCTGTAAAGGTCAATTAAAAATCCTAGTTGTCCTGTAAATAGAATTCTCCATAGAAAACTATCACACAATGCCCCTAGTTGTCTCTTAATACAAAATATCAATTTGATTTTCCTCAAGAGATTAGCTCTCCTTTTGCAATGCAAATATTTTCAAGTGTACTAAACACGTTTTAGCACCTCAACGTAGGCACTAAAACTATTTGCATGCAAAATTACCCAGAGTAGGCAGACTGGCACAAGCTTATGCTAGCACCATATGTGCTAAAGAATTTGAGCCAGGAAACAACTAGTATCTGGACGTTATTTACAATTTAAATTTAATTTTATATTATTATTCAAAAGAGAGCTTAAATATAAAGTCTCTATTAAAATTAATGCTTCACATGGAGCTTAATTCCACCCTAAAATTATATTTTAATCATTGTTGTTGTTTTTGTTAGTTCCCCGACTATCTAATCCAGTCAATAAGTTGCTGAACTAAGCACTCTCCAATATGGCACTTTTATTTCTGGTCTCCAACCCAACCTCCGTGTTTCTAAGGCTGTTTAGTTTCTGGTTTGAGAACTGCTGCTCTCCAAAAGACACTTTTGAGGAAAAAAAATCTCCTTATATTTCTGCTAACTCAAAGGGTAGAGTAGATAGAGAAGACCTAGAGTGGGCCACAAAACAAAGAGGAAGCACTCTCACGTTCCCAAAGATAGATGTGCTGATCTCTAGGCAAGTACTGGAATCTTCTCTACCTGGAAATAACACAGAACAAAGTCCACATTCAAATAAATGACAAAGCTTTTTTCCCAGAAGTACCACCTTCCACACACAACAATGCTTCCTGAACAAGGGAAATGACATTGGCCTGGCATTTGGTGTGGCAAATTGCCAGCCGCTCACCCTGCCACAGGAAGGTGGCACCTCTGTATTCAGGTGCAAAATTAACTATAACATCTTTGTTATAGAGTGTAACAGCTATTAATGTAAGAAACCTGGATCTGCAGGCAATTGCTGTCCTTTTTTTAAATGACAATTTCTTAATGTTAATTGCAGCAGAACAGTGCTATCTTCTTCTATCCCCTTTCAGTCTTTCCCATCTATTTTCCACTTCAAAGTTGGCAGGTTTTCAGGATCTTAATATCCTTAGTTTAAATTATTTAATGTTTCATCTTCATGTTGTGCCTACTTCTAGAAGAAGAAAAAGTAATAATTCTTGAATGGATGAGAAAGAATGTTTTCAATTCTTTCCAGCCTCCCTTTTTTATCTGAGGCTGCTGGCAACTGGACCTTCAGAGTGATAGGAAAAGTAAGGGGTGCACAAAGTTTGCTCACCTTTTGCAGACTGCAATAGCCTACATTGTAGTCAGTGGTGTTTGTGTGTGAAAACATGTATATCACGTACAACACGTTACATATAGCACTTTGCTATTATTTTTAAACCATAACTTTTCTGAACAGTAAATTATAGTTAGAAAGTAAGACCCAAATAAAGCAAACTATCTTTTAAGTACCAGGTTTCAAAAGCATTTCAAACAAATGGCTGTGGAAAGGATTCTTCTGTTGGAAATGTAAGGCTAATCAAATATGCTACATTTCACCACAAAAACTGCATTGAAAATGTCCCAAATCTAAACTGTGGAGAATTGTTCTCCTAAACAAAAGTACTCAGATTTATTATAAGCTCAATATGCACATTTCTGACCGTCCTAAATACTTTTTTTTAGGTCAAATAGCTTTTCTTTTCTTTCTTTCCTTTTTTTTTTAAAGGAAGAAGCGGCTTTCTTGATTTGCAATCAGTCTTAGAAATGTTGAATCATTGCCTAGGTGCACGAACTCAATTCGGAGCAGCTTTAATTTATAACGGCCAACATTTCTGCAACATAAGCTCTCCAAAAGGGTCCCACAGAAGAACTAGAAATCTGTGGTTGTGTAGAAAGTTTAATGGGAATGGAAATTCTCCACGTTTGCATGTCTATCCTTGCATATTAATACCATTACATTTTAAACGGTGGTTTGATTTCAAACATTGAATTAATTAGGAAGGGAACAGTGAGGGTGCTCTGGGATGTCAAAACAAATACCAACATCTCCCTCTACTGGCTGTTAGAGGCAGATCTTTAGTTCACACAAACCAGTGAGAAAGGAAGGCACCTCTTTTTTGTTGCCTGACTGCTTCTTAACCACACTAAATCAACTAAGTAAGCCTTTTTTTTTGGGGGGGGGAGCAAGCAGCACCATGGGCTGGTAAAACTACAAGATGTTTAATGACACCTGGCCCTGCTCCTTATTACCTTGGAAGCATTGAACAAGCCACTTAAGAACTATGAGCCTCAATTTCTACATCTGTAAAATGAGATGTTAGATTAGTTTGCCTCTAAGTTCTCTTCTTGCTCTAAATCTAGATATGCCTTGTCTCTGCTACTTGCCACCTATTCAGCTTTAAACAAGTCACTTAACATCTATGAACCTCAGTTTCCTCATCAATACAATGAGACATTTGGATTGCAAAATCTCTAAGGACTCTTGCAGATGTAAATACTGTGATCCTTTAACTATGGGTCATCTAAAAAAAAAAGAACAGGGTAGTTTCTTATCTAAAAAATTTCATGAGATTGTAGATACACAGAACTTAGACCTGGAAGGGACCCTGGAGAATATCTGGTTCAACTCTCTTTACTTTCCAGATGATGAAAATGAGATCAAGTAGTTAAGTGACCTTGCCTCAAGGTCACACAACAAGTAAGTAGCAGAGCTGCAATTTAAACCCAGATCCTCAGCACAGTGAAATCACCACCAGTAAACTGCACTCCATTTAAAAAGAATAGAAAAAAAATCTTTCCATTATAGCACAGCCTAGCAGCTCCTACTATTACTAATCCATGAGCATTGGATCATATAAAAGATGTGGAACTTCCTAATTGGGAGATTTCAAATCAGAGATTCATAGGATTCAGAGATGAAGATAATCCAGTTCAATCTCCTTTTCTTCCAGACAAAGACACTGAGGCCAAAGATGGTAAGTGACTTGTTCAAGGTCATATGGGTGGCAGAGCTGAGATTTAAACCCAGATGCTCAACTATTACCTTAGAATACCTATTTATTAATTCTTCCTTACCTAAAAAAAGGGGAGGGAAGACATAAAAAAAAATTTTAGCCTAGCAATTTCTGTTGCTAAGAAGAATCATGACACAAAATCTACTTTCCATCTATGAAAGTGACTACATCACTTATTCAGTGAAGCTTCTTTGTTAAAGTTGCTCTGAAAATGTTTCAGTCTTGGACTTCATTTCACTCAAATGTACAGTTTTGTTGGCAATGGTAGGAATAGTGGAATAATTTTAAGTAAAGGAAATCAGATGTGAAGCCCAGCCAAATCTCTATAGCAGACCACATCTTTACAATCACACAACTGACTGAAAAATGTAGAGAACAGAAGATCTTATTGTTATTGAATATTAAATCTTTTTTATTTGGTAGAATGAAATGCTAGCTTAAGAGTTCCCTCTCTTCCAACAAGGTGTCTCTCACACATATGTGTATATCATCCAAGACTCCTTGAAAGATATAACTACAGATATAACTTTGTTTTCTGGCCCTTGGATTATTAATTTTAAACCAGGCACCAAACAGGGAGACACATGCTTCACAAAGGCAAATGCCATTGTCATGGAGAAAGTAGAGGATACAGTCCAAATGGAAGCTAGATTCTTTCTAGAAGGTGAGGTCCTCCAGCTGCTTCTGTTTGTAGATGACATTGTGCTGATTGCATCAACCCCCAAAACATTATAGAACCTCTTAAATGACATTCACAATCAAAGGAATTCAGCCAACTATCTCTATAAGGGGAAAAAAACAAGGAAATGAAGACTGTTTATTGTATAGATCACGGTTTACCTGGTGACGGCCAACACATAGAGGCAATCCAACGATAATAACAATAATAGATTATAATAAATAGCATTTATGTAATGTGTTAAGGTTCTCAAAGCACTTTAAATATGTTAGCTTATCTGATCCTCACAACAACCCTGAAAGGTAGGTGCTATTATTATCTGCATTTTACAGATGTGGAGGCCAAGGGATTTGCTTGGCTAGTGTCAGAGTCAGTATTTGAACTCAGCTCTTTCTGACTCCAACCTCCACATTCTTTCCACTGTATCACCTAGCTACCCTTCAATATAGATAAATATTTTAAGAAATAAGTAAATAGAACTTGAACAGATAATGATCTGGGTCTCTAATGGATAGGAAAAGGAGAATGGGCTAGGTTACCTTTGATAAACGGCACAATGCTTTAAGTGTCCTCAAGTTTTTCCCAAAAACAAAGGCTCACCTTTTCAACTTTAACATTCTTTTGATGGCATTACATGCCTGTTAAATCATAGAATACCATACTCTCCACAAAATTAAAATTGAAAATCATCTAAAGATGAAGTAAGTGGCATAGTGGATAGAGCACTGGGTTTGCAATTAGGAAGACTCATCTTCATGAGTTCAAATCCAGCCTCAAACAGTTCTTAGCTGTGACCCTGGGCAAGTCATTTACCCTCAGTTCTTGCCTCAGTTCTTCATCTGTAAAATGAGCTTCAGAAGGAAATGGCAAACCACTCCAGTATCTCTGCCAAGAAAACCCCAAATGGAGTCATGGAGAATTGGACATGACTGACAACTTGACAACATGAATAGGACCATAGTGAGTATGAGAAAGCTACATTATCAATGAAGAGACAGAATAAAAAATATTAGATTCAGAAAAGGAGTTGGGTTAGTCATGCAGGCAGACTAAGGGATAATGGAGGACCAGCCTTTATTTTTCCACTGGTAGCCCTATAATGTTAAGTGAACTAGAGAAAAGACTCAAGTTTCTTAGCTAGGTGCTTCCACCCTAAGATTTATGAGAATGAACAAGAGTTACCAGGAAGAGAGGAGATGGATAAATTGTGATCCACAGCATTGAAGAAAAAAGCCATTTTCAGAAGATCACAGATCCATCAAAGTGTCAATTAAAGTTAGTTTCATTGGCATTGTTCTTATGCCTTTTTTTTGGGGTCCCCAGCAATTAGCGTAGTATCTAGCACATGCTAGGTACTTAATAAATGCTTGTGGGCTTGACTTGTAATAGTGCCTCCTGTCTATGAGGCAGTTTTATAAAGTATGCCATGCATGCAAAGTAATTCTGCACTTAGAAGGTCAGCTACTTATGAAATGGCTCATGCTTATGTCCCATTTAGGGAGCAAACTTTCTAACAATGGCCTGGAGGTTGAGCTCCTAGCCCTTCACTAGAGTTGGTCTTTCTCTCCTGTGTGACTCCCATAGGGTCTTCCTCTGGCCTGAAACAAAAAGACATCAGGAGACAAGAACAGGATCAACAGCATGTATTTATGAGAAATTATATTAAATCTGAGAAATATATTATTTAATGAAATTTAAAAAACACACAAATAAGCAGAAGTAAAGTAAGGCAAAGTGGGGTAGGGTCCACTAGTGTATTCTTGACTGGTTTGCTTCTCTCCACAATCATCGTCCTGGAAGATGTGCCAGACCATGATAAACACACAATTACACACACTTTTCCCACTTTGTCAATTTACAAGTCATATCTCCCGGTCTTAAAGAAGAAAATTGTAGATGTGGCAGACATCAATTACTATAGCCGCAGTTACACTGTTATCATGGGACCACTGCCACCTCTTTTCAGAAGTCCCAAAATTCCTTCCTTCACTGTGTAAAAACCTTCCCTTTCCTCTCTGAGAGCTGATCTCGGGTTAGTTTCTTCGTTTCCCAAACTGGGAAGGGAGGGAAGGAGGAAATAAGCATTTATATAATTCCTACTATATAACAGGCACCATGCTAAGCACGTTTTAAAAATATTATTTCATTTGATACTCGCTACAACTCTGGAAGGTAGTTGCCATTTTACAGTTGAGGAAACTGAAACATATGGTAAGTGACTTGCCTAGCATCACATAGCTAGTAAGTGTCTGAGGCCAGATTTGAAATCAGGTCTTCCTGACTCTAGCCTCTGTACTCTGTCCCCCATGCCAACAAGGTGTTTTGTTTGTTTATGTTTTTTGGCCATAAGAATAAAAGAAATTTCTCAAGTAAAAGAAAAAATAAAAATATGAATCTCAGCCAGATTCTTGAAATCTCCTCTTTACGACCCATTAATACCCATACTCAAATACCAACCCTTCTCCAATCGGCAAGGTAGATGAAAGGCTAAAAAAGTTAGCCTTAATTGAAGCAGCCTGTTCTTCCTGATATCCTTTGCCTATTACCAGTCTGAAAGGAAAAGGAGAGGAGATAAATTCATGTGTCAAATTCCTGAACTCAACCTTGCCAGATCAGAGCCAATGTATAACTAGAGACTATACTGTCTTTGAAGGAAACATGGTGGGACAAGGCAGCATGATGAAACTGGACTTGGATTCTAGATGATGGATTTGAATCCCATATGTGACACACACAAGTTGTGTGGCTACCAGGAGCTCATCTCATTTCTCTCAGCCTCAGTTTCCTCATTTTAAAATAAAAGGCCTGAACAAGCTAGTCTAAAATCCTTTCCAGCTCTAACTCCTAAGACCTCAGACATGAAGTCTGAATAAGTCTGTGGTCATTTGGAGTCTGGATGCTCATCCAAAATTGACTGAAATGTATCATACTATTAGGTTTGACTCTTGAAGATATCAGATTTTTGTCTAATTCCCTCTGTACTTCATGGACTTAGAAGGACCAGAAGGATAATAGGAACCATTTTTATTGCCTTTATTACTCTATTGGACAAAGAAGAAATCAATCACAACTAAGGTAAGTACCATTTAAAAGCAAAAGATGGTTGAATTGATTTAATTATGCTATAAAACTAGTTCAAGCTTTTGGGCAATACGGGCGTATTTTATTTGAACTCCTTGCCCCATCCCTCCTTAGAAATGCTGCCCTTTGACCACCCGAAATAATAGATCTCTTCTGTTTCACTTATTTAAAGTAAGCTGTCTCCCCCACTTTTGACTTCATTTGCACATAGCCATAAAGATTCACAGTGTACAGAAATGGACAATGTAATAGCACACTCAAAAGTTTTCAAATCTCACTCATTTCAACAAGTGAGACTTGACAAGGCTAATGTGATAGAATCACGTGAGAGGGTTTAGCATTTTGACGTAAATGCACTGTGAAATGAAGCCTTTTTACTTTAGGAATGAAGATTTACAAGACTTTGTAGAAAATAAAATCTTGCTTTATGGATGGTCTGTCATAACACTGTCTTCTTTAAATTTTTTTTTTACTGAACTATTTTTATTACCAAACAAGAGCCTCTTTTAAGAGATTAGACCAAGCTATAATAGTTTTATCATTGGTTTTGCTTAAAAAATGTATAACCCTGTTCAATGGAGGAGAAGCAAATTTCCCTTTAAATGAACCATAGTACAATGTCTTAATCTTTTTTTCTCAATTCAGTATATTTCCAATGGGTCTGAGACAAAAAAAAAATGGAAAAAGCCATAGAGCCCTTTGGACATTCTTTAATATTCTTCGTAATTATACATACACGCATATAGATACATATGTATATGTATATGCATACATGTATGTACATAAATATATAGAAAGATTTCAATATTTCAGATTATCAATAAATATATATGTGCATCTATACCTTCTCTTCTATGTACTGCTTGTTCATATCTTTGGGTAAATATTCTAAGATCTACCAAATGCATTGGAATTGATAATTCAATAGCAATGCAAATTTACAGTGTTATTTTGAAAATATTTTTCATCATAATTCACTGATTATCTAAGGACTCTTGTTCATTTTTCATTGTTCTATACTATACACTTGCTGTAAAAATGCAGAATTTGGAAAACATGCAAACTTGTACAGAAGATAGTAAGTATAATATGACAATCTATTTTCATATCCCCAAATCAAATTACCCACATAAGTCCAAGAGAGTCCCCAGGTCAATTTGTTTTGTGAGCCAATTGAATGCTGACTGAAGCAAAAATTCAGGATGGGGGGAGATTTATCATATTTTTGGAAAAGCTATGGCATCCTAACAGATGGGCATATTTCACAGAAAGCAAAGGTGTCTTCCCATAGCAAAGTGTATGGGGAATGTAAGAATATCACTAATTGGCTACAGACTTTAGTAGGAGTTTGTGTGTGAAACACATAAACCTGGCTGGGTTGGAAGTTTTATGAAAATTGTAGTATAGGTATTAATTTACCAAACAATTAACAATTACTGAACTGTGGAACTGTGACAAAAATGAAAAAAATACTCCCTGCCCCCAAGAAGCTTTCATTCTATGGGAAGTGGGGGTGGGCAGGATCCAACATACCCACACATGTGTAATAAGCATTTAACAAGATAATTCGTCCAGCCTGAGAACACTAACAGCTGGTCTTTCAGGGAATTTCAGGAACAGCTCTGAGTAGGAGATTGTGGCTCATCTGAAGCCTGGAGGAAGCTCAGGATCTAAGAGTAGAGGTGAAAAGGTACACTGGGCATGAAGGACAGACTGTACAATGACAAGGAGATAGAGGAAATTCTGAGCACAGAAAACAGCAAGTAAGCAAATTGGACTGGAAAATGCTTGAGAAAAAGTCATGTGAAATGCCTGGAAAGGTAGGATGAAGCCAGATGGGGGCGGGGGGGGGACTTACTTAAATACCAGGCTGAGAAATTGGTATTTTATCCTAGAGGCAATAGGCAGCCACTAATGCTTTTTGAGCAACTGAGTGACATGGTCGGAATTGTACTTTAGGAAGACTGCTTTGACAGTTGTGTGAAGGCTGGTTTTAAAGAAGAGATCCTGGAATCAGGGTGGCCAATCAAGAGGCTACTGCAGGGCTTGGATTCTTAAAATCCAGCCACTGCTTACTAATGTTCAGACTCCTTAAGAGTCTGCTCAATATGGCAGATGTTCTAATAAACCTTGTCTTTGGCTGAAAAAAAAAAAACAGGCTACTGCAGCAGTCCCTAAGGAGTGGGGAGGACCTGAACTAAGGTGGTGGCTGTGTGACTGGAGAGAAGGCACAGATAAAAGAGACATTTCTCTGGTAGAATCAATAAGATTTGGCAAAAAAAAAATGGGTGTGTAAGATAAGGAAGAGGGAAGAGTTAAGAATGATTCTGAGATTGTGAACTTGGGTGACTAGAAGTATGGTAGTTCTCTCAACAGATATAATAACTAGCATTTATACAGCGTTTTAAGGTTGGCAAAGCACTTACAAAAATTATCTCATTATATCCTTGCAACGACCCTGGGAGGTAGAGGCTATCATTATCCCCATTTTACAGATAAGAAAACTGAGACAAACAGAGGTTAAATGACTTGCCCTGGGTCACACAGCTAGTAAGTATCTGAGATCACATTTGAATTCAGATTTTCCTGACTTGAGGCCTAGCACACTATCCATTGAGCCACCTGGCTGCCTCCGTACAACATACATAAATGTATGTATTTGTATATTTGTATTTGTGACTCATCTCCCTAAAAATGATAACAGGTGAAAATTGAACACAAGGAAGTATATGACTACATATTTATACATATTTAAATATATGTATCTATGTGTGTATGTATGTGAAGAAAGAGAGAGAGAGAGAGAGAGAGAGAGAGACAGAGAGACAGAGAGAGAGAGACAGAGAGAGACAGAGAGAGAAAAGGAGAAAGAAGAGGAGAGGAGAGGAATCAGGGCAGAGCCTTGAGTTACATCCATGGATGGAGGGCAGGAGAATCATGGGATTTTAAAGTTTTTTCTATTCCTTTAGGTTGTCATTATAGTATCATAATGTAAAATATCAGAGGTGGAAAAAAACCTTACAAATCTTCTAGTTTAAAACTACTAATTCACAGTTGAAAATTTTTAAAAAGAGAGAAAAACACGACCCTTTTGTGTCAAATCTCCAGTAAGCACAAATGCTTTTTAAGTCAAAAAGGAAGAATTCCTAAAATGATTGTTGCTCATTTGAAGGTTCACTCATTATTCTACAGTCAGCCATATTTTCATTGACACCTTCTGTTTGTATCCAGAACACTTACCTTACACTGAGTCCTATAATGAAAACAATCCTTCCTTTTCACAACAACTGGGAGTGTATTGACATTAACTGTGAATTGGTTTCTCCAATTGGAAATTTTGTGTAATAATAGAAACAGATAATATTTTCTCTGAGAAGGCAATCCTTACAGAATTACAGTGAAGTCATTTATGTACAGTTAAATGATGTATATACTTGTGGGAGTGGAAAGTCCTAGAACTGCATTCTCATGTTCTGGTTCCTTTTTTTCCTCTCTAATCACTTTCCTATTTCAATCATTAGATAAACACAGAGAATCATCCTCAGAAATATTTTGTTACCCTGATAAAATCATTTGAAAGCACAGCTCAAGTTCTATGTAAGAATCAGCATGGAGAAACTATAATGACTTTTAAAAACTCCACTGTTAAAAAACAACAACTGGGAAGGTAGATGCATTAAGACAGGTAAAGTTCAGAGATTACTTTTTAAAAATTAGCCTTTTTTTTTTACAGGCAAATCCCTTAAACCTGTTTTATTAATATGGCTGATTCCAGGCCCAACTTAAATCTTACCTCCTCTATGAAGTGTTCTGCAGTGGGGGAAAAAATCAATAGAATGGGAGTCAGAAGACATGGATTTGAATCTCAGCTCTATAATTGCCTAGCTATATGACTTTGGTCAAATCTCTTTGCCCTTCTGAGCCCCAGTTATGTCATTTGAAAAATGGGGATAATTTTACTATTCTACCTCACAGAGCTGTTGTGAGGGAAGTGTCTTATAATGCTTCATAAATGTGAGCAGCTATGATACATGCTGTGTCCTACTTATTCAATGCTAGGTGCTCAAAATATTTATTAATTCATAGATCTTAGAGCTGAAAGGGACTGTAAGCCCTCTACCTCCAAAAAAAAGCTTCACTTTTTAGATGAGGGAATCAAGGCCCACAGAAGTTAAATGATTTATACAGGCTCATAGTTTGGTTAACAGGCAGAACCTAGGTCTCCAACATGGCACTATTGTCAACTGATATCTATATATGAACATCTTTGGTTTTTCATTGGCTCTTCATAACCAGGTTTCAGTTGTGATGGAAGACCATGAACATAGCTCATCTATCCTAGTCACTACTATAAGAAATAACTAAATTATTCTTAATTCTTCGTGTGTAATTCTCTTTCAAACCTAGATCATTTATTAAAAACCGATATCATTTACAAATACAGGCTCTGATGTGTGAAATATTCCTCCATCTCCACAAGTGGCACGCCACAAAATCTTACAGTCTGAGAATGGGGAAGTATCTTATTGTTCATCTACTTCGTCTAAATTGCAACCCCTTTTTCCAAATCCTTGATATGTGATTATACAACCTTGGCATAACTCAATTTTGAAGATATATAGTGATGAATAATTCACTGTATATGCTGGCAATGACAGTATCTCAGAAATCACATTTTAAAATTTGAGAACAGCTTACATTATGAGGCAGTTCTTGCTTACATCAAGCCTACAAGTCTAAAGCTGCCTCCTGAAGTAGTTCTTTCTAAAACACACTCAACAAGAGGCAATTCAGCCTTTGCTTGAAAACTTGAAGTCAGTCAGGATCCATGACAAACTAAAACAGCCCGTTCCAACTTTGTTTGCTATGTTCATTAGGAAGTTTTCCCTTATATTTTCCTCTTTGCAACTTGAATCTATTGTTCTTAGTGTTGCTCTCTGGGTCACAAAGAACAGAATCCTTCTTCCACATCATGGGGCCTTCAAATAATTGAAAGCAGATCTTTTACTGCGCTAAGTCTCCTTTTCTCTAGGCTAAACATTCCAAGTTTCTGCCTTGCATCTTAATATAACATTAACTTGAAGATCTTCATCATATTTGCATCCGAACATAAAGCTGTTTATCTATTCCTATTAAATTTTTAATTTTTCCTCTATTTGGATCCAAATTTTAGACTCCTAAGATCTTTTTGAATCCTGATTTCTGTCCTTCAACGTATTAACTATCCCTTCTAGTTTTGTGTCTTCTGCCAATTAGAAAAAGTACCTTTGTCCACTTCATTGATAAATTCAAATGATTGCAGTGCAGGTGATACAGTCGAGCAGAGATTTACTTCCAAGTTTCCATTACAGCCATTTAACTATGACCTTCTGACTCCAATCCCAGTGCTTTTTTCAATGTACTCAACTTCCATCATGCCTAGACCCCAAAGGTGCTGTCGGAAATACTAGCAGAGTAATTCTACCTCCCTCAGTTCTACTCCTTGTACATCCCACTAAGACTAAGACAACATAGTTCTTTAAAGAAATGATTTCATAGTATGATCTTTTATTTAGAACTTATAGTTGTGACCATGGACAAGTTACTTGACTTCTCTGAGGCTAAGGTTCCTCATAAGTCAAACTATCAGAATGATACTTGGAGAGCTTGCTTCACAGTGTTATGGCAAGTGTCAAATGAGATAGTCTATAAAAGGCACCTAGGAAACTTTAAAACATTATACAAACATCAGCTTTTATTAATACTACTTTATATAATGGCCTCCTCTATTGATGCTGACTTCAACAGGTCTCAAAATATGGTCTAGTGAACCTAGTCATCCCTGAGAGCCTTTCAGGGAGTCCATGAGTTTGAAACTATTTTCATAATAATACTAATACATCTTCATTTCTAATATACTAAAAATTGCTAAACATAATACACATAAACAAAAGCTCCTTAGGGGGTGTCCTTAATAATTTTAAAGTTGTAAAGGAGTCCTCAGACTTAAAAAGTTTGAGAACTGCTGTCCTACTCCAACAATTCATTTTGGTGGAAAGGTAAACCCAGGTTATCAAAGTCTATGGAACAGAGATGAAGCTTTACAAGTACTCCCAAGATGAAAAGCCTTTCAAACATATATCCAGTGTTATCCAAGAACTAGCCTAGCTAAATTCAGAGATCTGATTATGAGAAGACTGGCCACAAGGTAATGAAATTTTCCTGGCCACAACAACTCTTGAAAAACAAGAACCAAAGTGTGGGAGAGCTGTGACCTGTGTCAAGAGAGGGATGAACCGATCATATCATGGATTCTAGAAGTAAGAAACATTTCTATATATCAATTACACATGATTTTCTTTGTCTTAAGCACATAATACCCTGACCCTAGGAATTATGGAGAGAAAAAGAGAGAGACGGCCCTCAGAACTGATCCATGATCCTACAGCTAAAGGCATTTGTGTCCACTGGCTAATGTCAATGTTTTTAAAAGCTGTTGGAAGGGTGTTGGCACACATGTGATTCTTCGAGGATACTTTGTAGGGATACAGTCTTGTCTCTACTTGTGAAGAGGGATGCCATGGAAATAGCATAAGCACACATGAATCAAGCAAGAAAAAAAATCTGACTATTGTGGGGTTATAGGAACAAGTCTTCATTCCAAGAATCTTCTTCAGATGGCTGGGAATCCTACAAGTTTTCTGCTCCTTTAGAAATAACTTTGGGGTTTTTTTTATTTGTTTATTGGGGGGGGTGTTTGTTTTGTTTTTGTTTTTTGCTTTATCTTTAAACTCTCACTCATCCCATGAAGTTATGGCTCTCATTGAAGAAACTAAAACGTGTCCTACACAGACTGAATCACATCCCGGATTGAGGGCCATGTTTCATTTTGTTTACTTCTCAGTCAAAAAAATATGGTGTAATCGAAAGTGTGATGGAGTCCTAAAGCCCGAGTTTAAATCCCAATTCCAATTCTTCATTAACTATGCAATCATAGATAGGTCATCTTATTTCTTTGAGGCTTATCTATAAGATGAAGACGATAATTCTCGTGTTGCCTATTTCTATAAACTTTACAACTGCCAAACTTTATTTAGGGCCTATAATGTTCAAGGCATAGTACTACGCATTAGCAGAGTCAATGAAAACAATTAAACATTCTTTTTACTGAAGGAGCTAATAATTGCCAGTAAGCAGTTGGCAACTCGTGATGTTAGGATACAAATTAAGACTGGGTTATGTAGATTTTGTAATCATGTGCATAATTGAAACTATGGGAAGAGATAAGATTAAGATAAGAGAGAATAGGAGAAGGCCTAGGATACTCATATTTAGAGGAAAGAAAATAGAGGATGAATTAACAAAAGAGCCAAAATAGGGCGGAGGAGAGCCAAGAAGGAAGAGTGTTATAGAAGTATTCATCTATTTTTTTTTCTAAAGGAGGTAGGGATCTTCTATATCTATTGGTGCATCAAGGGTAGAATACACAACAGAAGTTAGGGATTAAGAAATTCAGACACAAGATTTCACATGTTTAATCAATATCAAATTGTTTGCCTTCTTAAGAAGGTGGGAAGAGATGGGAGGGAAGGAGAAAATTTGAAACTCAAAATTTTAGAAAATGAATATTAATTTTTACTTTTAATTGGGAAATATTTAACAAAAAAAACATTTTAAAAAACAAATTCAGACATTACATGCATCTGTAGTTACTAAAGCTGTCTTAGATTTCAAAGCTTTTATTTTCAATTTCCTTTTAGTAAATTCCATTAAATCTGAATGCCAAATGAGTTTATTCTTTGGGGCTACACTAAAAAAGGTCAAGTGAGATCAAGAAAATGAATGAAATGGAGGGGATAGCCATTTGATATTAGTTTGTACCCTGCCTACACTTTTGTTTCAATCTAGAAGCACTAAATCATATGTAGAGAAGCTGGAAGTTGAGAGGTACCTCTGGGTATGCCTCGTGAGCTTGGTGTGGTTCAAGTTCCAATGCCGTTTGTTGGTTTGCACAGATATAGCACCATGCTAGAGCTGCTCCGAGCCAAGCCCTCAGTGGGTAATCATACCTCTGTATATATGGGCCATGAAGACTACATTCATTTTAAGCACACACTTGAAAATTACTCAAACTATCATAAATCAAAAATTCTAAGCAGTTTTTACACTGTATGCCAGAAAGGGTGGACTTTTTCCTTTGTAAAGTTTGAGCTAAGAATTTATTTTTTGACTTTGTCGTTTTAAATAGGAATAAAGATAGAACCTGGACCTGTGATTTTAGAGTACTGGGAACTCCTGGTGAGGAAACTCTATCTATGCAAATTGCCACTTCCTTTGCAACTTAGAGTTTTAGAGATCTGCCTAGATCCTTCTAGTAAATCCAGTAAAAACAGGTTTCCAAGCAAGAGGTTGATAAAAAAGTAATGTTTTAGACTAGGATTAAAAAAAAAGACGCTAATACATTGTTGGTGAAACTGTGAACTAGTATAGCCTGACTAGAAAGCAATTTGGAACTATGCCCCAAAGTCACCAAACTGTGTATACCCTTTGACCCAGTGACATCACTACTAGTTCTACACACCAAAGTAATCCAAGAAATAAAGGAAAGTACCCATATATACAAAATATTTATAGAAATTACTTTTATTAGAATAAAGAGTTATACATTAAAGTGCTGTTCATCAATTGGGGAATAGCTGGACAAATTATGGTATATCAATATAATGGAATATCATTGCATTGTAAAAAATGGTAGAAAAAAGTTTCCGAGCAAGCTGGGAAGACTTGCATGAACTGATGCAAAATGAAGTGAACAGAACCTGGAGAACTGTAATGAAAAATAACTTTGGAAGACAATAACTCTGGTAATTTTAAAAACCAACCACATTTCCAAGGGACCATGATGAAGTGTACTACCCTTCTCTGACAGAGGAGATAAAATCAAAATGCAGAATAAATCATGTTTTTAGACAGGAAAAATGAAAATTTGTTTTGCTTTGTTAGGCACACTTGTTAAAGGGTTTTGTTTTTCATTGGAAGTAGGGTAGAAGGGAAAGAAATCTTATGGTTAGTATAATAAAAAAAGAAAAAATGAAAGAAAAGAGGATTATTGAAGTATCTTTTAAAAATAATGGCTAGGATTTGTGTAGTTCTTTAAATCAACCCCATTTTACAGATGAAGAAACTGAGGCAAAAGTTAAGTGATTTGCTTATGGTCACACTGCTAGTAAATGTTAAAGGATAGATTTGAACTCAGGTCTTCTTGGCTCCAGATCCACTGCTCTATCCACTGTTTCATCTGGCTATGTACATGCCAAAAAAAAAAAAAATCAAAGAGAGCACAAAGTAAAGAAAGAAGGGATCACAGACAAGCAGGAAAGTTTTGAAAATAACATATCGAATACCTCAAAAGAAAAGCAAGTCCTATATAATATTCAGTTTGACATGTAATCTTTTCTGTTCTACTTTGTATATAAAAATACTCATTTTATTTGATGGTTAAGTTCATAATTTTAAAAATATTGAAATTTTTAAAAAGACAAAATAGTGTTTTAGAAAACCCTGAACCTGTTTCAGCCCATAACTCCACGGACTCCTGAACCTCTACCCTAATGGCTATCTTCACTCTGGTCAAACCTCTACCTCTACAGCCTCCTCCTCTAGAGGTGAATTTGGCCCAAGCTCTGCTTGATGAATTATCCCACATCAGCTCAACTTACTCCAAACTTGGTTCAGCTCAAGATTCTGTGGACTCTTCCTGAACTTTTAATCCTACTCACTTTTCAATTCCCTTTTATGTGTTGTCCCCCATTAGAATGGAAGTTCCTTGAGGGCAGAGACTATATTTGTGTTTGTATATGTATTACCAGAGTCTAAAATAGTGCCTGGCAGTAGTAAATATTTAATAAATGCTTGTTCTATCTGTCTAGAAATTCTGGCGAAAATACTGTTTTACTATTAGGAGTAGAGACCAGAGAGTAAGGGTAGCAAACCAGTTAGGGAGCTGTTCGAGCACTACTTGCGTTCTTATTCTATGCTGACAAGTTTATGAGGGTTAAACACTAAAGTACAATTCAGGCTTGCCCATGCTCTATCTTGTATATATATGTGTGTGTGTGTGTGTGTGTGTGTGTGTGTGTGTGTGTGTGTGTGTGTGTATAATGTGTGTGTGTCTGCCTATGTATGTATGTATATGCATATGTGTATATATGTATATATATATACACACATAATATACATGTATACATATATATGTGATTAATCACATATTTTCCCTTCTTAAAGTGTAGAAGTATGACCAAAGTGAAAAGTGATATAAATGCTAGTGACTAAGTCTACTGTACTGTACAGCAGATATCATTGGTGTTCTCAAAGTGAGAACCTGAAAAGCCCTTAGCTTAAAAGGGTTAAGGTCTCCCATTGCATCCTGGGCCTTCTCCAGTAGTTCTGCTGGTGGTCTTGCATAGCCCTCCCTTACTCAAAGTCGGTTGTCAAATGTCAAATGTCATCATTTCCCTGATGTTGTAATCCTCTTCAAAAATGAAGGACAAACACAACATATGTATGTCTGATTAATCACACATTTTTCCCTTCTTACAGAGTGGAAGTATGGTCAAAGTGAAAAGTGATATATATGCTAGTGGCTAAGTCTACTGTGCCATAGAGCAGATATCATTGTTGTTATCCAAGCCTTGGAAATTCTGCAGCTTGACACAAGATTGGATTGTGGTTGATGGGACTTAGAGCACTTAGAAGAAGGGATAAAAAAAACATTCAACAACGACCTAAATGATCTCTTTCTTCCTTCTTCTTTCTTCCTTTGCCTTCTTCAACCCAGAATCAAAGACTGAGAGCTGGAAGAAACCTCAGATGTCACCTCACTCACCTGAACAGTAATACTTTCTATTCTCCCATGGGTGATCTATATGTAGCACAAAGAGCTATGATTCAAGAGTAGGAGGATCTGGGTTCAAATCCTACTTATGATACTTTCTAACTCTATGACCTTGGATGTCTCATTTAACTGTACTCTGTTTTAGTTTCCTTGTCCATATGACGAATGACAGCTTGAACCAGGTGGCCTCTGGGATCTCTTCCAGCTGTAGATCTTCGATTCTATGATTTCTACTGGTGGGGAGCATACTACCTCCAAAGGTAGCCCATTCTACTTTGACACGTCTATTAAGAAGTCCAGCAGACTTCAGGGTAGGAACTATTTTTGTGGTTTTGGGATCTGTAGCCTCAGCACTACCATAGTACCTTACATTCAGTTGGTATTTAACAAATGTTTGCTGAATTGAAGATTTCTCTTATATTGTGTGAAATCTGCCTCTCTGCAACTTTTATTCAATAATCCTATTTTTGCACATTAAGGACAATTAGAACAAGTTTTCCATGTGAGGCTCCCAAAAATTGAAGACAATCCACAATCTCCCTTGGCCATAAAGGACAAAGACCCTGAACAATTCCCACCTTCCTCAAGTTTCCATTCTCTGGGGTCACTTTGAAATCCTAACTGTTGTCCATCTGCCCCAAGTTGAGACTCCAGAGTGCTCCCTGAATGAGAGTGGTCAGAAAGTTTGAGGACCATTTAGACCCATACAGTGGGCACCTGGAGAACTGATACCAGGTACCATTAGTACCAGAGATATGAGAAAGTAGAGAACAGGAAAGAGGAGCATGAGGTAGGACTCAAAGGGAGAAAAACCATGGAAAACTTTCTAGGGTGGATCTCACCTGCTCAGAAAAACAACATCTAAAGCCCTCTCCAAAAGAACTTGAATGCCTTTCTGCCTCATTCCTCCCTAGGGCTTAAACTGCCAAGCTGAATCATTCTTTTGCCTCTAGAGAGTTTGGCTTGGAGCAAAACATCTTCCCCAGAATTTTTAAGGAGAGCAGCTTCTAGTGGAAATAGATGAAATGTATATTATGTGGATTTACAGGGAAGCTGTCATGCAAACAAATTCCCATCTATTGGATATGAACAAAGGACACCTCCCACCTAGATCAAAGCTTTGGGATCCCGGAATAAAACTGAAGGTAGAGAAATCTGTTTTTCCTGATAAAGATTTCATTCATGGGGAGGAGCCTTCCGAACTAAATTTGTGCTTGAGAGCATTTGTTCAGAGACCTTGCAGAATGTCAGACCTGGGAGGCATTTTAGCAGCTGTAGGATTATAGGATTCAACACTGGAAGGGAACCTTGGGGAACACCTAGTCTTACCTCCTTATGCCTTGAAATAGCACTTGGTGATATTAGACATCTTAATTCTTAAAATACCATGGCAAAGCCTCCCACCTCCCCCTCCAATCTTTCACATTCTGTCCCATAGCAACTTCAACTGTTTTTCCTTCTCCTATCCTCATAGTACCTGGCACATAGTAAGCACTTAATAGTTGCTTATTGATTGACTGAATTCTCATCAGTTTTCTCCAACTCAGCTTAAGCTGGGCATTATGTCTTTTAATTCCATTTCCAAGGTGAATGCTATGTCGTGAAGAGAATTGACACAAAGTCCCTACTCCTATGTAGTTGTAAAAATAATTACAATCATCCCCATCAAAATCCCCCATTTTGTATTTTGTGCATATCAACATAGAAATTTCCAAAGGTGAATAATAGGCAATACTTTGATTGTGGCTGTAAGGTGACTTCTGACTTGAGCAGCTCATTTGGATCATTTCTGTGGTTTTCAATATTACTATTTTTGTACCAGAATCAAAGAACAAATGGTAACATTTTCAGAAGGTCCCTGGTGAATATAAACTGCTCCTGAACTATAATTATACTTAAGTGAATCAAAGGTCTCTTCAGTGTAGGCATTCTGTTCACTGCTGCAGGTCACAGTGTGTGCCTACCTTTTCAACCTGGGGAATTCTTAGTCAAACCTACCCACAGATCTTTGGTGGATGATTCATTTGACACACCTCTCTCTGGCTCTCTTCATATTTTGTAGATATTAGTACAGCATATCTGTTTTCCATAGCTGTCCATGTGTGACTATCTCTACTCCTTGTCTGGTCATTCATATCTTCAATGATGTTCTTTACGGCGCTCTTGTATCCAAGACATTTTTGTTGTTATACTGAAGCCTAATTACCATCAGTACCAGCCCATCCATCCCTTGCATCTTTCTCATTCTTTTTGGATCACTCATAATTTTGGTTCTTCTAATGGAACTTGAATTCTCTCTCTAAGGACCAGATCTTTTATAGTTCTGCCCCCTCTCCCCACTTCCAGGGCTCACTAGTCCCCTGAGGGCATCAGGGAGATTTCTTCTCTCTACTATTGGATAGAGCCTCTACTTATTGTGTTCCCCTAATTTTAGGAATCCAATCACCCCAATTACATTTAGTCACGCATTAATCACATTAGTTTTTACAAAGGATTATATACTTTAATGATATAACAAGAACAATTATTAAAAAACATCCCCCTCCCCCAGCACCTTGGGACATGTAATCTTTCCATGCATTCCCTCAGTCTCTGAAGAGAAAAGGGAGATTAGGTTGAGAACTTAACTTAGTTGCCACATAGCTTCATCATTATTATTATTATTATTTTTATTATTATTATTAACTCACTCACTGAGCTGGGGTCCAGGATTCTTGCTTTCGAGGCCTTCTCTCATGGGCTTGCTGCATCATCCAATCTTCATTCCTCAGCTCCAATATTCCTATAGCTCAAACTCCAGTGTGAGGGACTCTACTTTTTATACCTAGAATTTAAAGGATTAAAGAAACAGGCCAAAACCCTAAGCCTATGTATTGGGGCCATATGGCCTAGGGGGAATGGAAAATGGCCCTTGGGCCTTTCTCTCCTTATTCCATGGTTTCATTTTATATCAATGAATGACTATTTCACCCTTGGACACTAAAGGAAAGTGAGAAAGATACTGTCCCAGTCATTTTTAAAGATGCAGGCAGTTCCAGCTGTGTAGCCAAGGGGAAGAGGTAGCTTTCAATTAAAGGTAAACCAATGAAGAGTATCTATACTTACATCTTTCCTCCTGTCTCCCAGAAGTAGGTCCCTTATATCTCCCATGGTGCCCCCATCTTAGATGATCTGGGCATGTGCCAAATCATTTTATATGGAGATGGTTAATGTTCCACAATTCAGATAATACGGCTGAGAAAATTATAGTATTGAAATGATGTCTTCTAGATTTTTATTATAGACAAAAATAGGGGAAAGGTGGACTATCAATTGAGGAATGGCTGAACTGAACCGCTTATTATATATGATTGTAATAGAATGCTATTGTGTTATAAAAAATGACAAATTTGAAGAATTCAAGGAGAACTAGAGAAACATAAGAAATTAATTGGAGTAACCAATATTGGTCCCATGAAACATATCTCCCTCCTTAGAAGAGAGGTAGAGGACTATGGATTATGAACATTGTATGCAATCAATGCAGTCATGTTGCTAACCAGTTTTGCTTAACTGTTAATTCTTTGTTGTGAAGGAGAGGTCAGTGTAGGAGATAGTATATTAGAAAATGGGTTCTAAAAAAAGGTATCAATATTTATTTTTTTAAAAGATGGGCTTTCAGAAAACAATATCTAGAGTTACTTTAACAATGGTAATGGAAAAAAAACATGAAACAACAGCAGCAACAAAATAGAAATAAACTCTGTTCATTTATAGTGACTAAATTTGATTTCAGAAAAAATGAAATAGTGTTCATCCCTCAGATCTTACATCATTGGGGAACTCTAGGTATGGAAGATTGTATAGACTATTACCCTTGATTCGATGAACTATTTTTAAAACTTTTTCTTTTTGTTGTTATAAGGGATGGTTCTCTGGGAAAGGGGGAGGGGAGGATATATTTGGAAATGAAAATGATGTGAAAAGATAGCAAAACTAAATTAAATTAAATTGAAAAGTGCATTTTGGCAGAAGGAATAGCTTGAAATTGAAAACACTGCAAAATTTTCCAAATGCGATCTTGTCATATTATGTCTTTAATTTTGGACCAAGCCCATTGTCAATTTATAACACAAATAAACTAAATCAATGAACTATCATTTAAGTTGAATGGATTCTTCAATCACAAAGTGACTAAAAATGACTTTAAAGTAATTATAGATTTTAGTTACTTAGAATATTGGTCAGCTTCTGAACAATGTTTCTCATTTTGACTTCAATTAATTAAGCTGCATTTTAAAACAAATTCATGGTCTTCACCACAGGGAACATCTACACACAAAGTTAAAAATTTTTTGTCTCATTTGGTTTACCACATTTCATTTATTTTGCCCCCCACTATGAATTTTGAAGAGCGAATTCATAGCTCATTTTTTTTTCTGTAAGTATTTTCTTCTGTAGCAGGATGTGGAGGCTAAGGAAAGCCACAGGCCCTGAACTCAAAGTTTGATGGAGGCAATTGAATAGACATGAGAGATACTCTTTAGTAAAAAATGAAGGGAACATGGCTTCAACACAGCTCACACCTCTCATGTTCTTCTTCTCAAGTCTTCAGTCTCTCTACTAGAAGAGAAACTCAAAGAGATATTATAAAGTATAGAGGTATGAAGGAGAGAGTCCTTAGATACCCTGAGAATCCTAGCCACTTAAGGGTTTTAGAGTAGCCAGGCAAAAAAAAAAAAGAAAAGAAAAGACACAAAGATACAAGGGCACCAAAGAGGATACCAAATATTTTATATATACTTTGAATTTTTAATAAATTATTTTTATTGTTTTTCTTTCCAAAGGCTCAGAATTATTACAAGGATAAGTAGATTGTCTAGAATCACCCAGCCCGAGGTAGAAGTAGGAGAAGAACCCAGGTCTCCTGGCAGCCATGGAGTGCTGGATTTGGAGTAAAGAAGACATGGCTTCAAATTTTATCTCTAACATTTTCTATCTGGGTGTTCATGGGAAGTCACTGAGGCTCTTTAAGCATCAGTTTCCTCTTCTGGCATCTATAGTCCCCATCATCTGTGTGTTAAAGTGATGGAATATTATTGTGCCATAAGGCATGATGAAATGAATCATTTCAAAGGAAATTGGAAAAAAATCTCTATGAACTGACATAGAATGAAGTGAGCAAACTTAGAACAATTTATATAATATTATTATATAGAAGAACAATTTCAAAAGGCTTCAGAACTCTGACTGATGCAATGATTACCACAAGTGCAGAAGACTGAAAAGGAAACATACCACTCACCATCTGCCAGAGAGGTAATGGACTTAAAATGCAGAATGAGAAGCATTTTTTGATGTGGTCAATGTGGAGATTTGTTTTGTCAGACCGTTTGTATTTTTTATGCAAGCTTTACTTTTATTTTCTTTTGTTCAGTGGGAGAGGGGAGGGAGAGACATTAAATGCTGAAGAAAGAAAGAAATGCTGAAGAAGGAAGGAAGGAAGGAAGGAATAACAAACAGAATTTAACCAGAGAAGCATGAGGGGGGACCATCACTTCCCTAGTGGTAGATACTATGCTTCAATTTAACAAAGATGAAGGTCTAGTTCACTTTTTTTGACTGCTGTACCACAGTGTTGATTCATCTTGAGGTTGCAGTCAATTAAAATATCTAGATATTTTTCAGCGCAACTGCAATCAAGCCATACTCCCCCCATCTTTCATTTATGAAGCCTGATTTTTAAAAAAAAATACATCTATACTTTTATTAAAGTTAATCTTGTATAATTCATTTCAGTGTTCTTTTCTCCCAAGATAATTTTGGATCTTGAGTCTATCAACAAAAGTGCTAGCGACTCCAACTAGCTTGGTATTATCTACAATTTTGATTAGGATGCCATCCCTGCCAAAGAGAACGAGAATTCTCTTTGCCTAAAGTATCAGACACCTCTTAGGGTGAAAGCAGAGACCTTTTCCTCAGAGAAAAGCCCAGGGTAGTAGAATTTCATGCAATTTACTGGTCTAATAACCAGGCTAGAATATTTATTTAGTAGCCAGTGATGACCTGGAGGCTGTAATTTTTCAAGCTGAGGCATTTACTTAATGCCTTTAATCTGGTTATGTCAAAGCATTTTACATGCAGGCTATGAATTTTTAGGTTCCATGAAGAATGGGTTGTATTTATGAATCTGATTCACTCCCTGGGCTGCAAGGGAAAAGGAAGTTGTTATTGAACTAAGGGAGAAATACCCCAAGCATTTCTCCAAGGGATTATCCAAAAGAGGGAGAATCACCACAATTTATGCATTAGTGTTGTGAGAGGCAGCCTGACATAGGAAAAATCATACCTAACTAGAAGTCAAGAGACGCTACTACTAGTGCCAATTCTGCCACTAATTCATCTTGTGATCTTGAACAAATCCGTTCCCCTCTCTGGGCCTCAGTAACTTTATCTGCAGAATGAATGCATGGAGATTGATACATAGAAAATTCTATCCCTGACAATTACTGTCTGTATAATCCTGAGCAAGTCATTTAAACCCTCTGGGTCTCAGTTTCCTCACCTATAAATTGAAGAAGCTGAGCCAGCTGAACTCTAAGGCCCTTTCAGTTCTGAGTCTATCGTACAATTCCTTGTTCTTGTGATCCCACAGCTCGTGAGCCTCTTAAGGTCCCTTATAGCTCTTAAATCTACAACTTTGGACAAAGCTTTTGTACTCAAGCATTGCCTTAGGGAGGATATCACTCAAGCAGGACTAATTGGGGCCCAATGCCATGTCTAACGGAGACCCAGAGGCAAGCATGTTAACAGTTGCTGTGACTGCTACATAGCCACGGAAGGGTTGCAGAAGGGATGCAGCCTTGGCTTTTCTCTAACCAGACCCAAGGCCAAGCCAGATTGGGCCAAAGCTGAAGCAGGAGAAATAAGCAAAGACGAACACTCAGCATGTTCTCAGGCTGGAAGGGGAAGAGCTGAACTCAATGTTTTTCATCAACACCAACTGTTCTTCAACAACAAGGTTTCTTAAAATATCCCTCAGCTACTTTTATTCATAGACACTGTGCAGAGGCTGGTTGTGCCAAGTTTGGACCAGCAAAGCTATAAGTCAAAGGAGGGGGCTTGAATTTTCGTGAGCAAAAACAACCTTACAGAATTTTATTACCATACATATTCCTAAAGGGAGTACTGATAATATCTCTGCTTATCTTCTTTCTTGAAACCATTCCACTCATCTGACTATATACCCTTCAGAATTGCAGAGGGGATATTTTTGGTTTGGGGTGTGGAAGGAAGAGAAAAAGGAAAGAAGGATGCTCTGAAGAAATGGAGTAATATAGATTAGGCCCATAAAAAATTAAGCAGCTAGGTGGCTCAGTGGATAGAGCTCTGGGCCTGGAGTCAGGAAGACCTGAGTTCAAATCTGGCCTCAGACACTTACTAGCTGAATAACCCCAAGCAAGTCACTTAACCTCTGTCTGCCTTAATCTACTAGAGAAGGAAATGGCAAACCACTCCAGTATCTTTGCCAAGAAAACCCCATGGACAGTATGATCCATAGGGTCATGAAGATTCAAACATGACTGAACAACAACAAATATTCTATACATGGTGACATGAATTAAAACATCGTGGACTGACATTTGAGGTACCGGAAATGGTCAATTTCAGAATCCTTTGCTGCTAATAATAAATTGTTTATTCTGGAATCACAAATTCAGAACCAGAAGGGACCCTTTATAGAGAAGCCAACTAGTCTAATCCCTTCCTTTTTATGGATAAATAAACTGAGACCCAGAGAATTAAAGTGGCTTGTCCAGGGTCATCCAAGTAAGACAGTGATAGAGATATCATTTGAACAGGATTTGTTAGAATGTAAATTCTTTGTGACCAAGGGTTGTTTCTTTTTTTTATTTGTCCCTTGGGTGCCTGGGCAGTTAGTCATTTGGTAAACAAACATTTACTAAGTGCTTACTATGTGCACACTAATGCACTATTGCTGGAACTGTGAATTGGTCCAGCCATTCTTGAAAACAATCTGCAACTATTCTTAAGAACTGACTAAGATGTCCCTACCCAAAGATCCCACTGGCAAAGTGGGTAGAGTATAGATAGACCTAGAGTCATGAAGACCTCAGTTCAAATTCCACCTTAGATGCTTATTGACCCTGGGCAAATCACTTATCCACTGTCTGTCTCACTTTCCCCATCTGTAAAATAATGATAATAATGTGCTTTGCAAACCTTAAAGTGCCATGTGAATACTGGATGTCATCATCTTCATGATGATTATATTATGCCTTAATGAGAATTAAGATAGAAAGAAAAGTCCCATATAAACCAAAATAATTACAGCAGCACTTTTTTGTTATGGTAAAGACCTATTAACAAAGTAGATGTCCATCGCTTGTGAAATAGTAGATAAGTTTTGATTCGTAAATATAATGAAATATTACTGTGCTATATGAAAACTATGAATGTGAAGAAGAGAGGAAGGCATGAGAAGATTTATATGAACTGATGCAAAGTAGAATAAGCAGACCAGGAAAATAATATACACAATGACTACAACGACATAAACAGAAAGAAGAAGATTGACCCCACCAAAAGATTGAAGCTGATCACTGTACAGCATGACCACGCTTGGCCCTGAAGCTGAGACAAGAGAAAGCATCTCCCTCCCTTCTTTTCATAGGTGGGGGATATGGAGGTGGAACAGAGCTTATTGGGCTTAATAAATGTGTTGGTTGGTTTTACTGAAGTGCTTTTTCTCTCTTCTTCTTTATTCTTTATTATAGATGACAAAGAGGAAGAGTTTGCATAATGGACAGAAAACTGGCTTTGAAGCCAGGAAGATAAGTTACATATCTACCTGAGGGGGCTCAATGGATAGAGTGTTGGGCATGGAGTTAGGAAGACCTGAATTCAAATCCAGTCTCATTCACTAACTTAACCGTGTAATCCTGGTCAAGTCACTTAACCTTTGTTTGCTTCTGTTACCTCAATTGTAAAATTAGGGTAATAACAACTCCTGCCTCCCAAGGTGGTTGTGAGGATCAAGTGGGATAATCTTTGTAAAGCACTTAGCACAGTACCTGACATAGAGTGCTTTATTCCCTTGTCCTCCCCCTATCCTCACTCCCCAACTTTGATATAGGCTGATTGTCCATAATCAGGTCACAACCTCTCAAGGCTCTAGGTAACTTTCAAAGACTATAAGTTGCAGAGAAGGTGACATAAGGAATATCCTCTCCTGAGAGTTCCCTATACCAAGGAAATCACAAGTCAATCAATCAGTATCAGTCAATAAACATTTATCGCTTACTATGTACCAGTCACTGTACTAAGCACTGGGGATTCAAAAAGGAAAAATGAGAGTCCTTGTTCTGAAGGAACTTAAAATCTAATGTGGGAGACAACATGCAGACAAATTTATGCAAAGCAAGCAATATACAAGATCAATAGGAAATAATGAACAGAGGGAAGGCACTGGGATTGAGGGATTAGGGAAGGCTTCCTGAGGAAGGTGGGATTTTAGTTGAGACTTAAAGGAAGCCAGGAAGGTCAATAGTTGGAATGGATGAGGAAGGGTGTTCCAGGAATGGGTGAAAGCCAGAGAAAACACCCAGAAGTGAGAGAACAGCAAGGAAGCCAGTGTTAACTAGGTCAAAGAATACATGGCTGGGCAAAAAGAAGACTAGAAAGGTGGGATGGGGCTAAGCTAGGAAGGGCTTTGAATGCCAAAATTTTGTGTTTGCTCCTTGAGGCAATAGAAAGCCACTTCAGTTTGGTAAGGTGACATGATCAGACCTGCACTTTAGGAAAATCACTTTAGTGATTAGAGGATGAATTGTAATGGCTAGAGACTGGAGGCAAACAGAGCCAGCAGCAGCTATTACAATAATTTAGGTGTGAGGTGATGAGAGCCTGCACCAGAGGGGATAGTGTCAGAGGAGAGAAGGAGACATACTAGAGAGATGGTGCAAAGGTGAAATTGACAGACCTTGGCAACAGCTTAGATTTGAGGGTAAGAGGAATTCAGGATGACCCCTAGGCAGCAATCCCTATCCCTATTACAAAGATGACTCTAGGTGGGAGAAGACAAAGAGATATACTGGGAAATGCAGGTCATATACAAAAATAAAATATAATTTTTAAAAATGTGCTTAAGATTTAGAAAGTATTTTCTTTACATGCCCTTTTTAAAAAACTTTTACTTTTTTTTTTTTACCTAGTTCTGCCCTCTGAGACAAAGAGGACCGAGTTGAATCCATATCCTACATAACAGCCCTGCAAATGCTTAAACAGAGCTATACCACCTTTCCTATATCTTTTCTTTCCCAGGGTAAACTTGCTCAGTTCTTTCAACACATCCTTCAATATTACTGTAAAGTCCTTCACCATGCTAGTCATTCTGCTCTTCGCATGCTCTGATCAGGGCAGAACATGGCAGGGTTTAGCATCTCCAACACTCCAGAAACTACCCCATTCTTATTGCAGTACAAAATCACGTTAGCTTTTTTGGCTCCTAAGCATATCCCTGAGTCATTTTGACTTTCAATTTCATAAAAACCCTTAGGTCTTTTTCTGATCAACTGCCTTGCTCTCCAGTCTCAATCCTATACTTGTTAAATTCTTTTTGGAAGCCATGTATGACTTTATATTTATCTCTATTAAATTTTATCTTATCATTCCCATGAGGACTTAGGAGCTGTGACTTTAAAAATAATACATTATGCATTTAAATTAATTAATTTAAACATTTAAAAGCAAGTTTATTCGGCTGCATTGATGCTCAATGTTAAGTTTCAAATTAAATATTTGTCATTCATCTTATTTGGATAGGATAAGCAATGTGCCAAATAAGTTGTTCAGTCCACAGGAATTGAGTTAAAGGTAATTGTGGAGGACTGTGTTTGGTCAGGTCCCACTTTAACAATGTCAGTTTAAGTGAAAGATATGGAAATGAAAGAAAGAATTCTCTACACATTAATTACTGAGGGGGAGAGGAGTTACTATACAAAGCTTATATATTTTTACTGTGGTTATTTAAGGATATTTGGAAGCCCCGTTACTATGATTAGAGAGGCCTAGTACTGTACCTCTGAAATGGTTCTAGCATCATCCATCATTCTCCAAAAGAAAAACAATGATAAGTATAATACCAGACATTTACACAATCTCTCTCTGAGGTCATACACTAATCAAGGATACCTTCTAAAAAGATACAAATTATCTGCAACAGATATTTTCATTTCTCTTATTGTATATGTCTATATGTATATATACATAAATGTTATCTATAAACTTTGGTTTCCATAGCCTGAAGTCATTACCACTTTGTGATATGAACCTGGCAACTTTCATACTTTGAGGTGGGGCTGGTTAAATGTAACACAGTGGAAATCTTTATAGAACATCCAGGAATTAGAGAAAGATGGGTGATTTTTCAGGTGAGATTTCAGGCTAAGGAATACTTGTTCAAGAAGTACACTTTCTAAGGGAGAGAGTGCTTTTCATTCAACTACCTAGGGAATTTTGTCTCCCAAAATTCAATTTTGCATTATTGGATTTCCTCTGTCCTTTAAAGGACATAGAACATTCCGCAATTTTGTCATGGTGCATTGTGGAAAGGTAGCCATAGCAAAATGAATGTAATGATACCATGGTGATGAGATTTAATGCTAGAGGGGAATTTTAGAAATAGTCTAATGCAATCCTATCATTTTACAGATAGGGAAACTGAGGCTTAGGGAGGCAGGATAGTGGAAAGAGCATTTGATCAGAAGACTTTGGCTCAAATCTTGCCTCTGTTACTCCCTGTGAGCCCTCAATTAACTTCCCCAGACCTCATCAGTAAAATGAAAGATTTGGACTAAATGGTCTGTCTATAAGACCCTTTTCAGCTTTTAATCTATGATTCTATGAGCCTACAAATAACAGTAATAATGGCTGATACTTATATAGTGTTTTAGACTGACAAAATATTGTATGTATATGATCTCATTTGAATCTTAGAATAGCACTGTGAGATGGGTGCTGTGATTATGCCTGTTTTACAGACAAGAAACTGAAGATGAGAATTTCCATGACTAGCCTAGAGTCATATGATTAGCATCTGAGGCAGTATTTTTTATTCAGTTTTATATTATTTAATTAAGGATGATCACAGTGGAGAGAGCCCTGGAGTTAGGCTCAATAAGGAATGAATTCAAATTCTGACTTGGATGCTTAATGTGACCCTGAGTAAGTCATTTGAATTCTCTATGCCTGTTTCCTCGTCTATAAAATGAGAATATTAATAGCACCAACCTTACAAGAATCTTATTGCAAGAACCAAATGAGGTAATGTGTAAAATACTTTGCAAATTCCAAAATGCAATATATAAATGCTAGTTATTCGTATTTTTAAATATTCTCTAACAAGTTGCAGAGCGTGGATTTAACATAAGTCCTCTGACTCCCAATCCAGGATTTTTTTACTGTACTATGCTGTTCTGTACTTTCCTCTTCCATCTTTTTAAAAACCATTTATGAACCTTTTGCCTTAACATGCCTGAAATAAACATAAGGTAGTAATTTTGTTCAGACAACAGTGAGCCCAATTCACTCGGGAAAATGCTTCCTGATTCCTAATTTATCATCCAGAATCTGTCCATGAGTATGTTACTCCCTGGGAGTAAATTAAGCTCTTTGAAAGGAACGCTCAACTCTTCCTGGCTACTAGGTACCATTTCATGTTTAAGGAAGATAATTCACTTCAGGATACTGCAGTGACCTGGAAAAAAAGGGTTCATGTTGTTTTGAAAGTACTTAATTTACTTCCAGAAAATAATTTACCCGCTGTAAAGTTCAGTATGCTTGTAAATATGTTTGAAGCTAGGCAAATAACTATTGCATGAAATAAATTAGATTCAATTGTCAACCTAGGATACAAATGAAATCTTCTACCAATGTTGTCATCTCTGCTATGGGTAGACAAAACATAGGGCATAACAAACAATTACTATGATTTCACTTTTATTTATAAGACTGTAGTACATTTCATTTTAATTAGTCACGCTTTATAATTTCAAAGGTTTCAAGATCTACATCATTGCCTTCCCCCCCCTCCCCAGTATAAAGCATATCTCTCCAGAGCTAGATGAATGTGCTAAAGACTCATGGTTCTGATAGTAGCTTACATTCCAATTCTTTGTTACATATTCATGTAAAAACTCATCCATGGTGAAAGGGTTGTTTGTTGTTTGATGCCTCCTCCCATTCACCACTCTTCTTTATTAGGTACAATGAACAAAATGAAGCTCGAGGCCTTTAATTTAATTAAGTTGGTAGAGGGTTGGTGATTTGTTTGGGGTTTTTTTTTGTCAATATGGAGAGAGAGGAAGAGAGACAGACAGAGACAGAGTCACAGAAAGAGACAGAGAGAGACTGACAGAGAGACAGAGAAAGAAAGACAGAGACAGTCACAGAAAGAGACAGAAAGAGAGACACACAGAGAGAGAGACAGAGGAAGAAAGAGTGAGAGAGAGTTTTTGTTAAATTGTAAAAGCTGAAAACTGGCCTCAAATAGGGAATCACTTGAAGAACATGATCATATTGCCAAATGAAGCATTGCTTGAGCCAGAAATGTTTTCCCACCCATTTCAGGCAGCATTGCCCCACTGAAAATGTACTTTTGACCAGTGAGTGGTTTGGGAAATGTTTAAACCAAGCAGGCACAGAACACTTGGAGAAGGCCTATAGGAAATCTTGAGAGGATACAGAGCAGCAAGTAGTCAGTGGAAACATTTATAAAACATGTGTGGTTGTCCCCACTGTTTCAGAGCAAATGGGAAATCTGGCTGCTACTAATGTACTTATGGGTAAAAATAATTGTGGAAGATTGAAATCTCAGCTTGGGAAGTAAAGACTGACCAAATAAAATATCTTCTTACACATGATCTATTTTCTTTTGCCAGAACAAACATGACCCTGGGTGGCAAAAGGATGCTTTCTTTAGCTTTTCAAACATTTGCTTTATCAAAAGAAAGTATAAGAGGTAAAATTTATTACCTCTATAAGAGTTGTCTCTTATAGAAGTAACTTACATTGCTTCTGAAAGAGGCAGTCAATATATGTAGCTATGCAGTCCCAAAGATGTCTACCCCAAGTATGTGAAGACTTTCCCCGGCAGAATGGGCAGATGAGAACAATTTGTTCCAGCAGCCATGTTGGAGTGGAGCGGGGTGGAGCTCTAAGCATTGTGGAGTGCTTAGAGCTTGGTCAGGCATTGAAGACACCTAGATAATCCACTGAATCCTGGGCCGTGACCAGTCATTTTAACTTTTGTCCTGCCACTGGATTTCAGTGACTCAGGAAGTGAGAGTGAGGCTGATGTTTTTGTGCAACTCAGGCCTCACTTAAATCCAATTCACCCACAAGTCAAGACATCACTCTGTGATGTCATTGGTCCTCTTCAAAAAGGAAGGATAAACAACAATAGCTATCCCAAAAGAGCACCACTACCAAAGCGAAAATCCTCTTTAGCATAGTATGCTGGAGATCACTAATCATAACTTCTGTAGAAGTCAGACCAAGAGCAGAGGATCAATTGAGAATGAAATTCTGAAGCACACAGGCACATGCACACATATACACACATGTGTACACATACATGTGTGCATACGCACATAATTCCACTGGAGAAGGAAAAAGGGAAGCTATCTAAAGAGACTGATGTCAATGCACAGGGCACTCATTAATCAACTTAGACTTTTAGAAAACGTGAAGAAAATGGAAGCAGGTGCAGGTAATGGAGGAATGTAAAACTGTGACAAAGTCCTGAAAGAATAAAATCAAGACTTCTAATTCTCAGAACCAATTAAGGTTGGCAATAAACGCTAAGAGTGACAAAAAAGGGTTTTCTGAGGTGTATTGGGTAAAAGAGGGAGGTCAAAGTAGAAAAAGGGCTGCTATTTGCAGTGGAAGTAGAATGACAACACATGAGGAAGAGAAGACAAAACTACTCAACTCTTAATTTTGCTTTTGTTTAGACTTTATCTTTAGACTGGAAAGTATATTTAAAAAAATTTTAGTAAGGGCTTAAAATTGAAGATAAGTAAGGAAACAACTGATACCTTGTCAGGCAGATAGGTGGTGCAGAGTGTTGGACCTCAAGTCGGGAAGGCCTAAGTTCAGATCCTGCCTCAAGACACTGAGCTGTGTGACCTTGGGCAAGTCATTAACCTTGGTCTGCCTCCATTTCCTCATCTGTATAATGGGGATAAAAATAATAGCACTTATATCTCAGGGCTGTTGTGAGGATCAAATGAGTTAATATATATAAAGTACTTTGCAAACTTTAAAATGCTGTAGAAATGCTGGCTATTATTATTATCGTTGATGAATTCAAGTCACCTGGCCTGGATCAACTTCATCTCAAAGTTAAAAAAAATGGAAAATATAATTGCTTAGGTCCTGTCAGGAAATTTTGAGAGATTATGGAGAATGGGAGAGACACTATAGATCAAAAATAGCATAAATGTCTTGATTATCTAAAAAAATAGAGAGTGAAGCCTACAAACCATTTACAGCCCAGTTTGCTCAACTTCAATTCCAGTATAAGGGTTAAGAGTTTGAGCTTGGAGAATTCTAGCTGGAAAGTTGGAGCCAAGGCTCTGAGAGGGAATCGCTCTTTTTGTTTTTTTTGGAGAGAAGAGAAATTTTTCCTTCTCTTTCTTTTCCTACCCCCATTGACCATGTCATAAGGAAGACTGACACACAGTGGCACATAGGGCATCTGGCTTTCTTCAGAGTCTGGACCTGTAGGAGAAAATACTTTTAGTCAGTAGTGACAGTCATCAATGGAAAGGCAGCTTCAGGGAGCATGACCCCTCATGGCAAAGAAGTGATGGCTATGGACCCTACAAAGGCACTTCTACTCATAATCCAGTGGAGTGCTACAGCCAAGGGGGATTTCATGAGGACTCTCTATAGAATGAAAAGGACTTTCAAGAAACAGGAGTTCTGAGTTACCCCTTTGTCACATGTGATCTCTACACGTGTTCTTCTCTACCTCTGTACTTTTCCCCACGCCCCTTTTCCCACTGACACTATGTGTATTAATGGGGAAAATGTTTCTTCAGAATTTTGAGGGGAGATAGTTTTAACTGCTATTCTTGCTGTATCATCTTAATAAGTACTTTTGTTAAAACAAAAAAAAACCTATCTGGCTGATTATTAATGGGAAACACAATGATGGGGGCTAATGAGAGCAACAATACTAGAAGGTATCTAGAATGCTAAGAGTAGTGGTCCTTTGTCCTCTAGGAATAAGCCACCAGTGTGAATGAGAGTTAAAGAAATAACTCTAGAGGAGGTGATATACATAAGTTTGATCAAAACTTTGTAATGGTTCTCAATTACCTAGCAAGTAAAGAGCTGATACTTTTGCTGGCATTCAAGGCCCTTCTCAATTTGCCATTAACCTACTTTTCCAACCTTATTTTACAATACATCCTTCAACAAACTATGCCCTAGCCAAAGTTATTACCCCCTGTGTGAACTTCACACTTTCCTACCACCTCGCCTTTGCTCATACCGTTCCCTATGCCAGGAATACTCTTTCCCTTGTCTCCTGCATATTTAATTCCCACTCATTCTTTAAAGTCCAGTTAAAATGCCTCTTTCTTCAGGAATTTTTTGCTTCTCTCCCTGGAAAAAGGATTCTTTCCTCTTCTGCCTTGGTCTTCACAGAGCATTTTATTATGTTAATATACTCGTCTCAATGCTGTATATTATAGTAATTTGTTTCTATAGGTTATAAGCCCCTGAAGGCAAGGTCGTGTCTCATCTAAATTATGTTTCTTCTTCAGCGCCTAGCTCAGAGCTCTGTACACAGTAAATGCTTAATAAATGTTCATTGGATTGAACTGAATCCCAGAGCAGGATGAATCATACACGTTGCTTCTCAGAACTTTGCAATGGAGGTTTTAGTTAAATTTATGTAGTTATTTAGGGAACTCATTTTCCTCAAGTGCTTATAAACATTGCAATGTAGAATAAAATATTCATATAATTATTAAAAGCTCACAAGATTTAGTATGACTCCCTAACCAAGCACTTGAGTTCAAGAAATCTGCATACTACTTTCCTCAATGGGGCCTGTTTCTTAGGGCTCTTGTGAGGATAAAATTAGATAATTTTGTTAAGTGCTTTGTAAACCTTAAAATACTATAAAAAAGCTAGCTATTGTTATTCTTAGCTTAGACAACTATATTTCATACTTATTAGTCTTTTCTTGATGTTTTTCAGCTAACATCATTAAAAGATAAATTTCAGGGTAATTTCCTAGTGTTTTTTTTCCTCTGTCCACTCTTCTTACTGGAGTCCATTCCAAAACAATTTGTCTGCCTTATTATTAGTGGTTCTGTGTCTCTTGCTGCCATCTATCTTCCTCCACTCTAATCCATGTCATTTCACTGGAGAACAGACCTTGCCATGTGCCTGCCTGACATTGCATGACAATCGAGAGAACATATTGCAGAATAAGTGTCCTGAGGAGTCTAGTGAAACTGTCCAAGAAGTCAGAGGGGATGTGTATAGCCAATCTGAGCAACCATGCAAAATAAAGAGCAGGATACATTCAACAGAACATCCGTCTGGTATAGAATTAAATGGAACCTTTGGCATTATACTCTCCTATGCAAGAATCACAACTAAAACACCGACTTTCTGAATCGCTTTTTCAGCTTCTTATACTAAGTTTTCCCATTTGTCACAAATACCGTAAGGGGAAAGAATCTGGGGCTCAATTCTACTACTCCCTGTAACTCCCATTTGGCCAATAGATATCATGGCTGTCTGAATCTCAAAAAGATAAGAGGGTTATTTTTCTTGAAGACAAAGAAGCAGATTGGACTTGAAAGAAAAAAATTTTAGCTCAATACAAACATGTAATCTATCAAATGTAGCTTCTGTAAATTGAGAATATGCTTTTAACAAAACTTCTAAAGAGTGGAGAGGGTTACTCTGAACTTCAGAAGAGTAAAAGTAATATGCTGGTGCACATTAAGCAATAGCAAAAATAGCGGTGAGGCTAGCTCTATCACTACTCCCCTGGATAACTCACAAATAGAAATATATACTAGGTTTTCACTCCTGTAATTTAGGAGTGAAAATTGTTTCATAATTAAAGTCAGCTGGAATTCCCTCATACACCTTCAGAGGAGTTTGCTCATCAGTAAAATAAGGCACTTAGACCAAATGGCCTCAGGTGCCTTTCCTCTCTAAGCCTGTGTTCTATGATCTGCCCATAGGAGAATCATGAGCTTAATTTTAATATGTGGAAAAGTGATTATAAGAAATATTTTTAAATGCAAAATGTTTAAACATCTAAGCAAAGGTTAATGAGTGCTATAATAGAAAGAGTCAGAGGACCTGGATTCAAATTAGATCTCTGATGCTTACTTCCTGGGCGACTTTAAGTAAGTCATTTGAACTCTCTAGACCCTGTTTTCTTTATTTGTCAAATGAGATTATTGGAGTAGATGATCTCTGAGGACCCTTCTGGGTCTGGATCCATGAATAAAGATCCTATGGTAAGATGGCCTCTAGGGTCTACTATAGCTCTAACATTACATGTTACAGTGTATGTCTTTTATAGTAAAAAGAAAAGAAAAACTAATCATGTAATTAGAGCATAACCAATGCTGTATTTTTTTCAAAAGAATAATAGCAAATTTACATAGCACTTTAACATGTACAAAGCACTTTACATGTATTATGTTATTTGAGCCTCAAAACTTCTACACAATTGACCTTAGATGAGTTTGCACAGTTCTTGCAAATGGAAAAAAAAATACTTCCCTAGAAGTTTCCCTATCAGCTCATTAGCTAATCCTGTTCTAACGGGCTCCCTTTTACATGTGGGTAGAGTGAGGATTTATTATTCTTAGAACATGTGGAAATTAGAAAATGGACTAATGGAATCCATTAATATCCTCTCAACAATCAGATGAATTGTCAATCGATACAGTATATTAATAAAGTCTATTTGATTTATATAAATATCCAATCTGGAGGTCCACAGAGAGGTAAAAATATACTCAACTGTGTCAGGGTGAGGAGGTGGGGAGGAAGGCGGAGGAAAAAAAAGGAATTCTGCCTTGTAACATAAAGGCAAGTTTTTCCTACCTAGTATTTTGATCTTTTTTAAAGGATTATAAAAAGGGAGAGACTTTGTTACTTAATAATAGTATAGTACTCATTTTGATAGAAGAATCTGCTTAAAATAGGAAATTGTACAACATTCTTACAATGAATAAACCCTTTGTCATAAATTCCACAGGTAAAATATTTGTTGAGTTTTTTTTAATAGGTTGCAGACAATAATTGTTACTTTCTTTAATTTCAATGTTCTCTTTATTTTCATCATACACAGAATGCTGCAAAGAGGAATGATTCAATAAGATGGATATAACAGTCATACTCCCCACACACATTCTGCATAAACCTCAAAAACTAACCTCAAGTTGGAAAAAAAAGAACTCCAAAGGAAAATTGCTGCAAAAGTACTCTGTGCTACACTGGCATCAGGCATAAAAATAAAATAATGTCTCTAAGTGAATGATTCTTAAGCTTAAGGGACTAATTAATATTTTAATGTAGTCTCATTCCTTGGAAAATATTAGAAATGTTATGATTCAAGAAACTGCTTCACAATTTTTTTAAAGACCTTATGGAGATCAGCCCCTTTATAACTTGCAGGATTGGGGCTTAATTTAAATGCTTCAATTAATTCATATTGGAATCATATTTTGACATTGCCTTTGAGAACCCCCAGTGAAAAGAGGGTGGTTTGAACTGCCCAAACTCACATGGAAAAAAAAGAGTCAAAAGGTAGACCATGATAGTTCAGCAAGTGAGAGAAAACAAACTATAAATTATCTTCTCTAGAAGGACAGTATGTTCAGCCAGACATAGCAGGCCTTATTTTTTCATTGCACAGGGTGCTTTGACACCCTGGCTTATGAATTTAGATTTAATGGATGGATAGCTGGGCTCTTGGGTCGCTTGTATTCAAATGAGGGGTGGGGTCACACACACACACACACGCGCGCGCGCGCACAAACACACACACACTCAAGCATAATGATGCTAGAAATGGAATGGGGCAACTATGGAAGCTTTGTTGGTCTTAACAGAACAAAAATAATTTTTAGCAGGGTAAAGAAGGCTAAAGAAACCAGCTTAAAGAGGGCAGATGGGTTGAAAACAACCCAAATATCCTTTTCCATTTATGTTGACAGCACACAGAAATGAAAAGCAAAAAAGAGCATACTATATGTCAAAAGCTGTTTCTTGTTATTGAGTGGTTGCAGAGGATATTGGAGGGGGTAGAAGAATGTGAGTTAGAGCCTGATGTAGGGAATTTATTGTCATATCTCTGATTATGAATTTGCTTCCCCATTAATATAGTGGATGTAAGTGCCAGTATTGATATTCAATTAAAAGTCACTGTTACTTAAGCACACAATTAAAATTCTGTTCTACCAACATAAGCAATATTTACTTAATTTGATTTGACAGTGCATTTTTCAAGTGGAATAAGAAGATAGTTGACCCCACAATGGTCAGTAAGAAAGTACATTGTTCATTCCCAGTCAGCTGTAGTACCCTAAGGCTCTCCTGTTCATGGAAGGACAAAGTCTAATATTGTGGGACTGCTACAAGCAGCCTGTTGTAAACAGAGGAAGAACTGCATGATAATATAGCAGTCAAAGAAGTTAATACAATCTCAGGCTGCATTAAGAGAGGGATGCTGTCTAGGACAAGTAAGATAATAGTCTTGAAACACTCTACCCTGTTTAAAATATATCTAGAATACTTTGTTCCATTACAAATACTACATTTTAGAAAGTAAATGAATAAGCAAAAGAAAGTCAAGGAGAGGACAACCAAGATAGTACAGGGCTTTGAGGTAATGCCATGTGAAAATCGGTTGAACTGGGAAAGAAAGAATTCAGAAGAATGTAATAGCTATCCCTATGTATTTGAAGGTCTGCCATATGGAAGAGGAATTACTTATTTTGCTTAGCCCTCAAGAGAAAAACTAGGAGAGATACAGGTTGTACTAGATAGTTACTGAGGTTTCTTCTAACTCCAAGATTTTGTAATTCAAAGCTGAGAGCCTCACTCCTTCCTAGAGAACCTGGGCTTTTTGGTCCCTCTTTCCGGTTTTTCTCATTTACTTCTCTCTTATCATTCAATCAATGATCATAGCCTTAGCTGCTGTGATGCTGAGATTCAACTGCACAAAAATAAAAGGATAAGAATATTCTCAGTGCCTGCAATATAACCAACAAGGGTAGCTGCTGCTCATTGGCTGCTAAGATTAAAAATAAGTGAATGAACAAATAAAGAGCATTTATTAAACACCATGCTCAGTAAGCTCTCCTTTGGTTGGCACAGATCTTTAGCAGAGACCAAAAAATTACAAAAAGAAATAGACAACCACTAATTCTCTAGTGTCACCAGAGAGACGCTTTGTTCTAGCATGGATCAGATTAGATGAGTCCTTTGGCCCCTTCCAACACTTAGATTTGAGAAGTCTTTGAATAAGGCTGTTGCGGTTATTTGAGTGCTCCATGGGCAACTTGCCATCTTTTATTTTCTTTTAAATCATTTTCACACAAAAGGGAATAAATGGCAGGAGAGAAGATTGGGAAATTGAACAGCAGACAAGATGAGTAAGAGAGTGTAAATAGCTGTAATTTTTTTTTTGTCAAGTGGAATTCAGAATCTGCAGCTCAATATCTAGTGATGTCTACCTTTCTAGTAAGGAAGTTGGGGGGTAAGTGATCCCATACAGCTTTTGACTGTGTTTGCTTCCTTTCACAATAAAATACCTGATTTGGAATGAAAGTAAGAAGGAATTATCCAAGTAAAGAAGCAAAGGCCCTTCTGTGGGAGTACATGTGGACCATTCACCAGACCATCTGCATGGACTTTGACAGCTGGAAAAGAGAGGAAAGTTCAGATTATGAACTATATTTATGGTGCTGATGTTATTTTGGCTCCACATAAAGTATGGATGTGATTTCACTAGGGAATGCTGCTATGCACAGCTCTACATAGAATGCTATAGGAAGACCCTGCCGAGGCTGAGAACACACACACATCAGAGACTAATCAGGATGATTCAGTGCAAAATCATGAAGAGGGATTAGCCAGCTTTGGCCCTCGTCCTTTAAGTAAAAAGAAGATGTCAAGGAATATCACGGAGGTAATGAGATCCAGAAGGGAGTGGAACAGGTTATTGCCAATAATCTTCTCACAATAATGAGTAATTTAAACTTTGGTATAATAGCAATTTTGGGAGATGTTCTTAGTGCAGATTTAAAATATGGAGCCAAGGACCTGAAATAGAAATTTAAGCATGGTAAGTGAATTAATTCAAGAGAGAACTTTAATTATCCCTTGGGAAGTGGGGGTGGGAAGTGGGAGAGGACTCAGGAAAGAGTATGAAGGAGCTAAGGTAATAGTTCTAGCTAACAGTTGATAACACTTGAAGAAAAGAGAGAGGAAAAATGCTTATTATCTTTGATGCAGACTAGTAGACTTATTCCATATTTGCCATACCTGATTTATATAATAATACATAGGCTACAGAATCATTTATTATACTTATTAACACAGATTCCTATACTGATACTTTACGACATGGAGGTGCCCCAGGTTCCTGAAGTCTTATTAAGGAGAGTGCAGATTTTTACATCAAGTCAAGTGAATAAGTATATATTAAGCACCTACTATGTGTCAAGCACTGTGTTAAGTGCTGAAAATACAAAGAAAACCAAAAAAACAGCCTTTGCCCTGGGACCCCAGGATAAGAACTGAAGAGACTTTCAAAAGTAAGAAGGTATGGAATAAAGATTAAGTGAATCATTATTAATCTTGACAATCTCACTAAAAACAAAACCAGAAAACAAAATGAGGTTGCAGCTGAATGGAAAGACAATTCACAGATTCGCCTTGGAAAGACAAATAAAATAGTTGGTAGCACTGGTTTTATCCTGCATCCAGAGAAACAGGTGACATAATTTCATATGGTTCTTAGTCTTCTTGTTTGTAATAAGATCATGAATATAATTGTAGCTTAGGAGCCATTATCTGTTATAGAATATAAGGAGGTAGAGAAATTCTAGGAAACACTTGTTAGGAAAGAATCTCAAAATTAGATCACTATATATTTTAAAACCTAATAATTTCGATGCAAAGATTAGCATAGGGGAGGATAGTGAAAAATACGTAAAACGAGAGGTTAGGCTAGTTGACCTACAAAGGTCCTTCTAGTTCAAAATCTGTGATTTTGTGATCCAAGGTTTACCACACATGGTTGAGGAGTCAGAAACAAAAGAGGCCCAAGGCTCTTGGCCCATATATCTGTCTTACTCATATATCATGGCTCCTTGCAAAATTTTAAGATTTATAAAGACTTTCATGTTAGAGTTCATTTAGTAGAAGTCAGAAAACCTCTCTTGAATTATTCACTCATGAGGTCCTCTTTCCAAAGAAGTGAAAAAGTATTTGGCATTTTATTTTTACTCATTTTACCCATTTTATCTTCTTATCTATGCACCTCAGTCCCAAATCTTGTTCTACTTCCCTATACTTTTAAGAAAACCTTAACCCTTAAACTCAAAATAATGAAGATGATGGAGGTGCCCAACTTTGTGGATAAAACAACCTAAAACAAAATTTAAAAATAACAGCACTTACTTAGGTAATCTGGAAGGATCCAAAAAGGTATGATGAATTTTTCTAATTAATTACTTTTGTCCCATGTGACAGAGAGAGAGAGAGAGAGAGAGAGAGAGAGAGAGAGAGAGAGAGAGAAGCTGCAGCAAGACAATAGAAACAACAAGCATTCATTGGTATTGATTGAATATATTTAGCCATTGTAACAGAAGGAACAGAATCCTACAGAATTTTCATTGGATGGATGAAGTTAATTGTGAAATTACTCAAAAATGGGGCAGCTAGGTGGCACAGTGGATAGAGCACTGGCCTTGGATTCAGGAGGATCTGAGTTCAAATCTGGCCTCAGACACATAACACCTACTAGCTGTGTGACCCTAGGCAAGTCACTTAACCCCATTGCCTAACTAAACAAAAAAAAGAAAAGAAAAGAAATTACTCAAAAATTCTGGACCACCATGCCTTTACCAATCTGGCTGTGACTAAATAAGACCAAGATGAAATGCCTGAATGTTTGACAAGGAATAGAGAAATTGAAAAGGAAAGATGCAGTCTGACATGCTGCTAAGGCAGTTTCATCACTGCAAATCATTATATAGCCACAGGAACAGTTCTGTTTTTATTGGAAGGAAACACACATTTAATAAGCACCTACTATGTGCCAGGAACTATGCTAATTGCTTCACAAATATTGCTTCATTTGATCCTCACCATAACCCAGGGAAGTAGGCAGTGTTATTATCCCCATTTTATGACTGAGTAAATTTGAGCAAGCAGCAGTTAGGTGACTTGGGCAGGATCACACAGCTAGCAATTGTCTGAGTTTGGATTTGAACTCAAGGCTTCCTGGTTCCAGGCCCAGTGCTCTAACCACTGCACAACCTAGCTACCTCTTTATTTTCTCTATGCAGATTTTTCAGACTATCACTGGATTTGTTCATCTAAATGCGTGCTTATTCTTTCTCTCTATCACATCATCAGATTCTTAGGAAGAGAGAAATCAACTTCATTTTCTATTCCTCAATGAACATGATAATGTTTGCTTCCCACAAGGAACTTTTAATAAACACTCCTGATTAGATAGGGCAGCTAGGTGGCACAACGTATAGAGTACAGGACCTGAAATTAGGAAGACCTGAGTTCCAGTCGGGCCTCAGACACTTATTAGTTGTGTGACCCTGGGCAAGTCACTTACCCCTGTTTGCCTCAGTTTCCTCCTCTGTCAAATGAGCTAGAGAAGGAAATGGCAAGCCACACTAGTACATTTGTCAAGAAAACCTCAAATGTGGTCATGAAAAGTCAGATGCAACTGAAATAACTGAGCAACACTGTTTAGATAACTGCATAGTACAGTTACGGTGATGTACATGATGTTTACTTAAAAGTGTGTGAAACAGATGCATAGAAATTAGATTAATAAATGTCAGGTGATGGGCATCCATTTAAGAACATTATTGGTAACTGCTAAAGACAAAGTAAGCTGGCGGGGTGGGGCGGGGAGACTAGGAAAAGCAAGGATTCAGAGTCAAAGACCTAAGACTGGGTTGGAGTCTCAGTACCACCATTTACGATCTATGTGACCTTGAATAAGTCACTTTCCTTATAGGGGCCTCAGTTTTATCATCTGTAAAACTAACAGAATAAACTAGATCAAAAATTCCCAATCTGAAATACACATACCTCTAGGGGATATAAAAAGATTATTAAGGTGGCTACAGGGAATATTTTTACTTGTTTTCTAAAATTACTTTCTGCACCCCATTCTTATTAAAGGGTATCTCATTCTTACAAGGCTCTAATTTAATTTATAACAATTTAATTTCCTCATTTTATTTCTTATGTGCATATCTTAGTACTTAGCAAGAGCCTGACACATAGTAGGCACTAATAAATGTGTATAGATTGATTGATATGTGTAATAAATTCTATACTTTTCCCTTTAATTTTGAATATGGAGAGTATAGGGAGATTTACTGAAAGCCAAATACTGAAAAAGGTTAGGAACCTCTGGACTGTATCTCTAAGGGTCCTTTTTGCTCTGAATCCTATGAACTTATGAGTCTTCAAATAACCGATATGTTCTTGAAAGTTTCCCTCTAAGTGGTTGAAAGCAAGATGAATCTTTTTATGGACCACATGTCTGTCATCGGATAACCAGTCTAGGTCAGTTTGGAGAAGAATGTCATCAATTGGGCTGCAAGATGAATTTATTTTTTGGCTAAGGCAACTTTTGAAGATCATCAACTAGGGTTAGAGCATTGTAATCTTCATCACAGGAGGGATAACTCATCCTGACAAAACAGAAGGTCCCGATAGTATTAACATGTGATCTTATATGGGAATCTATACTGTTTATGAAATATATTGCAAAATAATATAGAAATAAGAATGACCTCAGATACCATGGGTATCTATTTTTTTTAAAGCATTTGCCTCCCAGAATTTAAATGGCAATGTTGTTATTGTTCAGTCCTTTCAGTCATGTCTGACTCTTCATGACATTGGGGTTTTCTTGGTAAAGGTATTACAGTGGTTTGCTTTTCCTTCTCTAGCTCATTTTACAGATGAAGAAACTGAGGTAAACAAGGTTAAGTGACTTTCCCAGGGTCACACAGGTAGTAAGTGTCTGAGGCCAGATTCGAACTCAGGTCTTCCTGACTGCAGTCCTAGTGCTTTAACCAATGAGCCACCCAAGCTGCCCCCAATTTTTGGTACTTTGTCATAATTTTGAAAATCATCAATTTCTCTTTCTTCTGTTTTTGTTGGCACTCACACATGGTACTGTATCAGTGAAAAGAAGATCTCCCTCACCTTTTAATTTATCTTTTGGCAAACCAATAACGACAAAATCAAATGCTTTTGCCTTATGTTTAAAAATACTTTTTAATTTAAATAATGCAACTGGTATTAGAATTTTTTAAAGATTTCTTTTGCAGTAGATGAAAATTTGTATATCCAAGAAAGACCTGAAAGAATAGAAGGAACTAGAATAACTAGAATAGTCTTATAACATAATCTCCTCTATTTATATGTGAAAAACTGAGAGTTCAAGAAATCAGCAATTTGTCCAAGATCATGTTGCTGGTTAGCTTACACATGTGGGATTAGGAATTAGGTCTTATAATGGCTAGTCTCGTACTGAATGGATGAAGAACTTTATATACAAATGAAACAATGATCTTTTAAGGTATGAATTTAATTGGAGTGAAATTACAAAATTGTCAAAGATCTATTGCATTTAGCATGGACCACTCTTGTCTTTTAAAGTAAAAAAAAAAAACAACACTAAAATTTTAAAAAAAAGTTTGTCCTTCAGTCATTTAAGTTGTGTTTTTGTTTACTATTCCATTACAGAAAGCTTCCACAATGACCTATAGCCACACATTATCATGGCGTGGAAGTGAACCTGGGATATTAAAAGTTATGCAAGGGAACACAGGTTTTAGCTGGCTGTCCTATATTGAAAAAACTCTGAGTATGATACCAATAATAGGTTCTGTCTTTTTCTAAATGGACTCTTAAGTAAGTATAGGGAGACTCTTCACCTACAAGTTGGCCACTAAGTCATGAACTCCTTGTTCATTAAAAGACATTGAACCAAATTAAAATGTGAACTAGCTCTCAACTCACTTCTATTTCTGCAAGATCATAACAAAATGGGACAAGATAATAATAAGAATCACACTATTTTTAGACTGTATTGAAAATTGTAATGCTTCAATTCAGAGGTAGTTGTTCTACTACCATTGGTAGAGCAAAAAATGTGTTATAAAAATTTCAACAGAGCTTTTTCAATTTTATCTGTTTATTGTGTTACTTCTAGTTTTAAACTTATTTGCCCTGAGAATCATCTGACTTAGCTCTCTTGCCAGACTTTCTGTAAACTTGTTTTTTCTTTCTACATTTCTTATTTAATTTCCTCTCATCCTCTGTAAATTTTTATATCCTATATTCCAACTTATATTAACAATCTAAATTCCTTTCCAATTTTGTATTGTTAAATAAAACAAGTTTATATTCTTGAGGTAGACCTTGACTACCATATCTCTCCATGTGATAAGATCATGTGTATTGTAGCTGAAAGAAAGCTCTTCTAATCTTCTTATTGTGACTATTTAAATCAATTAACCTTCCTTAAGAGATGGAAGTTGAATTCTGGAGAAAAATTTGGAACTAAGCCCAAAGGGCTATAAAACTGTGCACACCCTTTGACCCAGCAATACCACTACTTAACTCTGTAGCCCAGAGAGAAAAAGAAAAGGGAAAAGGACCTATTTGGACAAAAAAAAATTATAGCAGCTTTTCTGGTCATGGCAAAGAATTGGAAAGTGAGGGGATGCCCATCAATTAGGGAATGGCTGAACAAGTTGTGGTATATGTGGTACAAGTAATGCAATGCTATTATGCTAAAGAAATTATGAGCAAGATGGTTTCAGAAAAACATTGGAAGACTTAATAAACTTACACAAAGTGAAGTGAGCAGAAACAGGACAAGATCATACATAATAACAACAATATTGTAAGGATGATCAACTGTGAAAGCCTTAGGTGCTCCAATCAAGACAATGATCCAAGACAATTTCAAAGGACTGATTAGAAAAATGCTATCCACTTACAGAGAAAGAAGTAATGAACTTTGAATGCAAAGGTTGTTTTTTTTAATATTTTTATTGTTTTATTTTGTGTTTGTATTTTCTTTTGTGTTGTGGCTAATAACGGTAGTATGTTTTGCATGACCTCACACGTATAATTAAAATCAAAATGCTTTCCTTCTCAAGAAAGGAGCCAGGGCCAGAGGGAGAGAGAGAATTCGGAACTCAAAATTTTTTAAAATGATTTTTAAGTATTCTTTTACATATAATTGGGAAATATTTAACAAAAATAAATAAAAATATGCTTTTAAAAAGGGATGGTAGTTGATTGTAAACATGTTTGTTCTTTATCCATTTCCTGTTTTCTGTGGTAATACTTTATTTAAATAACTCAAGGTTGGAACCATTTTAATTGTTTGTCCTACCTTGTCAATTTTTTCTCCCTTCTTCTAATTTGGTGTTGATTTTGATCTTAGTCTCCTCAAGCCTATGGTCTGAATGTGTTTAAACAGTTAACACAGAAATAATTTCTGCATCAATGACAAGTCATTTCCTGCCTGTTCAAATATAACTTTGTAATTCCATTCAGTGCTTTACATATCCAATGCCTCCTGACTCAATTCTTTAAGAAAGTATTCACAGTACAGATAGAGGATGCTTCTCTGTAGTTTACAAGCATTTGACCACTTTCAATTCTTACTTCTGAATCACATTTTATAAACGTACTTTTTGCCATCCTATCCAATGTCCACTTTTATACTGACATCGCCAAGTGTTAAGGTAGATGTTGATGTAACCTTAAGGTTTTATGGGGTCTTCAACCCTTATCCTCCGCAACAGAGTTGGCACATAAACTTCAATGATCTTCATTCTGATCTTTTAAAAAAGCTTATCATAAATAATGCTATGAGAAATGTCCAAGTGTCCCCAGAAAAATTATTTTTCTTGTTGCCTCTGCCAATTTCTGTATTTGCCTAGGTTGAATCCATGAGCCATTTAGTTATAACGTCCTTTTGCCTCTTCATGGCAAAAATTTACATCGCCATTATATTCTGACATTGACATGTCATATATTGACATAATCATAGCCATTGTTTAATACTTTAAGGCTTGCAAAAGACTTTTAAAAAAGACTCTCATCTGATCCTCATAACTACCCTAGGAGTTTGCTAATATTATTATCTCCATTTTACAGATGAGAAAACTGAGATAGAAGTTTAAGGGACTTGCCCAGGGTTATGTAGCTAGTGTCTAAGGCTGAATTTGAACTCAGGTCTTCCTGACTCTGGGTCCAGGGAGACTTTAAGTATGATCCCAATAATAGATTGTGTCTGCTTTGTGTGGATCAACTTAAGTACAGAGAGACTTTTCAGCAGTAAAGTAACTATTGCACCACTGCCTAAATTGTAGTTTATAACAAGAACATAAAGATTAGTATGGTTCAGTTCCTCCACCAGGAAATCTATTAGTTGGTCACTGGACAAAGACCTTACATTTAGAGTATCAGTGATTAAGTTAATGTTTCTAGAAGTCCTAAATACCATCTGTCTCCTTTCCAACCACTCTGCTGCCAACAATGAGGAAATATGGTGAGCCACACAGGACTGAGGGTCATTTTTACTTGTGTTTTATGGGTTAACATTGGACAAATAATTTGTCATACGGGTGATGAACCTCTCTCCAAAGCTGACCGTCAGAAAGACATAGTCTGTTCCTGAGACCTCATATTATCAGAGAAGATTATAAGTTGCAAAAAAGGTGCTGATCTACATTGGTAGAGGGAGCTTCCTCATGCTGGAATCCTCTATAGCAACAAAATAGCACATATAGTTTCTGTCCGTATTTGAGATTATAAGGTGCCACCATTTCCCTTACAGTAGTAGAGCAGAGTAAGCTTTTGGGGAAGGGGAAAAAGCTACTCTGCCCAGGCTTTGGCTGAGTTTCTGGCCACACTTTGGTGGCCACTAGTATCGAAGTAAGAATACTCCTAGCTACTCCTTTTTCATTTATGTAGAAATAGGCGCAGTTGCAAACCTTCAACAAAAGGCCAAGGTCCTTAGAATCTTGATATGTTCACTCTTCTGATCACTCTTTGACTGATTCTTGAAGGCTCCATGATCAGAGGCTCAAACTTTTAGGGCTAGAAGGGATCTTCAATGTTCTTTTGTCCTACCACCTCATTTTGCAATTGAAGAAACTGAGGCCCACAGAGGGGAAATATTTTGTCTTTGAGTTTTTACTCAAACTAATAAGTGCTCAAACCTGTCTCTGGCAGTTTGACCACACAGAGTAAACACAGACATTCCACACCCGTAGGCAATAGGTACCAGCACCCAAACACACACCCCTGTATAGACACAGGAACTTGTATCCCAACATTTGCTAATATAAGCATTCCTAAACAAATGATTGAGAAGTGAGAAATTTGGTAAGTCAACTAATTGTTTCATCTATATCATGGGGGAGGGGGGGGCAACCAACACAACTTATTGCATTTTTCTTTCACTAACCTTTTTTTAAACTTGATTTCCTGAATTTTAAGTCATATCAATCTAGCCTTAATGAACTAAGTCATTTTCTAATTTGTTAGGTTTTTTTTAATTAAAAAGGCTCATAGGATCATATTAGAAGGAACCCCAGAGTCAACCCCCTCATTTTTTATAAGTGAGGAACTGAGTCTTGGAGAACTAACTCAAGGTCACACAAGAAATGAAGAGAAAAGTTGGGATTCGAACACAATTCCTCTGACTCCAACCTCAGCATCTTTCCCATTATGTCACATTGCTTATGTTCACAGAGACCCCAAATGTGTTAAATGTGTTATTTGAATTTGAATACTTTCTTAGGAAGAGTTAAAATGTTGGCAATCCACTGTGGCCTCTGAATTTTTCTTGCTCATCCTGTGAGATTTCAAAGTACTCCTTTGGTGAAAGAAAACAAAAAGTATAAACACAGCTTATAAACCCTAAAAATGGTAGATCATAGAAAAATTGGGAGAAAGTAATTTTTGTTTGCATAAGTAACAATTTGTATAGCTCTAATTATTTAGAAGTTTTCTTTGCATCAATTCTGAATATGCTGCTTTGCAATTCCTACCCATCATTCCTAGTTGGGTTCTCTGGGGCCAAACAGAACCAGACTAATCCGTTTTCCATATGATGGTCCTTCATGTACTCAGTTAGCTACAGTGTTCCTCCTAAATTTTCTCCAAGCCAAACATCCCTGGTTCCTTCAACAGACTCTCATATGGCATTATTATTATTGTTTCTTAATGATAATAATAATAATAATAATAATAATAATAATAATAGCTAACATTTAAATGGCTCTTTACATATGTATCTCATTTGATAATAAAATTAGCATTTATATACCGCCTTAAAGTTTATGAAATGTTTCACAAATATTATCCCATTTTATCTTCACACCAGCCCTGGGAGGTTGGTGCCATTTTTATCCCCATTTTATAGATGAGTAAACTGAAACAGAAGGAAGTTAACTTGCCTGGAGTTACACAGCTACTAGGTGTCTTAAGCCAGATTTGAACTTAGGTCTATCTGAGTCCAGGTCTGGCACTATATATACTGACATGCTTGCTTTACAAGCTTTGTGAATAAGAGATAAGAGAGGATATGGTCACTGATAACCAAGGGGAATGGCATATGTTCCTCTTAATTTATGTGTTAACATCTCTCTTCTTTATCAAGCAATATGCATCATTTTCTGTGGTAATTAACATCACCTCCCTCAGCCTCTTCAAGGGCCCCCCAATCCCTGCTCAAGTTACCCTGCTGTCCCAGTGCCCTTCTTCCTCCCTTTCCTGCTTTCCCTCCTATCATTGCATGTCTCCCACTACTTCATTTCTCCTGAACCCATCATGACTCCAGATTCCCTGATCCCTCCTGTTCTCTAATTCTAATATCACATTTCAAACTTCACTTATGATCAAGAAACTTTGCTGGCTGGGTCCACTATATATTCAAATGGATCCTCACATTATACAGAAATTATTTTATTCATTTCTGATTGGCTTCCTATCATACTCTACATAGCAACTGGTCCAAACTATAACTCTTCAAGCCCCCAAATTCCTGTCTTTTCTGAGATGACCATGCTTCCTACTATACTATAAAGATTGAGATCATTTGGCATTAGAATGATCACATTTATCTTCCACACTAAAAATGTCCTGCAGCCATTTTCTCCTCTTTTGATTCAGCATCAGAGAATGAAGAGTAAGCTCTTTCTTTGTGCCCTTAATCCTATCTGCCACAGTCTCTTCTGAGACCTCGCATCATTGAATATTCCCTTTCTCTGTCTCTCATCTTCAGTTTATCCTTGTTGACTGTTTACATTTCCTCAGCTACATTCCCTATCTTGACAACTTCCATTTCACCCTGCCATCTCTTAAAATTATGATCCTATCTCTTTCTTCCCCTTATTGCTAACCCTTCTTTTTAAATAACCATACCATTTTCAGTTCTCAATTTCTTGAAATCTGGCAGGCAATTCCACCATTCTATTGAAATTGTTTTCTTCAAAGGAACCAGTAACCTCTTATTTATGAAATTCAGTGGTCTTTTCTTAGTCTTAAATCTATTTGATCTTTCTGCAATTTTTTAACATTATACCCTACTTCCTTCTGAAATGCCAGTCCTCTGATAGTTTTTATTACAATATTTGCTCTTGGTTCTCTTGCCTTTCGAACAGTACTTCTATGGTATCTGTCAATGGTTTATTACCCTCTTCTAAACTCTTTTGTTTAGTAACCTCTCATGGATTCAATTATCATCTTTATGTTGTTGATGAAAAAAATTCTACTTAGGTCTACCCGACCTATCCCCTGAGTTCCATTTGACTAGATATCACCTATTGCCAATGGTACATCTCTACCAAGAAATCGCCCTAACACTTCATCAGGTCTAAAACTGACTTCATCTCCTTCACCCTAAACTTGCCTCCCCTTCCAATTTTCCTTTTTCTCTCAACGTTCCCAATTACTCAAGCTCAAAATCTCGGAATCCTCTTTGACTGTTCCATCTCCCCTATTTCCTTCATCCAAATCATTAAAAAGTCCAGTCAATTCCACCTTCACAGTGTATTCCATCTATCCTTTACTCTCTGCACATACTTCCACCCTAGTTTAAGCTCTTACAATCTCTCACCTAGACTAGCATAATAAGCTCTTAACTTATATCACTGCCTTAATTGCCCCAAATAATTACATACAAAATCACCTTTCATCATGCAAAGATACAACCATGTCAATCTCATGCTCAAAAATCTTATGTAGGTCCCAGATTCATACAGGTTTAAATAAAAACTCCTCTGGCTGGGAATTTTTAAAGACCCACACAATCTGTCTCCAACCAACTTCCCTAGCCTTATTTCATATTACTGCTATCCATGTATTCTATCTTCCAGCCAAGCTGTTCTCCATATATTTGTATGAGCTGTCCCCCATGTGTGTAATGGATGACAGAGAAATGTTATTGAAATAGCTTGCCTAGAATTTGGGAAAGCATATGATGAAGTGCTGTGCTATTACTCTACAGAGGGCAGGACTAGGAGCAAAAAGTGGAATATGCAAAGAAGTAGATTTAGGCTTAAAAGAAGGAATACTTTTGTGGCAGAACTTCTAAAATGGAATTGGGATGTAATAGGTTTTACCTAAATGGAAGTTTTTAAGCAAAGAATAGATGACAAAAGTATGCTGTACAGGGGATCCTTTTCCAGGTAAAGGATAGAATAGATCCAGGGATGATGCTAGAGCCATCTTGTACCAGCTTGCATAAATTAATAGTTAAATTTTCAGTGTGGACATATACACGTCAGAAATTGGCAACTGCTATAAATACAAATATAAAATATAGATATAAATATATATAAGTGTATAGGAATATAAAATAAATATAAAAAATAAAAGGGCTTAATTTATTACTTTGTTAGTTGTCTAGGCTTAAGTAAGTGATAGATAAAATGTTAATAATACAAATTAAACTTTAAAATATGTCATGTGTACATTCTTATAAAGCCAATTGTTAAACACTTGCCAGCACATCCCTGATATGATGGCTTCTGAAATACCTTACAACTCTGAAAATCCATTATTCTGTGAACTTGCATTATCTTTATTTACACACATACACATTCCCCAATCACATGTTAAAATAATTAACATTTTTTCAAAGTTTTGAGTTCCAAATTCTATCCCTCCATCCTTTCCTCCCCAATGCCCCCCGGAGACAGTAAGCAATCAGATATAGGTTATACATGTGAAATTATATATAAATATATATATATATATGTGTATGTATGTATGTATGTATGTATGCATGTATGTATGTATATTAGTAATTTTGTACAAGAAGATTCAAATAAAAGAAAGGTGAAAGAAAGAAAGTAAAAAATATGCTTCAGTCTGTTTTCAAACAATATCAGCTCTTTGTCTGGAGGCAGATAGTATGCTTCATCATTATTAGTCCTTTGTGGTTGTCTTAGATTGGTGAGAATAGGTTGCCTTGTATTGGTGAGAATAGCTGAGTCAAGCGCAGTTCTTCATCATACAATATTGCTGTTACTGTGTACAACATTGCCCTGGATCTGCTCACTTCACCTTGCATCAGTTCATGGAAGTCTTTCCAGGTTTTTCTGAGATCATCCTGCTTGTCATTTCTTATAGCACAATCATATATCACAGCTTGTTTAGCCTCTCCCCAATTGATGGGCATCCCCTTGATTTCCAATTTTTAGACACCACAAAAGGAGCTACTATAAATATTTTTGTGCGATTGGGTCCTTTTCCCATTTTTGATGTCTTTGGTATATAGGACCAGCACTGGTATTGCTTGATCAGGGGGTATGCACAGTTTTATAGCACTTTGAGCATAATTACAAATTACTCTCCAGAATGGTTGGATCAGTTCAAAACTTCACTAATGGCTCTTATGCTATATTTGTGAGCAAGATGGAAAAATGTGGAGAAAATTATAGCAAAAGGAGATGGATTTAGAGATGATTAGATGACTGTACCTTAAAGGTAGTCATTAATGGGTCATTATCATTATGGAAGGATACTACTAATTGTGTGTCTCAGGGATCTGTCCTTGACCTTGTTTTGTTCAACATTTTCAATAATGACTTGGATTGGGCAACGGAGATAAGAAGATAGGTTTTTTCAAGTATTTGAAGAGTGGAAGGAAGAGCAATGAGCAGAGATTGAAAAGAATCAGATTTTGGCTCATGATATAATGAAAATACTTAAAGAAATTAGAATGACCCAAAAAGTGGCATGAGCTTCCCAAGTTATATCACAGCTTTGCATGTAGATGATTAATAAATGCTTGTTGACCTGAAGTCCAATGAAAGATGAAACTGAACAGTGAAGAGAACGTTATACTGTCAGACAAATAACCTAATTCAGGCTATACCTCAACCTTTCCACTCTCCCCCTCTCCACCCCCATACAAATTATCCTAACTTTTGCAAAGATAATAAAATTGTATAGATAGTAGCCTTATCCATTTTGTAGCTGGCACAGCAAATAAAAATAAAATTTAACAGAGATAAATATAAAATCTACGTTAGAATTCAAAATAGCAATATCAGAAGTTTAAGATGGAAGAAACATTGTTGTATCATGCTGTATTCATTTGAAAAAGATGTGAGGTTTTTTACTGGACCTTTAATTCAATATGAGTCAACACTATAATATGGCACCCAAAAGTTGTTAAAGAAATTCTGAACTCCGTTAAGACAAGCACAATGTTCAGTATGAGGAAGGTGATTGGTCCAGGCTCCTCTCTCTTGATCAGACCATTTCCAGAGTAGGATGACACAACGCATTTTAGAAATGACATTGATGACCTGGAGAGTGTCCAGAGAAGGCAAAGGTTCTTCAGATTGTGCTACGTGAGAAGCAATAGAAGGAACTGGAGAATTTTTTTTTTGCTTGGACAAGAGAGGAATTTGGGGAAGGTGAATATCTTTCTTCAGGTATTTGAAAGGCAAAATTTAGATTAATGAGTGGAAATTACAGAGAGAGAAATTTTGGCTCATAGTAAGGAGAAAAAATAATTTCCTAACAATTAGAATCATCCCAAAGTGGAACAAGCTTCCTTTGAAGAATATAGGCTTTGAGTGTAGGTATTTAATAGATGTTTGTTGAATTGAATTATAACAAAACATGAAGCTTAACAACTCAAACAACTGTCAGATTTACTGTCAGATTAACAATCCAACCTAGGAGGCACATGCTTACACATGCACACATACACACACAGACAACTTTTTTTGGCAAAAAAAAGTTTGAACTGTATCACAAGAAAAATTTTCTCACTGAAATAACTTCTACTTATGTTAAAGTTTTATGCATATGTGTAGATATGTCATTGTATACAAAAAAAGAAAAATATAATTTAATTGACTAATAGCTTCATTAAACAAGTATGATATATCAGCACACAATCTGACAGTAACACACATGCACACATACAATAAAAGACTTTGCCCCACCAAAAGGATAAAATTTTGAGGCATTTAATACCCACTGTGTCCCAAGAAACAGCAGCTTAAACTTAAGACTTTGAATATTGCACTCAGTTATCATCTTGATGATAGGCATGAAATCTGAGCAAGCACAAAAAGAACAAATAATATTTAAATTTGGAGAGGTCTGAAAACAAATGCCTAATGAGTATCATAAATGTCAATTGAACAGATGGGGAGGAGAATGAAGCCAGCAGGGTGGTAAGGCAGAGGTGGCTGTCAGAGGTGGTAAAAAACAGGAAATTCCATTTGGTGGCTTACGTGGTTAGGATTATAATAATAACAGTCACCATCATCACCATTTCTCTTCTGTTCCCAAATTATCACATTACTGCCTTTCCCCGTTTCTTAAGGGTGTGACTACTTACTGTACAATGCTGTCAGGAATTTACTATTCAAGATAAAAGAGCAGAAACTACTAGGGCAATCAATTGGGGAATAGCTAAATATATTGTAGCACATGAATGTGATGGGATATTATTGCTCTGTATAAAAAAATATAAATATAGAAAAGCATAAGAAGACTTAGATGGACTGAGACACAGTAAACTGAACCAGAAAAGCAATATACTGTATACGAAAACCATAATGTAAATAGAAAAGATAGATAGAATGAGCAAACAAGCATATATTCAGCATTTACTATGTCCTAGGTACCATACCAAACAGTAAGGGTACAACTACAAGAAAGCAAAACATCCTCTACCTTCAAAAAACTTACATTTTGACGGCAAAAGACAACAAATACAGTGGAGCTGGGGGGGGGGGCGTGGAGAAGGGATGTCAGGGAAGAGATGAGAAGTCTAGACCTCAGCAAGATAAGGCAAAAGCTCCCCTAGCAGAGCCAGAGGGCCCAGGAACAGACTTCTGGTGTGTAGAAAATGAAGATGATGGCCAGGGAGCAGAAGGCATAATGTGATGAAGTATTGTGGAGATTATGAGTGTGGAACAGTACACAACCTTAGATTTTCCTGTTATTTTGGTTAGTTTTGTTCATCTTTATTTTCATTATAAGAGAGGGTTTTCTAGGAAGAGGAAGAGAAAGGGGATACATTAGGAAACGTAATTCATTTAAAAACAGAAGATATCAATAAAACTTACATTTTTAGAAGGTTACTAAGACAGACAGTAGAATTAGAGCAAGATAATTCCTCGATTGTGATGGCTTGACAGTCAGACATGGAAGACAAAGCACAGGAAAACTCAATCCTCTCTCATCTTAGGCAGCTAAAAATGCATAGCTGGAAAGTCCTCTGAATCTACGTACTGGCTCTGCTCATATAGAGAAACAAGTGGCGAAGCTCATTGTTCATGCCTGGCCTCAGTGTAGCTCCTTCAGGTGGTTCTTATTAGTTCCCACATGCAATCAACAATCCTGAAGTTCCTGTGTTATAGAGACAGTACAGAGCACTGGGCCTAGAGCCAGAAAAGATCTAAGTTCAAATCTGGCTTCAGTTATTTGCTAGCTGTGTGACCCTGGGCCAATCACTTCATCTCATCTGCCTCTATTTCCTCATCTTTAAAATGGGGATAATAATCTAACCTACCTCAAAGGATCATAAGGATAAAATGAGTGTCTTGTAAACCTTAAAGCAGTATATAAAAAAAACCTAGCTATTGTATTGAGTACAGCACATAAACATTTGCATATCACACCTTAAACACTACAAGACTTTTAACGTTGTAAACAAAATGAATTCAAGGTAATTGTAACCCACAAATTTTTGTTTGATGATATTTGTTGAAGGTGTCCTTCAGTGCATGGAAAGAAAACGTGTTGTGTGGCGTCTCGGTGGAATCCACATAAGAGAAAATAAATGGATACAAAATTCCTATTTTCTAAGGAAAATATTACTAGTACTACTCTGACATGCAGTAGAATGGATTGCCCATTGAATTAGTCCACCTGTACATAGATATTGAACATATAGCTATGTGTGTGTGTATCTACTATGGATGGACAATGAGCCAGGCCCAAAATAGAATAGAAAGAAGATAGCAGTCTAAATTGTGTTTTAGAAATTGTGCAGCATTTTCAATTATCTCAAGCTTCTTACTGACACAAAGCCCTGTATTTTTAACATTAATATTCTTCCAGTGATGTTATATAGTCGAGAATCATGGAGGAATTAAATGAAGAATTAAAGTAGTGGATATCTGAAAGCACATTAGTGGTTATAAGTAGGCTGTAGTATATTGCTAATGCTAGCTTTCATTCAAGAAATGTCATAAAAGCTTTCATGCAAGAAATGTAATGATAATAATTATTATTATTAACAACTGACATTTATATAGCCCTTACTATGTGCCACCAGGCACCATGATAAGCACTTTTCAATTATTATTGCACTTGATCCTCACAACAACTCTGAGAGGAAGGTGCTATTATTATCTTCATTTTACAGAAAAGGAAACTGAGGGAGGAAGAAGGTACATGACTTTTCCAAGGCTATATAGCTACTAAGTGTCTGAGGCCAGATTTGAACAAGTCTTCTTGATCCAGGCCTGGGTATCTCTCTACTGTACCACCTAACTGCCTTTCAAACGTATGACCAGAGAAGAAGAACAATAATGTATGAAGAGCAAGGGATAATATATAGAGAGCCTGATGGCTAGCTACCTGGCTCAGTCACAAAGAGGTCTCGCCTGTATTTCTTTTTCTTCCTCCTTCCAAAAACACCTCTCAGTCACAACTGTGTGATAAGATTAACATCATCCAGAGATCTGGGTTCTCTCTACATTTATCTGCTGAAATATTGGTTAATGTTACTGGCATCAGATCCAGAGATCAACTGCTTTGCCTTCCTGGTTATATAACACAGAGTGATACAAACAATTTCCTTAATAGTAATTTAAGTATAAGGATGATCTTTCAGTAGAAGATTACATCACATAGTTTAAGCTCCAAGTCCCCAAGAAAAATGGTTCTCTTGCCACACATGCCAAGGAGCACCTTCATTTACTGGTCTTCAGGGGCTGCTGAAGTTTCTTGGGAAAAAGCTATGATTATGATGCCATGGTAAAGTGTCAGTCATTAATAATATTTGTTAGTAAATGCACTAAAGCTTTGCTCCAGTGCCTCATCATTACAATGGCCCTCAATTTTTAATGGCTATGCTAACAAAGTCCGTATTTTTACAGGTTATACCGAGCTTCAAAGTCTACAGATATGAGCCTAGTAATGGACTATTTGTGTCTGTCTACAGAAGGCCTACCTAGCTGCATTTGGACAGATTTGGCAGAAAGTTGGTCACCATGTGATAACTTTTGTTTCAGGTACAAAACTTACAAATACTAGTTGCTAAGGTGTGAAGGGACTATAGTCTGTTGGAGAACATGACCATGCCAATGAAATCTCAGATCTTTTGAAGTAAATTATACCTCTATAGTACATTAATCTAAGTCTATATCATCTTGTCTCATCCAGGACTTTGGCCCTTTCATCATCATCATCATTATCCTTTCTCTCTCTTTCTCTCTCTCTCTCTCTCTCTCTCTCTCTCTCTCTCTCTCTCTCTTCTCTCTCTCTCTCTCACTTACTTTACTTCCTATCCAATATTTCTCTTCCTTTTCACAAATGAAATCCTGAACAAAGTCCCATGTTTCTCTCCATTTCTACTACTTTCTCCAAGATTGCCAATACTTCTTCATAGTCAAATCTGATGACTTTTATTCAGCCCTCATTTTTTTAACCTCTCTGCAGCCTTTCACACTGCTAACTATTCTGGATATTCTCTCCTCCTTAGCTTCCAAGATACTCCAGTAATCATCAAAATAATCTAGTACTAGCTAAGAAATATAGTGTTGGATCACTGGAAAAGATTAGGTGAACAATACATAGTAGTAAATGAGTACAATAATCTAGTGTTTTATAAACCCACAGATCCACGATTTTGGGGCAAGAATTCATCATTTGAAAAAAATTTGTTTGGAAAAAATTATACATAGACTAATATTTCACATAGTACACCAAAATGAGGTCAAAATGGGCACATGATTTAGAAATAACCTCCTAATGGGACTCTAACTTTTTGGTTTCTTCCTGCTATGATCCTACCCACAGCTACCAAATAACCTACCTAAAGCACTGGACTTGCCACATCACTCCCCATTTCAAGTGACTCCTCATCACCTCTAAAATAAAATACAGATAACCTCAGTTTGGTACTTAAAGGTCTTCACAGTGTGACTGAAGCCAACCTTTCCAGAGTTATTTCACATTATTCCCCTTAACACAATTTATGTTCTAGATGAACTGACCCACTTTCTATTCTCAGAGCTTAGCATTCAGTCTTTTGCCTTTGGGATCTGGCAAAGGCTATCCTGAATAGTCCTAATGCCTCTTAGAATCATTAGGTTTCTTCAGGGTTCAACCCAGGTGTCACCTCCTACAGGAAACCTTTCTTGATTTCAAGAATTCCTTGAAGACAAATGTCTTGTCTTTACATCACTAGCTCCTAGTGTCTATCACATAATTGGTACTTCATAAATACTTTCTGATTAAATTGAACCAATCTTCTCAAACCCATGAGTTCCACATAAGAAATCTGATACACAAAGGGCCTTGACCAAGGTTGATCCAGAGCTGAGATTAGACAGCAGGCTCGCAGTAGTCCTTCCTTTATGGAACATTTAAGCCTATCTGGGCAAGTAAGATGCCTGAAGATAGCCCAAATCTCTTTTTCAATTGCTTTAATTTTAGGGAAGTCTGAAACTTCAAGAAAAGTCACATGATCCTCACCATACAGTGATGTCGAGAGTAATCTCACTTCATTTCATTTGTGAGCAAGAGAAATATTTTTCAACTTTGCTGCTGAATATTTTGCAGATGGTCATGTCTTTGCAAATGCTTAATATCAAGCTCTGCTGACATTTTCCAATTCCAGGTTTCTGGAGGTGGGCGTGAAGCTTATTTGATGTTTTTGATTGAGTTTCTTTTTTGCAGTTGTTTTTGCAATAGTTGAAGGTGAAAAGATAATGTGTTCAGTCAGGTTTAAGCATACACATATGGTGGAACGTTTGGGCCAGATTTCTTAAAAAAAAAAAAAACACACACACACCTTAAAGTACAGTTCTCTGTCCTACCAGAGAAGATTCTATCAATAGTGCAATGTTAATGTTGAGAGGTTGTGGGAGCTGTGCTTCTTTGGTTAGTATATTTTTAACCTTACGAACGATGTTTTAATTATGTGCATGTGTCCAGAGATTTTGATAGGCTAATAATGTTTAATGCAAGAACAAATAAATACCTCCAATGTGTCATTTGAAATAATAAAAATCTTCTCATTTGCAGCCAGATAAATACGCTTGCAGATGTTTTCCTGTGAAGCGAGAGATATCCAGTCAATTTCAGGAACTTTATTGAAATGACAAAGTATGTGATTGTTGCCAAAGCCAACACATGAGGTTTATATATATAGGAGAACAGATTTCACTGCGTTGATGAAATTGTATTCCTTGGGCCTCATTTTCCATTACTGTTTGGTCACTGGCCGTGAAGGATCAGGGTGCTTATATGCAATAAATGTTTCAAGTCTTACATCCTTCTTTACAAACTTCATTAAAAACTAAATCAAAATTCAAATGCATATTTAATGTGCAGAGAAACCAGCATATCAGTACAGATAGCAACCAAAATCTATGCATATTTAAAGAAAGATAATAAGCTTCTTGGGGACAAGGTCTATTTCATTTTTTTTTAAATTTGTGTCTTAACTGGCTGGTACTTTGCACATAGTAGGTGCTTAATAAATATTTGTTTAATTGAATTAAAGATAAACATGAGACAAATTTCATTTCAAAAACAATTTTGGAAGTGTATCGAGATTAAAATTATTTAATGCATTAAGTCAGCAATGGCCTTGGTTAACTGAAGACTTTCAGACACTTTCATAGTCATAGATTTATCATGCCTTGATTCAATTCAGAATCTATTCTTTTGGAGAGTGAGTGAGAATTGCTGACTCAGTTTTTTATTTCCCTTTGACAATAGTTTTCTGACTACTACAGTTTCCTCTTTGCAGATGGAGACCTCATTGAATTAAGGTACTGGAAGTGGACCCTATCAAGATTAATACTTCAAATCTGACATCACAAAAAGGACCACATATCAATCATATTTTCTTGTTCCAAATTATTGTTCTAGAAATAAGTGGCTCCTTTCTGAACCTGGAAGATATGAGAGGCTATGTGATATTATTATGTGTTTGATCTGAAATTATGACAGACCTGGACTCAAATCCCACCTGTTCAACAATTACCATAGCATTTCTTAGCCTGTTTTTACCTTAGTTTCCTCATCTATAAAATGGGGATAATAATAGCTCACATTTGCATACTGTTTTAAGTTCTGCAAAGCAATATGTAGAATGAGAGTATCCTCAAAGTCTTTGTTCAGTTTTAAGCTTTAATAATTTCAGAAATACAAATACATAAAACTTATAAAACATCATTTGAAAGTTAATTGCTTCAATTTTTATATTTATTTAATTTCATAGATTTTGAATAATATTCTTTTAAATTTTAACAAAATATTGCACCCTGTCATTATGCACTGCACATGCAGTAATTTCTTGATGAGACCTTCTCAGACCAGTAGATCACTACAGGAGGTTCTCTTGTTTGTCTACCTCAGTCATCTCACTATTGCCATTAGATTTTATTTTGTGGAGTCATGTCAAAACTTTAATGTGTGCATCAAAACCTCATTCTGTGGATGACGTTAAGGCTGGGATTACAAATGCAATCCCTTGAATCACTGAATAGGGAGCACTACATTTATTTTTACAAAGTTCAAAAATCAACCAGCTTGATGTATAGCACAAGGAAATGGTTATATTGAATTTTACAAGATATAACAATATTTTAAAACTTTAAGCTTTCAAATGTTTTTGTAAGTTTAAAGCATTTATTCTTCTGAAGCTCTTAAAGCTTAAAATCATATTAATACTTTTAGAATAACCTATATTACCTCATTTGAAATACCTGTAATATCTACCCCCTTGCAGTTGAAGTGAAAATCAAATGAAATAAATAGGTAACACAATTTGTAAACCTTAAATTGCTATTCACAAGCTGCTGCTGTAACTTCTACTACCAGTACTAGTACTAGTACTACTATTATTACTACTACTTCTACTGCTACTACTGCTGCTGTTTCTAGTCATCTCATACTTTGTTTTTTATTGGTCATATAGAAGCAGTTCTTCAGACTATTGAATAGGTTGATAAGATAATCACTTTTTGCTATTGAACATCATCATCATTGCCATCCTCTTATTCTCATTTTTTTTTCCAATGGGAGACAAGAAACGGTTCTAGAATACATCTCTCTACCACTATTATTCTTTTATATTTAAATGTTCTGCAGGCTATTGCACAGATGAGTGAAATAATTTTCATGGTTGAATATAAATATTAGTATGTAAGTAAAGGAGAATCTTCTACATAGGCTCATTGAAGGTATCCAATGGCAGCCAGGATGACAGAAATGATATGTAACTCATCCTCTTTCCATATGATTTTTATTTCTTCTGCTATGTCACTTTATTTTGAGAGCTTTTTGTTCAATTTGGCTTGAAATTATGAGTATTTTGGCAGGCAACACCTATAATAAATATACTTAAGTTTTTATTAATCAATGTTATGTTGAAGTGATTGTGGAAACCAGTTTGGATTGTGATAATGCTCTGAATCCAATACAATTTAGGAGCTGAGTTCTCAAGGATATTTGATTTATGCTTGTAGTAGCTGAATTTATTTTCTGTCTATCCATGAATGATAGGTAGCAAGCTTCTGATGTACAAATCTAGCCACTTCTTGCTGGATATTCAGTAGGTGCTAAATTTTTGCAGCCTGCACTGTTACGTTGCACAATTTTTACCATTTCTTTGAATAATCTAGATTAATCACTAAGTCCAGGATCCATTAGCATAACCCTTGTATGATTTCTAATGGCAATGACCTGCTGTTGAATTACCATCATAAAGCCCTCAATTTCCATAAAGTTTGCTTGAATTGTCCCTTTGTTCAAGCTTCCTTGTCTATATATTGTTGACTGGGTTCATATAGATGTCATTTATGGAAGAATTTTTAGTTCTCTTCTTGGACCTTATCCACTTAATAGGAGTCACTTGGAAATAAGCCCCATTAAGTTATATTTGATAAATCCAATGATATATTCCTATCAGCCTTTACGACTCCTCAGTGGAGTGATGTCCATTTATCCCAAAAGAAGGTTGTTTCTGCAGGTTTCTGATTATTGATTGTGTGCTCTGATAATATCTATCTATGTTCTTCCTTATTTAGAACTGAAAAGTATTACTTTTTCTATATACATCTTAGAAGGATGAGCCCTGTGCTTCATTAATGTTGCACAGATTTTTGTTAGGATACTTTCGCAGTCTGTTCTGGTCCATTTTACGGTTCTGAAAGTATACCTTAAGAGTACTATTATATAGTTTTCAATTTGTTTAAATGTATTCTTTACACCTAGGCTTGATTTCTGGATGCCAGCAAATCCCTTAAAATGTTCAGTCATGGGTTTCTGCTTGATAGAGTTATAATCAATAGGTCTTGCCCAGAAAAGAACAAGATATTTCTATGTATCACCTTCTTCCATTGGTTCAATTTGACCTCTGGATTCAAAGATTCCAGTGTCTACTTTTCTTTAGCATTAAGGATTTTATACTTTTCAAGCCCAAATGACATTTTGATACAACTGGAGAAAGATTCCATGAGATAAAAGATCTGTTTAATGTGTTTTTCAGAGAAGCCCTATATCCTAGTGTCATCCGTGCATGTCAAGTGATTAATAAGATGGCATGGTCTGACTCCCTCTTTAACTTGGAAGCTATAATTCTATGTAGGAGATATGATCATGGATTTAAGGATAGGCAGAACTGTAATGGACTCAAAATGACTCCCTGAAAAATACCATGCATTATAGCAATTGCTCTAGATGTTATCGTGCTGGTAATACATTTTGAATAGAAAACAGTTTTTCATGTGCAAAGCAAATACTCAAATGTTCTCATTATACTAAAGTTTATTTTATATCTTTGAAGTGCATGAATAAGTGGTGAGTGTAGAATTGAGTCAAAAGCTTTGTGATAATCAATAAAGGCAGTATAGAAGTTACAGTGCTTTTTAGTAGCTTGTCCAATAATTACTACATCAATAAGTTCCTCGATACCCTCCTTGGATTTTCTTGCATATCCTTTTTTCTTTTTTTAACTCTTCAGCTGATATTATTTTTGGTATATTTTTCTTTTAGGAATAAAAGCTTTAAATACTTTAAATAACATACATAAGCACAATCCTGGCCTATATTTGGTATTTTCACCTAGTCAATATGCGATGTCCTGTGTTAAGGTGAGACCCAGCTTATAGCTGAGAAGAAGCTGGTAAAGTGCTTTACTTTATATGCCACTGAGAAACATGTGAGTCAATAATTTTGGATTTTATCTACTTCTGCCACTTTGCAGTTTTGCAAAGAAGTTAGAATTATATTCACTTTCTTTGGCATATCTGATCTATCATTCATTGTATCAGCAGTGCATGGTCTTTCTCTTTGCCATCATACCCA